>NC_069793.1:46766634-47069519 GCF_027406575.1 Nycticebus coucang
CCACTGATCTGATTTCTTTCTCTATATTTTTGGCTCTTCTAGGAATTTCATACAAATGGAATCATATAATAAGTAGCCTTTTGTATTTGGTACCTGTCATCACAATGATTTTCAGATTCATTCATGTTGTTGCATGTATTTATTAATAGTTTGTTTCTTATTTATTCTTGAGTCACACTCCACTGTATGTGCATATCCAATTTAGTTGACTTATATGCTTGTTAGTTGATATTTGTGTTTTTTCCAATAACAGGCCATTATACATATGTTCTTATGCTCTTTTGCATGCAAGTCTTTTGGGGAAACAAATTTCCATTTCTTTTGTGTATCTACCTGGGGGTGGCATTTCTAGGTCCTGTGGAAAGATATGTTTAACTAATTTCTAATGTCCCTTCACTATTTAAATTCTTAACAGCAATATACGAGGCTTCCATTTATTCACATTCTCACCAAAACTTGATAGGTCAGCCTGTTAGATATTTATCTCAATGTTCTAGAGAGTGTATAGTGTTGTCTTATTGTCATTTTAATGTGAATTTCCCTAATAACTTACAATATTGGGAATCTTTCTATGTGCTTATTTGCTATCATACACAGTTGTGCACCACATAACAATGTTTTGGTCAATGACAGACCACATATGAGAAAGGTGGTCCCATAAAATTATAATGGAGCCAACAAATTCTCCTTCTTCTCTTCCTCCTCCTTCTTATTCCTCTTCCACTTCCACTTCTCCCTTCCCTCCCCTCCCTTTCCCTTCCCCATCTCCGTCTCCTCCCCTCCCCTTCTTCCTCCTCCTTCTTGCCACAATCAGTTCTAGAACAATTCCGTTACATCCTGAATTTCCCAATCTCTTCTTCCCCTCCCACTTACTTGATTCCATTGATTTTACTTCCATTTGTGCATGTAAGTGTTGATCAATTAGTTCTAATTTAGTACTGAGTACATGTGGTGTTTGTTTTTCCATTCTTGTGATACTTCACTTAGAAGAATGGTTTCTAGTTCCGTCCAGGTCATTACAAAAGATATTAGATCACCATTTTTTTTTAATGGCTAAGGAGTACTCCGTGGTATACATTACATATACCACATTTTATTAACCCACTCATGTATTGATGAGTATTTGGGTGGTTTCCATATCTTTGCAATTGTGAATTCTGCTGCTAAAAACATTCAAGTGCAAGTGTCTTTACGACAAAATATCTTTGTTTTTCTTTTAGGTAAATACTTACTTAGTAGTGGGATTGCTGGATCAAATGGCAGGTCTACTTTTAGTTCTTTGAGGTAGCTCCATACTACTTTCCAATAGTTGGCAGTCCTGGCAACAGTTTTTAAGTGTTCCTCTGTGTCTGCATCCAGGCCAGCACTTGTAGTTTTGGAACTTTTTGATAAGAGCCATTGTCACTGGAGTTAGGTGATACCTCACTGTGTAATACTTCCTTTTCAGTTGGTAGAATCTGTCATGATGGCTTCTTCTTTATTTCTGATTTCGATAATTTGTTCATTCTCTCTTCTATTTGTGGTCAGTCTACCTAAAAGTTGACTAATTTTGTTGACATTTTCAAAGAGTAAATTTTGGGTTTTATATTTCTTCTATTGTTTTCTATTTCATTGCTTTCTGCTCTGATTTTTATTATTAACTTCCTTTGCTTACTTACAGTTTGATTCAGCCTTTTTGTCCCTCTGAGGTGAAAAGCTTAGATTATTGAATTTTAATCTCCCATCCTTCCTAATGTGTGTTTGAAACTACACATTTTCCCACAAGGACCACTTTAGCTACAGCCCATAATTTTTGCTATCTGTTGTTTTTCTTTTCTTTTAGTCCAACATATTTTCTAATTTCCTTTTGTGATTTTTCATTATTTATTTTTTTAATTAAATCATAGCTGTGTACATTGGTATGATCATGGGGCATCATACACTAGTTTCACAGAGCGTTTGACACACTTTCATCACAATTGTTGACATAGCCTTCCTGGCATTTTCTCAGTTATTGTGCTAAGATATTTACATTCCACATTTACTAAGTTTCACATATACCCTTGTAAGATGCACTGCAGGTGTAATCCCATCAATCCCCCTCCCTCCCCTCCCATTCCCCCTCCCCCTATTCTTAGATTTTTCATTACTTTATTTAAAATAAGTTTTGCCTCATTTTATTTGGAAGTGTGTTAATTTTCAAATATTTGGAAACTTCCCAAATTTTTCTGATTGATATTTTACTTAATTTCATGGTGATTGGGCAACATACTTTGCATAATAACATTCTCTGAAATTTATTTGGACTAATTAATAGTTTCAATTAAAAATATTATTGGATATTTGAAAGGTGCTTATTTTGCTCTTCTTGAGTGATCTATATACTTAGGTCAAGCTGGCTATTGTTTATTTTATTTTTTTTGTTTTTTTTTCTGGCTATTGTTTAAATCCTCTATACCATTGCTTATTTCCTGTCTGGTTTTTCTATCAGTTTCTGAGAGAAATATTTACATTTTCAACTGTAATTTTTGAATTATCTATTTCTCCTTTCAATTATGCTAGATTTTGGATGTGAAAATGATCTTCCTGTGACATATGTCACCCCATTGATGACCAGGGTTGATTCAGCTGATCTGGCTGGCTGGGCAGGTGTCCCCTTCCTCCCTCACTGCTCCACATGCATCCCTCCCAAAGCTACGCACTTGGGTGAAGAAGATTACATTTCCTGATAGAGAAGGGATGGTTCTTCGGTCAAGGGCATATGAGTAACTGTGTTCTCCTGCTAAAACCCCCAAACAAGCTCTTGAGTATGCTAAGTTTTTCTTCATTTATTTGGGGGCTTTGTTGTAAAGTGCTTTTATGAATGTAGTTGTACCTTCTTGATGTATTCAGAATTTTTTCATTATGAGACATTCTTCTTTTCCTCTGGGAATATTTGTTGTCTTAAAGTCTATTTTGTCTGTGTGAATATCGCCTCTTCAGCTCTTTCATGGCTCCATTGATGGAATATACACATTTCCATTCTTTTCTTTAAAATTATTTATTTCTAAATTCTGTCTCTTGCAGTCAGCATTTAGTTCATTCTTGTTTTTCTTATCTAGTCTGCTAGTTACTGAATATCTATGTAATATCTATCAGTTTTGTTGAGATATAATTCATATACCATATAATTTACCCTTTTAAGGTATACCATTCTATGTTTTTTATTATATTCACAGAGTTGTGCAACCATCATGACAATCAATTATTGAACATTTTAATCACCCCCAAAGAAGCCCAGTACACATTAGCAGTCATTCCCCATTTCCCCTGACAAGCCCTAACTTTAAGTAATCATATATCTACTTTCTGTTTCTGATTTATCTACTATGGGCAATTCATAAAAGTGGAATCATGCAATATGTGGTTTTTTGTAACTGACTTATTTCTCTTAGCAGGATGTTTTCAAGGTTCATCCATGTTATAGCATGTATCAGTACCACATTCCACTTAATGGTTGAATAATATTCCATTGTGTGGAATTATATTTATCCAACGTATGAGGGGCATAGGTGGTGTTTATACTTTCTACTATTATGAATAATGATTCAATGAACATTTGTAACAGTTTTTGTGTGGACATATATTTTCAATTATTTTTGATGTATGCTTGGAGTGGAATTTCTGGGTGATATGGTAACCCTATGTTTAACATTCTAAGAAGCTTCTAGGCTATTTTCCAAAGTAGCTGTACCATTGTACATTGCCACTAGCAATGTATTAAAGTTTCAATTTCTCTATATCCTCTCCAACACTTGTTATCATCTGACTTTTTGATTATAGCCATCCTGGTAGAAGTGAGGTGGCATCTCGTTATAGTTCTTATTTGCATTTCCCTGATGGCTAATGATGTTGATCCTCTTTTCATATACTTATTGGACATGTGTACATCTTCTTTAGAAAAATATATATAAATCCTTTGGCTATTTAAAAAATTGTGTTATTTTGTTGTTGCCTCATATTATATTAATTCTTTACATACTAGAATTCTTTATGTATTAGGGGTATATAATTAAAGGTACATATGTCCCTTATCAGACATATGATTGGAAAGTATTTTCTCCCATTCTGTGAGTTGTCTTTATACTTTCTTGATGTTTTAATTCAAAAACTTTAATTCTGATGAGGTTCAAAGTATTTATTTTAATTGATTCTCTTGGCTTTTGATGTCACATCGAGGAAGGCTTTACTCAACCCACAGTCATGAAAATGCACTCCTATATTTTTTTCCAATTGCTTTATTATTTTACCTCTTAAACTTAGGTCTATGGTTCATCCAGAGTTAATTTTTGCATATGGTGTAGGAACAGGTCCAACTTCATTCTTTTGCATGTAGAAATTCAGTTGTCCCAGCACCATTTGTGGAAAAGACTATTCTTTCCCTCTTGAATTATCTTGAAACACTTTTCAACAATTTACGATACATGTAAGGATTTATTTCTGGGCTTTCAATTTTATTCCTTTGATCTATATGCTTATCTTTATCTCAGTACCATGGCTGCAATTGGTAATGCAGTGGCTAACCCACTTAGAGATTGATAGGCTGAATATGGAAACTTGTGGATTGACTTTCAGGTGTTTGAGCATAACTTCTGGCTTACTGATAAGCTAAGCTACTCACAGTTTTTGCACGTGTGACTGGCTTCTTTCATTTAGCATAAAGTCTTTAACTTTCATCCATATGTCATAAATTTCTTCCATTTTAAGACTGAATAATATTCCATTGATGTACTTATGACATTTTGTTTATCCACTCATCCATTGGTGGACACTTAGGTTGTTTCTACCTTTTGGCTATTGTGAATAATGCCACTATAAACATGGCAAACAGATATTTGATGCCTAGAAATGCAACTTCTGGATCATATAGCAATTCTATTTTTAATTTTGGGGAAACTTTCGTCCTGTTTCCATAGTGGCTGTACCATTTAGCATCCCTACCAGCAGCATTTCCAGTTTCTCCATATTTTCACAAACATTTATTATTTTCCTTCCTTTTTATTTTTTTTGGTTGAAGTAATAACTATTCTAATAGGCATGAAGCAGTATGTCATTGTGGTTTTAATTTGCATTTTCCTAATGATTAGTGATGTTGAACATCTTTTCATGTGCTTATTGACCATTTGTATATCTTCCTTGGAGAAATGTCTATTCAAGTCCTTTGCTCATGTTTTAATTATGTTGTTTTGTTGTTGAGTTTAGGAGTTCTCTGTATATTCTGGAATCAGCCATTATTTCTTAGTATACTTTTTCCTTTCCTTTCTGTCCCTTTGGGCCTTAAATTATATGGATTTTTATCTCTTCATATTATTTTACAGGTCACTGAGGCTCTGTTAAATTTTTGTCAGTTTTTCCCCCCAGTAATCAATTCATTTTGGATATTTCCTTTTCTTATATGTTCAAGTTCACTGATCTTATGCACTCTTTAACCTGTTGTTAATCCCATTCCATTTACAGTTTTGTTCATCCAGAGAAGTTCTCTCTTAGCTTTAAAAAGTATTTTCTATTTCTCTCCTCATTATACATATTCACAAATTTCTCTACAATCCCGAACATATTTATAATAGCTATTTTAAAGTCTTTGTTATCTTTGTCATTTCTAGATTGGTTTCTATAGCTGACTTTTCTCCTTGTTATGCGTCACACTTCTTAGATTCTTTGCATGCAAAGAATGCAATAATGTCTAATAATTTTTTACTGCATCCTGGACATAATAATGCTGTTGAATGTCTGAAGTTTTTTTTTCTTTTAAAGAATATATAGACTTTGCTATATCTTCTAACATGCTTTCTTGTATAACAGCATGATCAGTCTGAAGCTTGTTTTAAAGCTTCATTAGAGCAACTTTAGGGTAGCCTTTACTCTAGGGCTAGTTTAGTCCTACTTCGAAGGTGTCACCCTTTCTGGAAGCTCAGTTAAGTGCCCTAGATGTTCCATGAGACCTCTCCACCCTGAATGATAAGAATGTGACTGTCTCCCAGCCCTGTAAACTTCAGGAATTTCTCAGTTTCTAGTCCTGGTTGCTTCACTCACTAGTTCTAAAATTTAAACTAGTTTGATTTCTTTTCTGAATGTAACTAGTTTAAAATTACCCAGTAGTTATTTGCCCAGCCTTATGGATTTCCACCCTACATATGTACACCTTAGTGTTCAGCACCAGTCTTAACCTATGCAAATTTTTAGAGCTCTTTCTCTTCATCTTTGGTACTCTGTCCCACAAATTTCAGTTAGCTCAACTTCCTCAGCTTGATCTCTGTCTCTTCAACTCAGTGAGACTACTGCATTCTTCTGGATGTCCCCTTCCCTGTCCCTTGTTTCAGAAAATAGTCCAGGCAGAATTTGAAGATTTCTATTAAGGCTTACTGTACTTGTTCCCCTTCTTTCAGGGATCCTTGTTCTGCATTGCCTATTGCCCAATGTCTGAAAACATGTATTTCATGTATTTTCACCAACATTCTCATTGTTTATAATTCCAAGATAGGTCTGGCACCAGCTTCCAGTGGAAGCAGAGATCATGTATGGTTTTAATTTCTGAAAATTCTTTTATTTTCTCATTGTGCTTTTACATATAAGCTTCTTATTTTATAGATGAAATACCCTCATGAATCTCCTAGAAATGTTAATTAGAATATTATTTGTGCCCTTCCTGTTTCTTGAATTGGTAGTACTTCACTGAAGGCAATTTACCCTGGTGTCTCAACTTTGGCACCATTTTGATTTTCTCCATTATTTTTTTCAAATAGACCAGGAGTTTTAATTAACTGATAATATATATAATAAAAGTCTAGATTAATCAGAATTAATACTATGAGGGCTTTCTTAGCAGCTATGTAAGTAGGTGGTTGGGGGAAACTTACCATACCATAACTATAACCATTCACTGATGAGCAGTATTGGTTTCTGTGGTCATGGTGCTCTGATGGTGGAATCACAAGGATGCTTACCACATACAGTCTCTTCTAATCCTCATGTAATTCTCACAACTGCTATAATTACTGTTCTAACCTTACAGTTGAGGAAAGTAAAGTTCAGAGAGGTTGAGTAATTTGCCAACCTCATAGAACTAGTGAGTGAAGCAACCAGGATTAGCACCTGGGTCGTCTGACCAACTTGTACACGAGCTACCTCTCATTAGCTTTATAACTTTGAAAAATTGCATATTTCTGGCCTATTGATGGAACTGTTTCATATTTTTTAGTATTGATGCAGATATTTTCTGGTTTAAAAAATATTTTTGTGTCTCTTCATCTGGCTTTTGTGTTTTGTGAATATTCATGATGTTAGTTTTTTAATCCTGAGACCCTAGCCCATATTTTTTCCATATTATAAACTACTTAAGTAGAATTCTTCCCTAAGTTAAATTCCTCAGTGGAACTACTGAGACAAAGGAATATATATTTTTGAAGAACTTCATATATACCTCATAAAATAAAATTTTCTTAAATGTTACTGATACATTCCTATCAATAGTGCAACAGAGTGCCAACTATTCTGTGTAATTTTTAACTGGTGTCTTTGGAAGACCCAAAGTTTTAAGACCTCTACTAGTGGAATTTGAGGCTCAGTAACATAGGGGCAGAGGAGGTATTTTAGGAAGCAGTTCCTAACCCTGTACCTCCCAAATCCCTTACAGCCCTCTTTCTCCTGGGGCAGCCCCTCCTGCACATACATGCTGGGGGCAGGGCCTGGGCTTAGGGCACCTCTGCCAGGATCCTGCTGATCTATGTTCTTGCTTGACACTCAGCAGCTGTCGTGGAGGCGTGGGCTGCAGGCGCTGTTCCCCATGGGCCGTGTGCAGGCCACAGGCCGGGGAGCCTTTCCCGCCTAATCCAAGGGGCACTGGCAGCAGGGAGGGAGACAGCTGGGTGTAACTGATCTGCAAAGGAATGGAATGGTGCAGGCCTCCCAGCACTGGGCTGGGCCAGTCTGCAGGCTGCCTGCCCCAGCTGCTGAGCTTTTAACCCTTCCCTCTCTTGCTTCTCTCTCCCTTCCATCCAGGGACTTAATATCACACAGCTCAGCCAAGTCCCAGAAAGCCCCTTGAGGAAACAGCTTCCTGGCTGGGTTTGCACACCTTGCAAAGCCATGTGATAGTTACTATTGGGGAGGCTCAGAAGGAGCAAGTGGTTTGGGTCCCACCTGCAGAGCTTCTTGTCTTAGATGGAGAAATGGCTTTTGGAAGGCCCAATGGGTGGCTCAGATAATAGAGGCTGTGAGGTCAGAACAGGGAGACCCACCCTGGGCTGGAACCCAGGGAAGACCCTGCAGCAAAGGAAGGAGTACTGGCTTCAGAGCCTGGTGCTGCCTCTACCATGGCTGACTTTGCAGTGAGATCTTGGGTGAGTCACTGTCACTGTCTGGATCAGTTTCCTACTCCTGAAAATGTGGAGTTTGAAGAAGACTATCTTTATGGTTCTTTCCATGGTAGAAACAATAGCTCCAGTCATAAAACGCCCACCATAGGCCAAGGCTCTCCTATAAACACTGTCACCCTTTGCCAGGCTCTCATTTCCACTTTAGTGATGATGAACTGAGATGCGGAGAAAGTAAGTCACGCAGCTGTTCAGACACAGAGCCTGAGCTCATAGTCCAGGCTCTTCACGCTTCACCGTGCTGCATCTTCAGCTCTGTCTGTAAGTGGTGATTTTGTTCAGGTGGAGCAGAGGCACAATGGCGCAGCTGGATGGGCCCACAGAGACCCAGGCTTAGCAATGCACCTGAGCTGCTGGCTGGAGGGTGGGCTGGGGCTGGGTCCAGCCCTTCGCTCCTGCTGTCTTCTTGCCCTGGGCCCCACTGAACTGGAATCTCCTGGCTCAGCCAAGCAACCTCACACATGGGCACAGCAGTTGTCCAGTTGTCCAGCCCTTTCCCATCCATGATCTCACTTGTCCCTCTTGCCAACCTTGTCACAGAGCCTGTTGCTTCTCACCATGGGGAATGGAGGTTTGAAATTTGCCAGTGTCTTACAACTGCTAACTGGCTAAGGAGAGACTAGAACCCTCTTTTCCTCTGCCTGTTCTGCTCCCTAGAGGAAGGCGCCTAGAGTCCAAGCTCCCAGGCACCGAGAAATCCTTTTGGTCTCCTCTCTGGCTGAGAAGGGAAGTAGGAATGTGGGCTCTGGAGTTAAACAAGTGTGAGTTTGAGTCCTGATCCCGCCACTCGCCAGCTGTGCATCATGCTGCTTACTCTCTCTGAGCTCAGCGGCCTCCTCATGTGTTGTGAGTGAGGATGGAGGGGAATAAATGAGCAACTGCTGGACCTGGGCCTGTGTCCCCTTCCCAAGCAGAGTATAGACACAGGTTGGAGCCTCAGACATGGAGAACCAAGGGCTGGGGTCCAAGCCCAAAGGCACGGATCCGATGGGTTGTGGCTTTGCAGCTACTCTGAAGGCAAGGAGGGAACTGCCTAGGGAGAAGGAGGAAAAGAGTGTTCCAGGTGAGGCCAAGAGACAGAGGCAGGAACGGCCACCACGTGGGAGGGGCAAGGACAGGCTCAGGTTTGGCTGGGGGAGGTGGAGATCTTCGTGGCCAGTGAGGGCTGAGAAGCAAGCCCAGAGAATGGACTAGCTCTGGAGAACATTCTCCAAGTGTTCAGGGGCTGGACCACCAGTTACTCACCATGCCTCCTGCCCATCTCCACCCACCCCTACCCAAGCCCTGGGATGCTGGGATCTCTGGGCAAGGGGCCGAGGGTTGGGAGGGGGCAGTTTCAGCTTGGGAGAGACAGCTGTGCAGGCCTCCTGCCTGCTGCAGGGGATTAACTGGCACTGGCCACAGTATGTTGGGGACACCTGGCTCCCCAGATCTGCCCACCCCTGAACTCTTTAACTCCTTGTTGCCTGGGCTCCTCACCTTCAGGCTCAGAGGCATGTTTATACTCAATTTTCAGTGTCCTCTCTGTTCAGTGTTGGGGAAAGAGAAGTAAAGAAAGACCTCAGGCAGGATCTACCCAGCTAGAGGTGTGTGTCCCTGCTTAATGCCAGCTGTGGACCCTCTAAGACCCTGAGTTCTCTCCATGGCACAGGCCTTATTCTCTGTCCACTGGCTCCTTTCTGGACATATGATCAGGTCAATGCCTTTCTCAAATCATCAAATAAACCTTCCCTTGACCTCAAAAGTCTCAGAGTTGTCTACCTCTCTCCACCTCTCCGTGAGAAGATGCTGTCTCCTTGGGCACACAGCTGGACTACATCCCCCAGCCTCCCTTGCATTTAGGTGTGGCCATGAACTGGTTCGGGCCAGTGGAAGAGAGCAAACCTCTTTCAGTCCCCTGGCACATGTTCCCCATGCACTGTGTGCTGGCTGTGGCACCTGATTGCAGTAACCCTAGCAAGTGGTAGAACCTCAAGACAGAGGAGCTAGGATCTCTGAGTCCTTTTGGCCACAAGGCTCTAGCTACTCTTATTTTGGCTATTTTTTATATAGATGAATAGGCTTCTATCATGTTTGAACCACAGAAAAGATAGGGATTGCTGTGTATGGGGAAAAATGAAAACTTGGGCTCCCTTCTCTACCTCCCCTCCAGAAAATCAAGGAAAAGAGACCTGGAACTCAGAAAAGAGGGAACACTCTGTTGAGAGGAGAGAGGTTTCCTGGGGGCAGGATGTGGCTGCCAAAGTTATACATGTAACTTTCACCTCTAACTGGAAGCTGCTCCCAAACTTCCCTCTGCTTTCCCGAAACCACCATGACAAATGTGTGAGACCCCCAGGGCCTTTTGTGGTCAGAGTCTTGGAAGAGTGTGAATGGCAGGGCCACATATGAGTGACAAGACCTGGGCCTGGGCAGGTGACTGGTGCTGACGGTGCTGTGGGGGGGGTGTGGCCAGGAAAGGGTTAAGGGGTCCGTGAGCAGGATTGGCTCCCCTCTCTGCAAGGGCAGTAAAATCAGCATGTCGCCTCCAATTAGCTCTGGCCTGACCTTGAACGTGAATCATTCCATCACAATGTCCTTATTGATTTCCACAGGAAGAGGATTAAGCCCAGAAAATCAGGGCGGGAACTTGAGCCTGTACCACGGAGAATGGATGGTTCTGCAGCTCAAAACCCCGCGTGTTGGCAAATATGTCACAGGGGGCTGCAGGTTGGACACCACCCTGCTCAGCCACCAACTCTCTCAGTGGTCCTGGGCTTCAGTTTCCTTACCTGTGTGTGGCCTCTGGGTTGCTTAAGCATTAAGTCACCGCACAGAGTGTGGGGAGGAAATGGGAATGGGAGAGCTGTCCCTAGAGCCTTGAGTCCATTCTGATCTATTCATCCTCAGAACGGAGAAGGCTGTGCCAGGAGCAAAGATGCCATTGAACCAGCTGGCCCTAACAGCAGGAAGGACCCTTTTTAGTCCAGAAAACCCTTTAAGAGAATGAGACCAATGTAAGTGTGTGTGTATCTGTGTGTGTGTTTTCTACATAGGTTCATAAAGGAGGAGGATAGTTCTGTGAAAACAAACCCACAATTTCCTTTCTTCATGTAGCATATCCAGAAGAGTCTAACATGTCAGTACACCAAAGGGCTGTTATTAGTCTACAGTGTGGCTGTACCAGGTTATTGAATCATTCCCTATTGACAGGCATTTAAAGTCATCACCAACCTTTACAACTTAGGACAATTCTGCAGTAAACATCCTGGCACATGCTTCTGTATATGAATTCTTTCTTTAGATGCTGTACAAGTGTCCTATTAAAACTGTAATGAATTACTACAGATTTAGTGCCTTAAAGCAACAAAAACTTATCCTCTTATAGTTCTGGAGGTCAGAAGTCTGAAACAGGTTTCATTGAGCTAAAATCAAGGGATTGGCAGGCCTGTATTCCTTCTGCAGGCTCTAGGGAGGAATATGTTTCTTTGATTTTCCAACTTCTAGAAGCTGCCTGTGTTCATTGGCCAGTGGCCTCCTCCTCTAACTTCAGAATGTATCACTCCAATATTAGCTTCTGTCATCCCATCTCCTCTCTGACTCTGACCCTCCTACCTCCTTTTACAAAGGACGCTTGTGATTATGTTGGGCCCACCTGGATAATCTGGACTAATAACCCTGTCTCAAGATCCTTAATCACATCTGCAAAATCTCTTTTACTACCACATAATATAAATACTCACAGGTTCCAGGAATTAGAACGTGGACATCTTTGGAGGGCCATTATTCAGCCTACCATAGCTGGCTAGAAATAGGATGAGTTACTTGAAGGATACACTTTTTTAAATTTAAATCAACATCTCCAAGTTGTAGCTATGAATGCTCTTATCAACACTGCTGGCAATGGCATTTGGAAGTGCAATCAGACACACTGGTCAAAGTTCAAAGTTCTGATCCTCACCTGTCTTCCTCTGCAGTGCAGAGCAGGGCTGGTGATTTACCTCCCGTTAAATTTTCACTCAAGTATCTTAGCCTAAAAGAGTTGCTTTCCCCAGAAGGGATCTGGAAGAATGGGGCTCCAGAAGTTTGGAGTGGGAGGTTGGCTTCTTGTGGGAGCAGGCAGGAGGGGGTGCCTGTGTGGGAGTGGAGGTGAGGGGGGATAAACAGTCAGATAGGCACACTGTGATTCCAGCAATAGGGTAGAATCATCAGAAACTTTGGCCACCTGTGAGCATATGGTGGGGGTGGAGCAGAAGGGCTGAGAGCTGCTGCCAACTGAAGCCTTGGAGGGCCAGGCTACGACAGCTGGGTCGCCAGGGACGGGTTGAATTGGGAAACAGGCATCTGAAAGCCTGGGCCACCCTTCCAAATGGAGACTGCAGAAAGACAGTTAGGCCAAGGCTGGTTGACTTGATCTGAGGCCTTCTTCCTCTGTCCACACAATGGCAGCCTAGCAGTGGCCCTGTTCAAAAGCTGCATTCTCATATCTGGATATAAACAGATCGGAATTGGGTAAAATGAGGATAAATAGCCAGGAACACTGGAATTCCAGCAATAGCCTTATGTCTTAACCTAAATATCTTGCTATATAATAAAATTAGGAATTTATATCACTTCCCTTTAAAGGTATGTTTAAAGTCACTTTCTGCTGATGTCAGGGTTCGAAATAGTGGAAACTATTAATTTAGGGAGTGTGTGTGACTGAGGAAATTCTGACTGTAAGTATCAATCATCATCAAAAATAGAGAAGTTTAGAAGCCCTGTCCCATCCCATCAGTCTGTAATGATGAAAAATTAAGTACAAAGATGCATTTTAAGGCTATAAATGTTCCTCTATGTACTGCTTTAACTGCATATCACAGTTTTGATGTTTCATAATTTCATAATTACACAGATAAAAATGTTGTATCATTTCCATTCTGATTTCTTCTTTGATCTATTGCTTATTTAGAAATATACTGCTTAAGAGATTGTAAGGTTTTCTCATTAGGAAAAGTCCCAGAATCCATGTTAGCAGACAGATGTACCATAAGAAAAGAAACTTGTGAAATGAAATCCAAACTTCTAAGTGTTAACTCATAAAACAATGTTCTACCTGCTCCAGGCAGCCAGGTAAAGTTCTAATATCTTAAGCACTGACCCCTCGGGTCCTCCCCCCTGTTAATAAGGGTGCTTCTCCAGCCCCATCCTCCTCCTCCTTTCCATGAGACAATGCAAGAAAACACCTTCCCATTTGTTCATTAAGTGTGTCAATAGTCATTTACAGTTTGAAGCATCACTAGGAACCCATCCCTAGATTGTCTTTATTCCTAGCACAACCAATACGGTTACAAAAACTTACTGAGCTGTTTGGGAGAATAACAAGGAAATAAATATAGAAATTTGAAAGGTAAACGTGAAACCTACTCTCAGGGTCTTCCCCATTCACATCCTGTGTGAGTAACTTCTACGCCTGGCCTCACAGAGCCAGGATCAGTCTTCAATCCCCTTGCCTGAAAGTCAGTCCCCAACATCTCCTTTTTTCTCACCCGCTTCCTCTAAAAGCCAGTTTCTAATCTGTTCAAATCCACCCAGAAGACAGACACCCACTGAGGACTTGCTCTGAGTAGGTCACAGAGGTGAGCATAGGTGGGACAGGAGAAGTGGGGCTGACCTCCAGGGCCATAAAATAGGGTCTTCTCATCACAGCTGACACTTCTTTAGGTTCAAAGAAAACCCAGCACCCTCAGAGATGCTCAGAGGCCTGAAGTCTTCCCATGGTTTATTGATACATAAACAGAACACAGATATAGGAACAAAGAGGCTTGAAAACAGTTGGGGACCATCCTGACACTGCTCTCTCACCCCAAAGGGCTCCAGGGAAGCCACATAGGGCAATGCTGGGGCCTGAACAACCTCATGCTTATGCCCTTGGGACTCAGTGATAGGACGTGGCCCTCAGTGAAGGATGGGGGATCTGCACAGTGGGATTCCAAGGGGGCTCTGGGTCTGCCTTAGTGAGAACACTCTGGCTCAGAAACAAGGCTCTGACAGATGCTAAGGGATGCTGGGGCTGTACTTTACACCAACAGAAGCTCCCCAACTAAACAGTTGCACGGAACACAGAGGCTGGAACTGGCTGAGCCACAAACCCATACATAAGCCCCTCCAGAGCCCAGCTGTGCTATGTCCTTGGAGGAAAAACACATTGCAAAGCCAGGTGCAGCACTTGCGAGCTGAAAGGACCCATTCAAGAACCTAGGACCCATGGAAGGGTGGGCTCTCCACCAACACCCTAGATGAGCAGTGCTGGACTCTGTTGAGGAATCCATTCCCTCCCACCCTCCTCACAAGGCCAGCCCACCTGCCAGGAAGGTTAGGATGGGGCCAGGTATAGGCTTGAGCCTACTTTTGAAATCCTTTCCTGAATTACGGTATCAATTCCAGGACACCAGGGCATCCCTCTTGGGGGTAGAAGGCCCTTGAAGGTCACTGAGTCCATTCTGACCTCATAGATCTTGGAGGACTGGGCCATCTTTGCTTTTGGGAAGTCCTTCTGGGCAGCTGTATGCAGGCCTGAGTATTGCAATTAAAAACCTCTTTCCTTTTCCTGCGTCTGAGTTTCTTTTACAGTCAAATGGGCTAGGAGAATGGAACACTGCATCCTGCCCCTGCACTTGGTCTTGGGTTGAGCTTTGGTCCCAGCTTCTCATGAAAGCTCTCACCCCCTCCACCAAAGAACTGGCCAGAGCCACAGATGTGCAGGGGCTGCTGCTCGTGGACCTAAGGCCCAGTCCTGACCTCAAGCCAGGGACCCACTTGAATTCCCTGAGCCCTCAGCTGTGGCATTTTTCCATGTGTGGAAGAGGTGAGCCCTAGGGAACCATGGTGTGCTGGTGTGGCCTGCTCTGGTCACTCCCGGGCCTCTGCCCCCATTCCGTGCTCAGCACATACCAGCTTTCCACCACCTTTAAACTCCCCCCCCTCCACACTGAGCCAGTTAGAAGCAGAAAGTGGGGGATGGCAGAGACGGTCCAGCCAGCGCTGGCCCCCAGGCTCAGGACCACTGGCAGGCACAGTCAGTGGGCTCCTGCAATGTGTAAGGCACCCAGGTGGCATTGGTGGCACAGAAGAGCTGCACAGAGCGCCTCTGCAGGCCCACCTCGCGGCAGCACTTGCAGAAGCGGGCGTAGGTGTTGATGTTGTAATTGTAGATGCTGGCGGATGGGCACCTCCCGTCGCAGGACACCAGGTTCACCTGGAATGGGCAGTCTGTGGAGCTCCAAGCCCCCTCAGCCCCCTCCACCCCCCCCTCTGGCTGCCCCCCACCACCTTGCATACCGGCGTGTTGCTCCTGCAGTCATTCTTGCGGATGGTCATTCGGATGGTCACCTTCTTGCAGGAGCGCCCATCCTCTTTACCTGGGGAGACAGAGTGGGTGAGGGAGCCATGGTCGAGATAGGCTCCCTGGGGGCAGCTGGATGGGCCAGCATGGTGCAGTTAGCGTCATGCTGCAGGATCCCTCACTCAGCATCAGCACCCAGGTGTTAGTGCCCCTGTCTGTGGGGGAGCCTTTAACCCAGCACCCGGGGAAGGAGGCAGAGTCAGGGTAGGCAAAGATAGCAGAGTGTGCCAGTGACATAGAGAGCTGCCTGGGAGTCTCAGGGCCCCTTGAGGACCCTTCGCTAGGGGCAAGGAGCCTCTGCCTCTGTGCCGGGGAGAGAGGTAGGATGCCTCCCTACTCCACTCCCAAAGCTTGCCTCTAACCCTCGATGGCAACCCTGGCTGTGCCCTTGCCTCTTTTTGAGGTTTGGTTTTCCTAGTCTGAGAGCACTCCTAGCATTAAGATTCTGCCATTTCCCCAAAGGAATGGAAACCCCAGTCTCCAGCAGAATGCTTCATACAGCAAGTTTCCTTGGTTTCCATACCTATGAAACGGGGCCAGAGATTCATTCACCCACCTCACGGAGCTGTAATGCGGGGTGGGGGTGGGAGGGAACTAATGAGTTGGGGCGGGTGGTTAGACAGGGACCTTACTTCCTCAGACAACCATATGGCTCATTCATGCCCTCACCTCTGCTAGCAACGAGCTCAATATCGCCTTCCCTTGGTCTTTCCTGATCCCGTTTGACTCTGCAACTCTTTCCCCACAGCCAGTCCTACCACACCTTATATCTGTCCATGGCACAATCACTGTCCTATCTGACATGTTCGTAATTATGCTGTTGAAGCATAAGCTTTAGGGTTTTCTTTTGCAGGGGCCCCTTCCACCATTTGTTGTGAGTTTTCTCATTCTAAATAAACATCGCCGTTCACAGCTCAATATGCATTTGTCATTTTGTGTTCCTTTTCTTAACTAAGCCACCCAAATTGCATAACCCTGAGGCCCCACAAAATTCAACGACCCTATCCTATTATGTTTTACTTGTTATTCTCTCTCACTAAAATGTCAGTTCCACATGGCTCTACAGTGCCTCAAACAGTTGCCTGGCACATAATTGGTGCTCAATAAATATTTACCAGATGCAGAGACTCACTCTGTAACCCCATATAGCCCACCAGAAAGAAGACGGACTCTTTTCTGCTGGCCTCCTGGCCTTACCATAGAGGTTTCCTATCACACTGGCTACATGGCTCCTGGCCATAGTTAAGTCCATTCTGTCCTCCCACTCTGCTCCAGGAGGCAGAACTAAGGGCTGTCCTGTCACGGCCTTCCAGTTCCTGGACTGAGACTGGCTGAGTGACCAGTGGGAAGAAAGCAGTGGTAGCACTGGGCACCTGTGGGCGCCAGGTGAGCAGGCAGGGCTTAAGCATGCCCATGCAAGCCCAGGGGATGCAGCTCACCTCCCAGCATGCACTGTGGGCTGAACGGCCTTTGCTGGGGACAGGGAGCAGTGCCCTCCCCACACCCCACCCCAAGCTTGGAGCCACCCAGCAGGGGGACATTGTTGGACCTAGCAATGCAGCTGCCTGACTCCAGTCCAGCGGGCTTCCGGGAGGAGTACCTGGGCGACAGTGGACACTAACCCATGGAGGAGAGGCAGGGCTAACAGGGACCACGGGAAACAGGGTCCCTGGGGAACCTGGGGAGAGGGACATGGGGCATAGGTCACATGGGGGCACATGGGTCATTCAAGGAACATTAAGTTGTGGGTCAGGGATCAGCCAGTGAGGACCCGAACCCAGACTCCTTGGAATATGTGATGAGGACACAACACAACAGGACACCCAATTCTACAGCCTTCTAGGGATCGGGGCTGAGCAGGCTGCAGGGAGGCATGTGCATGTGAGTGGGGGCTGCAGGTTCTGGGTGGCCAGGGGCTGTGGAGCCAGCTGTAAGGATAGGGGCTCAGAACTCACTTAAGTTAATCACCTGAAGGCCTGAATCCCACCCCAGAGGCACTTCTAAGACCAGGACTCCTGACCTCAAAGGAAAGTTACTGTGGAGGCACCAGGGCTGAGGGCTTGGGGCAGCAGGGGCAGGAGGAGATAGAGTGACTGGTCTATTTCTGACCTCCTGGATGCAACATCCCCTGTCTCCAACAAAAAACAGAGGCCTTGTCTTGAAACAAGGACATGAACATGGCCTCTGGCCCTCTGAATATTTGTGCCAATGCCATAAGCCCGTGGCAGGGGGTTATCCTGTCATCTTCTCACCCCTAAAGAGCTACCTTTGTAGGGGCCAGGACCCTGGCTTTCTGTCCACTGACATGACATCGCGTCCCCCACCAGAGCCCCTCACCCCTGGACCTTCACTATGTGCACTCACACGTCCTGCAGCATCCTTCCAGGGACGGTACCACGGAGCCCCCAACCTAGAGCGAGAGGAGGAGGATGTGGGTGGGGAGACCCTGTCCTAGGCCAGGAGTCAAGATCCCAGGAAAAGCCAAATGAGTCCAAGAATCTTAACTCTTCTCCCAACATGGTGCTCCAGGACAGGAGCTGTGGCCCTTCTGCCCAGCAGGCCCTGACTAGAGGGGAGAATGGCTCCTTGGATAGGACACGGGACAGCCAGAGGGGCTAATCTGACTGGTGGGGACAGCTGACACTAAGAATGCTGTGTCCCAGCAAGGTTGGAGCCTGAGTCACAATGGTGCTGGCCTCCTGCCTTCCTGGGGCAGCTCTCCTCATCCCCTCTACTACCTTCCCTACTACTGTGGTGCTCAGCACAGAGGGTCAGGGAGAGGAGAGGCACAGGGTCACCTATTTGAGTTAGTGGCCTGGGCTTTCTCTCACCCCTAGATAAGTCACCCCTTTCCTCTGGGTTTAGTTTCCCATCTCTAATATGGGACGGTAATCCTTCTCAGCCCTCCTCCTCTATAGTGAAATGGATAAAACAATGACAGGATAGTTATTTTATATGAGAAAGCACACGCATGGGTGTGTGTGTGTGTGTGGGTCTCAGAACATGTGTGTGATTTTGTGAGCATATATGTGAGAATGTGTGTAAATGTGTAATTTTGTGTGTTTGTGGATGTGTATCTGTTTTCTAGGGAAAAGAAAAGTCTTCAAATGTCCAATGTTAATATTAGGAAATTTAAGGATTCAACAATAGCTCCAAACCTTCCAGGAACAACTTTCCCTTGAGGTGTGCCCTTCCTGACAGCTGTCCATGCTAGTGCCAACCCCCGCCAGCCCATCACCACAGGACTGAACTGTGCATCCTCTTGGTGCCTGTGTGCAGAGTGTACCTGTGCCCCCACTGCCACCTAAGCTGGCCCAGGCAGTGCTGCAGAGGAGGAGGCACTGACCTTGGCACACTCGGTTTCGTTGAGCGGCGGGCAGCTGATGGGCGAGCGGACGAGCACGGCACCCAGTGGAGTGTTGCTGCAGTGGTGGCGGGTGCAGTCTGCGATCCAGGATGCCCCGGGCTAGAGGGCACAGAGGTGGGGGACAGGGGCTTGTGCCTTGGTGGACAACTGAGTGAACCAATAGGACACAGCTCCAAGCACAGGTACAGCCCAAGACCTGTCTAGGATCCTGTCTGTACTTAGCCCTGTCCCAAGAGCCAGAGAGGGCCCTGGTCCAAGTGTCCCCTCCTGGGACACCTTCCTGGGTGGGCAGTAAGGGGCTGCTTACCGAGAATAGGGAGGTGGTGCCATTGGAGAAGGTGAAGAGGCAGGACACATTCCTGCAGGAGCCGCAGCAGGCTGCCAGGTCCCGTGGGTGCTCGTACTCCTGGTTCTGCAGGCCAGGTGGGATGGGACAGCCTCAGCAGGGGCCCACTCTGCCCTCTGGCTGTCCCACTGCTCATCTCTGAGGGAGCCTAGGGCCTGGGAAGGGCCCTCTATATGTGCTCAGGAAGAGGATTCTTAAACTCCTTCTATCTCAGGTGGGCAGATCGTCCTTACATCTATGCTAAGCTGCCCTGACTGCCAGTCCCAGCCTCCGTGGACAAACCATTCTGCCCTTCCAGGTGCAGCATTTCTGGCAAGAAAGGCCCCAGTATGGGTACCGCACAACCAGTATGAAACTTAGCTCCTGTGGGTCTTTGAACAAATGACAGAATCTCTCTAAACTTTAGTTTTCTCATCGACAAATGGGAATAATTCTGACCTCTTTTATTCAACTACTATCTACTCAGCCTTTACTAAAAGCCAATCACTGTCCTAGGTATGGGGCACACAGAAGTTCTTATTGAACAGTAGCAATACAAACACACAAACCAAAAGGACAGGGCATATGCCAGGCATTTAGTAGGTGTTTAATGAGTGTGCATTTTCTCTGTTAGTACCCACCCTTGCCAGGCCTTAAATCTGTTGTCTTTGTTCTTGCTATTCCCTTCCTGACCTCTCCCAACCTAATGGTCTCTGAGGGCCCCTCCAATGCCCACTCTCCAGACTAGTCTGGGGCCCCTTTGCCCCTACAGCACTTAGGGTCTGCCAGGCCCTCCATCCTGCTCCCACTCCCCCACCCCTCACTGCACCCTACCGCCTCACAGTGGATGTCACACAGCACAGAGGTGGTGTTGATCAGGTAGAAGCTGGTGAGAGGGTCGAGCACATCAGTGCAGTGGGCAGTATGGCACACACCATCTGTGGAGAGCTCCACCACTGTCTGGCCTGGCTGCATCACACCCAGCTCACGACTGAGACATACAGGGGCCTTCACTGGAGAGGCATGCAGGGTGGTGATGGTCATCCAGGGTCTGACTATCCTCACCCACTCTAGCCTGGGCCTGCCCCTGGTCTCTCCCCACTTACCGCACTCATACTTGGCACAGCCACACACATTCTCCTTGCTGTGCAGGAATGTCTCGTCCAGCTGGGACTTCTCCCACTAGGGGGGTAGAGGTGGGCAGTCAGTCAGTCAGCTCCCTGGGCTAGAGGCCCACTCCTGTCCTCAGGAGAGTCTGACCCCAGACCCCTCTCTATGTCAGCCCCATCCTGAGGTGGACAGGCTTGGGGACCCTCAGCAACCTGGAAGCTCAGTCCCAAGGTGGCCCCCAGACCTCTCTGCTGTGCAGCTGCCAGCCTAGAGCCCCCTGGGGTCCACACTACTTTCATCTTTTCTTGCCTAGTTTTAGTGAGAAGTGGAGGGATGAGATGGGGACAGAATGAGTGGAAATGTGTGCTGGGGGGGTGGTACACATAAATCAGAAAATGACTGTAAACATAATTTCACATTTCTTAATGTACTTTCACTTCCCTCAGGGACCATGCTGCTCGGTGGTTAAGGACATGGTCTCTGGAGTCAGATTTCCTGGATTTTAGTCCTGGCTGTGTGATTTACTAGGTTCATAATCTTGACTTTAGCTTTCTTGTTCATACAACTGAGATAATCACAGAATCCACCTCTTGGGGCTGTCATGAGAATTAATATGATAACTCACATGGAAGGCCTAGGAAAGTTCCTGGCATATAGTAAGCTCTCAATAAACATTAGCTACCATCATGATTATCATCTTCATCACCACCATCATCATCACCACCACTAACATCATCATCCTCACCATCCCCGTCATCATGTTCACCATCTCCATGATCACCACGATCATCCTCACCATCCCCACCATCCCCATCATCATGTTCACCATCTCCATGATCACCACGATCATCCTCATCATCTCCACCATTCCCATGATCATGTTCACCATCTCCATGATCACCACGATCATCCTCACCATCCCCACCATCCCCATCATCATGTTCACCATCTCCATGATCACCACGATCATCCTCACCATCCCCATGATCATGTTCACCATCTCCATGATCACCACGATCATCCTCACCATCCCCACCATCCCCATCATCATGTTCACCATCTCCATGATCACCACGATCATCCTCATCATCTCCACCATCCCCATCATCATGTTCCCCATCTCCATGATCACCACGATCATCCTCACCATCCCCATGATCATGTTCACCATCTCCATGATCACCACGATCATCCTCACCATCCCCACCATCCCCATCATCATGTTCACCATCTCCATGATCACCACGATCATCCTCACCATCCCCATGATCATGTTCACCATCTCCATGATCACCACGATCATCCTCACCATCCCCACCATCCCCATCATCATGTTCACCATCTCCATGATCACCACGATCATCCTCATCATCTCCACCATTCCCATGATCATGTTCACCATCTCCATGATCGCCATGATCATCCTCACCATCCCCACCATCCCCATCATCATGTTCACCATCTCCATGATCACCACGATCATCCTCACCATCCCCACCATCCCCATCATCATGTTCACCATCTCCATGATCACCACGATCATCCTCACCATCCCACCATCCCCAGCATCATGTTCACCATCTCTACCAACACTACCATCCTCGTGTTATCACCATCATCATTGTACTTACTCCTTCCCACACGCTAGAGCATAATCATGCACACTTTACAAAGGAGCGCACTGTCTCTAGAAAGCTTGTGGCAGAGCTGGGGACAAGAGCACTGACCTTCAACCTAGGGCTCCATACACTAGGTTAAAGGAGCAGGGTCTCAGGGGAGAGATAGAGAGAAAAGGGAAGGGAGGAGGAGACCAGGGAGGGTGAAAGGAGCAGGGTCTCCATACCAGATGGCACCGGGGCACTGGGATTGTGTCACAGTCACACTCTGAAAAACACAAAGGCCCAGGTTCCACTTTACCAAGTGCACTCAGGCACAAGTCCCCTGTGCCCCCCAGACCTCTTACTGTGTGTGCAGCCCCTCCTTTGGCACAGCCCCAGCCTAGAGGGAAGGGAGGAAGAGGCCACTGTCTCAGCCTCCCTCCATCCCTGACGGGGGAGTCTGCAGCTCCTCTCACAGGGCAGGTGGGCAGTAATATGTCCTGAATGCCAAGTGTGGAGCAAGAACAGACAGGCAGACAGCCCAGTCACAGGTTTCCTTTTGTCACATAGATTCATCCATGACCTCTCCAGGAATAAACATGGTGAGGTTCGAACTTCTGACCCTCTGCATTTCCCAAATACACGTTCCAACATGCCCAACTTTGCTACTCCTAGCCTTTACCTGTGAGCAGGTCTAAGACGTGAGCGGCTGACTGCTGAGCACTGCTAGCAACTAAAGGGACATACCAGCTCTAGCTCCCTCAGTGACTGAGAGCTCCAGGTCAGAGGGCTGTGAACTCTGTCAAGTCACCCATTTGTGTAACAAATAGTTTAAGCATCTACTATCTGCCGAGCTTTTTTTCCGTGCCCTGGATAAAGCAATGCATACGGCAGACTAAGATCCTGGCCCTTATAAAGTTTATATTCTAGTGAGGACTGGAAAAAAGACAAGCAAAATATCCAGATGCAAAGTTTCTCAATCCTCTTTTAAGTAGTAACATTTTCATATAAAGCTCTCTGGTTTTCATTACTGATCTGGACACTCTGACTTGCCCTCAAAAGGATGCGCAGTGAATTTTAACAAATAGTATGTATACTATCAGGCAGTTGCAATAAAGACTATTTAAGATCCAAAAACTTTTCTGGAATGGGGAACTTGCTTTTCTCCTTTTATCCTGGAGAGAGAAAGGTGTAGGAATGTTCCACGTGGACAGCAGATGCAGGAGGGTCAGGTGATTGCAGTGGCTTCCCTCTAGCACCCCCACGCCCTCCTTGGGGGGGCCCTTCCAGGAAGGGTGTCCTGATCAGGGACTTACCACAGGACTTGTAGGGGCAGCAGCGGTCTGGGCTCCACACCTCCACCAGAGCAGTGCCCATGCCACACTGCACTTGGGGGCAGCGGAAGCTCTCACACACTGCAGGAGAGGGCAGGCAGACAACACGTCAGCCACAGGAGCCTTGGAGTGTAAATCCTCAGACACGCAACACGGGCTAAGGAGGGGGTGTTTCTTAGGTCCCCTTAAGGTCCCCCCAACAGTCCTCAGACACCTGTGGGGCTGGAGCCCAAGGGAAGAGTCTGGGAGCCCAATCTTCCTGTGGAGCTCCTTCAGGAGGTCCCCTCAATGTACCTTGAGGCACTAGTGATGTGACAATGTCAACCTCCAACTCATTAAGCTGGACCTCTCTCCCTGGCATCTGTACCACCGTAAGAGTAGTAGTCAACAGGAGAGCCAGCGACCAGAGTAAGGGGCACTGAAGGGGAGTGTTTCCTTCCACAGAAGACTTTCCCCACCCATGGAAACTTCATCCATTTGGGGCCCACCCAAGCCTGCCCTGTTACCACTGACTCTACCCTGCAGGCCTCACGCTTCCTTCCTCCTAGTCTTCAGGCTGACCTCTCTCTATGCAGGATTCCTTGGCCAGTCTCATTTACAGAGAAACCAAGGCAAGGGGTGAGTGAACTCCCCAAGTGCAACATTTTGGCAGGGCAGGGAGGAGCAAGGGTCGGCAGTGAAGGTCTAAAATTTGTTAAGACTTATTCAATTTACTAACAAGCAAGGATTATCAAGTGGTGTTTCAAAAGTTATGAGGAGGCTGGGCACCGTGGCTCATACCTATAATTCTAGCACGTTGGGAGGCTGAGGTGGGAGGATTGCTTGAGGCTACGAGTTCAAGACCAGCGTGAACTAGAGCAAGACTGTATACAAAAAAATTATCCAGGCATGGTGGCATAGGCTTGTAGTTCCAGCTACTCAGCAGGCTGAGGCAGGAAGGCCACTTAAGCCCAGGAATTTCAGGTTGCAGTGAACTGTGACAACACCAGTGCACTCTAGCCAGGGAGATAGACAAAACACAAACCAACATATAAACAAAACCAATTATGAGGAAAGAGGGAGAAGGACAGTTGCATGGAGTCAAAGTAACTGGTTGCTTTCTGGTTAAAAGAGGAAAAATGTAAATGTAGGCTGGAGGGGTCAGTGGTCACCACCCTAACCTGGGCCAACATCAGTGTCAATAACATCGGCTCAGCCCAATAGTTTGTGCTTCCTGAGGTGAGGTGCTATGCAGCTCATGCACTGTCTGGCCAAACAAATTCAACTTGAATCCACCAAGCCTTGATCTAACTTTCTGTTTATAGGAAGCACAGAGGCTAGGAAGCAAGGTAAGCAGCTCTTAGAGGAAGCACCTGGATAAATCTGGAGGTGAGGCTTCCTGCGGGAGCACAGCCTGAACTATGCAATGGGGTATCCTGCAGAAAAGGAGACCTGTGCTCGGCGAAGAGAGACTG
Source organism: Nycticebus coucang (assembly GCF_027406575.1). Classification (NCBI taxonomy): domain Eukaryota; kingdom Metazoa; phylum Chordata; class Mammalia; order Primates; family Lorisidae; genus Nycticebus; species Nycticebus coucang. The sequence continues at coordinate 46,791,576 of NC_069793.1, forward strand.
AAGACACATAACGTGTGGTTCCGGGTTGAATCCCGGATAGGACAAGCAAGAAGCAACACAGACCGGGCAGATGGGAGCTGAAAAGTTACTAACACAGAAGGGAAGATCGTTAACTGAAAAGAGCAGGTTTAAAAACAGTGTGCTTAGAGTGGAAGCCTAATGCACACACGAATACGTGAAAACAAACAAACAAACAAACAGTGTGCTTAGTATGAACTCGTTCTGGTGAAGCACATCCACATAAAGGCCCAGACAGCATCTGGAAGGATCTGTGCTCCAGCACTGACACTGCTTTGTTGTCTTCCCTTTTCTTGCAATTACTTGGGATTTATACTTTCTACAAGACACACATGGTGCTTTTGTAAAAATAAAAGTAGGATGAAGACAGGGCAGAGGTGATAATATCAACAGACTCTGTTTTTGAGCACCTACTATGTACCAAGAACCATTGGGGGCTTCACCTGAATTCTCTCTAATCTCCAAAACAGTCCCTCAAAGTGGATACTATTATTGCCATTTTACAAAGGAGCAACCTTGGCCCTGGGCCACACATGGAGTAAATGCCAGAACTGAGACTGACTGACTCCATAGCCGTACTAGATCCACCTTATCAGGCTCCCCGCCTGCACCCCATCAGGAACATGGAGAGAAATGGGAATCAGGGCAGCTGGCGGGGAGAGGAGAGGAGAGAGAGAAGAGGAGAAATGGTGGTGAACTTTTGCTCAGAAGAGTTTTAAAACACTGCAACAAGTGGCTTTTGGGGATGTCCATCAGCTCCTTTGTGGCCAGGTCATGTGGGGAACTCGTGCAGAAGCCTACACTGTTTCTGAGCTGGCTCCTGACCTTGGACAGTCAATCAGGGTTGCCTTTGGGCATCCTGGTAGAGGCCCCTCCTGCACTACTCTGTGCAAATGAGGTTCCCTTCATGTTTTCCCTACGATCAGTGGGCAAAGCAATTTTTGTAAACTGAGTCACTTTTAAACTTAACCATTTTGTTCATTTTCATTCATTAGGTCCACTTAAAGTCCATCATGCTGGCTGTATTGTGCTTAACAGTGGCTACTGAGATATTATGTTCATAGTACCTATAGTATCAAGGTACCACAAACACAGATCATACAAACCGGTACTAATAAAAGTATTAAAAGGGCCTGCTTTATTTCTCATTTCAAAATAAAAGAGCTTCGAAATGTAGGGCTTTCTGGAACACAGCTTCCGTGAGCGGGTAGTATGGCAACACAGTGGCAAAAGGGATCATGACCTTAAGATCCGGACTTTGTATCAATGCTGGGGGTACTGGAGGCACCCATGCATTTTCCCCTCAACCCAAGCCTCCTTCTGGCCTAGACTCCCCACCTTCCGGCTCCCATAGCCTGGCCCTTAACAGCTCACCAACTAGGAGCTCCCTGCTGCTCCCTGTTCAACCCCCACTGGTCCTAGGGAGGACTTTGTGAAGGTGCACAGTGGGCATGGAAAGGTCTTAGAGCCCCATCCCACTGTGGCCCACCATGTGCCCAGCAGGACTCACCACACTGGTACAGAGGACAGCAGAGCTCCGTGGTGTTCCTGTGCACGGTGAGCACCTCCCCTTCCTGACACTCAGGGATGGGATCTGGACAGTCTCCACAGGCTGAGGGGGAGGGGACAATGATGTCCAAGCAGTCCCCCTTTTGGAGGCATGGTATAAAGCAGATTGCTAGGGGTGAGGTGAGAGGGCACACCTCAACAACCCACGGGTGGCAGGAGCTAAACTAATAGCAGCATTTTATCGTCTTATGTGACCTGGTGTGGAATCAGGACCTGAAAGTTCTTCCTCATGTCCACCTGAAGTCTTACACTGAATAGGCACCAGTTCCTCATGCTCAGTAATCTAGAGGGGGACTCAGGGTCAGTTTACTCTTCCTCCTCCACTGCTGACTGGACAGTGAACTCAACCTTCTTCCTATGCAACCCATTTGAAGATCCCCAGCCTTCCCTCCCAGCCACCCGAGAAAGCAGGGGTGAGGACAGAACCAACTGAGATTCAGCTGCACACATTCATGTCCGATGGCGTCTACCTACCGCAGAAGTAGGAGGTACAGCAGGAGTCCCCCAGGCGGCCTGCAATCAGGGTCTGGTCCTGGCGGCAGCTGGGGACCAGCTCTGCCTCACACAGATCTGGGTCACATTCTGGGGAAACAGGCAGAGTTTAGGCACGAGGAAAGAACCTGCCTGGCTGAGCCTGGGCCCCTGCCGAACTCCCAGCACTGTCCTTTCTCCCACCCCCCTGGGCTGTCTCTCGCCCTTTCTCACCACATTGGTAGCTGGGGCAGCAGGAGTCCTCCTGGAAGTAGGTGAGGAGGCGGTGGCCGGGCTGGCAGGTGGGGGCGAGGCCCTCACACAGAGTCTGGTTGCACACTGGCCCAGGGGCCATAAGGTCTGTCACCTGGAGGCCAGCATGCCCTCGCCGTGTTTCAGCACTGCCCACGTCCTAGACACTTGGATCCCACCACTCCCCACTGTACCAAGAACCCACACCCCTGGAAGGGGCCTTTGAGGGTCACACAGAGGTCCAAGAGTGGGACAGAAGAGCAACAAGAGCTAACACTCACCCAGATGGGCCACGTGCCAGCTGCCACAGTAAACCAGTGTCAACTTATATAATTCTCACAACCACCCCAAAGTGGCTACTGTTATCAGCCTCACATCACAGGACAACCAAATAAGGCATAGGAAGTGTTCAATGATCTGCCTGAGGTCACAGGCTACAGGTGTTGGGGGAGAAGAGGGCCAGAGCACCACCCACATTGACTCAGAAGCCTCTAGTCTGCCCCCCAGGGAGGTTCCCACTCCCCCCAGCTGACCCACATGAGGAGCTCTAATTTTCCTGGGCATTGCTGTGTCCATCAAGTTTGGTGGGCCAAACTTTTTAAGTTAACTTTTAACTTTTAACTATCTTACAGTCGAGGTCCAGGGAAGTGGAGGTGGGACTCACCACAGACAGTTCCCAGGCAGCAGGGGTCCTCGGTGGGCAGGAGCAAGGCCACCTCCCCAAAGCGTGGGCAGCTCTCGGGGCGGGGGCCTGGGCAGCCTGAGTCCACTGGGACGATGGTATCTGGGGCTTGGCACTGGTTCTGGCAGCAGCCACTAAGGGAGCTGTTCCAGGTCTCCCCCAGGGCCCGAGGCACCCCTGTGCTGTCGGTGCAGGCTGTAGCAGGTGCATGGCAGGGTGTGGGGACTGAGATAGTGGAGAGACCCAGTCTATCCTAGGCTAAATCATCCCTCGGATACAGAACCCTTCACCTAAGCAGACTGTGGGGGACATAGATGGGCTCAGCCATGAGCAGAAGGGAGGCAGAGGAGACCCTAGGTGAGGCCAGCTTTGGAAGGCCCCCCACCCAGACCCCAAATGGAGGATAGGAAGTAATCTACCACACTTGTCCTCAGGGATGCAGAGAGCAGAGTGGCGCCGGTGCAAAATGGTGCCCTCAGAGCAGACGCAGCCCTCGCCCAGAACCTGGCACTGTTCCAGGTCCAGTGGGCCCAGCATCCCATCCTGGCACGTCTCAGGGGGCTCACAGGCTGCCACACATGCCTGGTATGTGGAGTCGCTGGAGCACAGGAAGGCTGCAGGGTAACAGTGGGCACCAGGCCTAGTCAGACTCCAGCAAGGCTACCCACTGAGGGCTGCAAGAGTAGGAAGGGGTGAGGAGGGGGCTCAGAGCGTCACCAGTGCCCCAGCGGAGAGTGCATAAATCAAGGCGCTTATCATCAACTCCTCCTCAGATCAGGAGTCAGAGCAGTACTGCCCACAGCCCAAATCCAGCCTGCTGTCAGCTTTTGCACATAAAGTTTATTAGAATATGGCCATGCCTATTCATTGATATATTGCCTGTAGCTGTAATTATACTAAAAAGGTAGAGTCGAGTAGTTGTGACTGAGATCATATGGCACACGAAGCCTCCAATTCTTATTATCTGGCCCTTTTCAGAAACAGTTGGCTGATGCTTTGCTTTAGGTCTATGCTTTCAAACTTTCTTGACTGTAAAAAGTAAATTTTACAGTTCAGTCCAATATCCACAAGCATATAGAACACTGGTCTTCAAATCTGAATGCAAAAGAATCACTTGAAAGCTTTTAAAATACTATTGCTAGGACCCCATCCCAAATCAGTGGAATCTCTGGTAACAGGGCACCAGCATTAATACTTTTTGAAGTTCTTTGGGTGATTTCAAAGGGTATTCAGGATTGAAAATCACTGATATATTGAAACAAGAACATAAAGCTCTTTCATGAAATAATACTTAAACTTTCTATGTGCAATATATGCTGGGATTTTTTTATTCTATTCTATTGCATTTTTAAAAACATTAGTGCATGGGCGGCGCCTGTGGCTCAAGGAGTAGGGCACCAGTCCCATATGCCGGAGGTGGCGGGTTCAAACCCAGCCCCGGCCAAAAAAAAATAAATAAATAAAAACATTAGTGCCAACCTCAAAACTGATTTTATGCCGTGAGTTGGGATTCAGCGCGAAAAACACCACCCTAGAAGATTTTTCTCTTTTCCTCTTTTATATGTCACATTGTAGGTGTGGTCTTCCCATGAGCTGTTCCCAGCCCATCTGGGTGTGTTCACATTTATAAATCAAATCATTCTAGCCCAGGCCCAACCCCTGCATCAAACTCAGTGAGGGTGAGGAGGAGGTGGATCCTCATCTCCATCCTCAAGGAAGGAGGGGAGAGAAAAAAAAAAAAGAAGAAGAAGAAGAAAGAAAGAAAGATGAGTAAAAATTCAGAGAACTAATATTTACTGGATGGTGGACAGTGTGGCAGGTGTGTGTGATTGACAAATGTCATCTCCTATCATCTTTAAAACAGGGTTAGGAGGGGGTTATTACTATTATCCCCATTTTATAGAGAAGAAACTCAAAGAAATTTAATAATAAATAAAAGTAAAATTATTATATATTAAGTCTGGGCATAGTGGTTCATGCCTGTAATCCTAGCACTCTGGGAGGCTGAGAAGGGTGAATTGCTTCAGCTCAGGAGTTTGAGACCAGCCTGAGCAAGAGTGAGACCCTCTCTCTACTAAGAATAGAAAAAAATGAACCAGGCACTGTGGCAGGCACCTGTATTACCAGCTGCTCAGGAGGCTGAGGCAAGATGATTGCTTCAGCCCAGGAATCTGAGGTGGCTGTGAGCTATAATGAGGTCATGGTACTCTAGCCTGGGTGACTGAGTGAGACTCTGACTCAAACAAAAATATATTAATGTACTAATATATTTATTATAATAAAATAAAATTGCTCACTAATCAATATTTGTATTGTATTTTATATAAAATATAATAGAAAAATTCAAAATATGTATCAATGTATTAATATATACGAATTAATGAATGTTTAAATCTGGAAAAGCATGGACTTGAACTTGGGTCTGGGAGCCTCTTCCAGTTCTAATGAGGGATAGGAACAGCAGTCACAGTGTAGGAGACCCCTGTATCCTCAACTCACGGCAGTAGTCCGAGCGCCGCCACTCTATGCACACGTGGAACTTGTGGCACATGGCCACATACACAGTCAATGCCACACAGGGCTGCTGCACGTACTTGGTGTCCCGGATCCACAGCTCACAGAATGACTCTGGGGAGACCTGGGCACATGCATCAGTCAGTGCTGTCCACTCCCATGCCCCACGTCCCAGGACCCAGCTCCTCCCAGCCCTGCCTGGGGTGAGGGGACACAACAGGCCTATGCAAGTAGGAGTGACCATCCCCAGCCATCCCAGGAGGTCTCCCCAACACTGGCACATACAAAGCGGTGGCAGGCACTGAAGGTGCGGTTGGACACCATGCGAAGGCAGGGTGAGCAGTCAGCAGTGGCGCAGCTGTCTGGGCGGAAGCGGGTCTGGCCCACTGAGGTCAGGGAGCTGGGCACTTGCCAGCTTTCCAGAAAAGGATAAGGGTCTTCTGCCTGGCCTACCACAGAGCCATCCTTCAGGGTGAGGTCGTTAGTTGCGTCTCCATCACAGATACCTGAAAGGGGAAGAATGATCCCAACAGCCACACTAATCACTACTACTCCCAGGTCCCCAGCTTGCACTTGGCATTTTCTTCTTAACAACTCTTTGAGACCAGTAATGTCATTACCCCCATTTAATAGATGAGGGAAATGAGAGACAGAGGAGCTAGGAAAACTCTGCAAGAAAATATCTTTTTTCCTTAGGAAATAAACACCAAGGTTTTTAAGAATTAAGAAAATCAATGTCTTGAACTTATTTCAAATGGTTCAGAAAAATGCATATACATAGCATATACATATAAAATGGAGAGAGAGAGAGAAGCAAAGGGGGCAAAATGTGAACAATTGGTAAATTTGGAGTAAAGGTACATAAGGAGTCCCTTACACTATCATTGCAACTTCTAAGTTTAACATTATTATCAAAATAAAATGTTACCCTAAAATTCCACCTTAGCAGAAATTGCTAGCTTATTATAACACCCATTTCTTCTTCTTCCTAGGCAGCCAGTCTATTCTTTCCTAGACTCTGTTGTAGGGTGACACCAGCTAAGTCTCAGCCATTGGTATGTGAGAGAAGGTGATGGCACCACCTCCCAACCTGGTCCATAAAACCTTCCCAACTCTCTTCCCTTCTGTGAAGTGGGAAGGTCATGTTGACAATGGCAGAGCCACAAGATGGAAAGGATGTGGGTCTTTGAATTATTGCTAACCATTTGAAAACTTATGTGCACAAGATATTGGCTTCTGTTGTGTTGAGGCACTGAGATGGAGGCAGGGGTGAAGTTTATCTGTCCCAGCTTCTAATATGATGCAAACCTGCAGCTTCATCTCTCACATACCATTTGTACATTCCAGACATATGTTTCCCTGCCTGTGACTTTGCTCAAGCTTCTCCCTCTTGAAATGCTTTCTGAGGTGCCTGAAATGCTTTCTCAGATGTCCTTCCTTCAGCTGCACCATCTATGACCTTCCCAGCTCTGTGTGAAAGGCACTGGTTTGCATGTCTGCCTTTCACACAAGACTGTAGGTCTCTGAATGCAAAGATTCAGTCTCCTCTAGATTCTCCTGAGTGCCTAGCATAGTGCCCAGATATCAAATGCTAGTTCAGTTAAAAGGAGATAGAAAAGATCTGACCTCTGCTTAGACACCTCCAAACACCATCCTGTGAATATAAAGCATGATTTGAGGTAAATCATGGTCCCAATGGCCACATTTTGCATCTTGACTTGGAGCCACTAAAGGGGTCACAAAGGCATCCTAGGGAGGAGTGGGCTCACTGGACTACTACTAACCACAGTGCTCTTTGCAGGGATGAACAGAGAAGATGGAAGGAATGGTGAGAAGGGATAGCAATGGAGGCAATGATGGTGGGATTTACGGGTGTGCGAGGAGAGAGGAGTGTATCAGTGAGAACAGAAACTCTGTAAAACAGGGCATTTGTCTGTTTTGCTCATGTTCTGTCCCCAGTGACCGGTACAGAGTAAATATGTGGTGCACAAGGAAAAAATGAGCATGGAGTTGACTACATGTGCTTAGTGTATGTGTAGAAGGCATTTTAAATGCAGAAGCATGAAAGGAATGAACACAAGGGGTGCAGGTGGAGGATGGAGGATGTGCATACATGTATGTGTGGAAGTGTTCCTATGTCACCCATCATGACAATCATGGCCGTCTGTCACAGAACTCCCCATGGAGCCCATGTGCTAATGCTCCTGCAAGGAGCAGCAGCCCACTTTCAGATTCCTCTTCTATCCCCTTTTCTTATCAAAATCCATCTAGTCCCTTAGAGCATGCTCTCTGCAACCAGGCTATGGCTTGAAGTTCTGTGTGTTGTGGCAGCTCTGCTGTGTGACTTCAAGCAAGCCACTTAACCTCTTTGAGCCCCGTTTCTTCTTTAGTTCAGAATTCTAATGGTCACTTCTCAGGGATATATTATGTGGATGGCCCAGAACAAGTGAGATCAGAGTATGGAAGTGCCCAGGCACACGCTCAGGCAGTCAAGGTGGTTACCAGGCATTCGGAAGCTGTCAGAGAAGCTGACAGACAATCTTAGATGAAGAGACAACTGGCTGAGGTCAGAGCTCTGCACCATCCCTTTGCTGGCAGCTTCAGCCCCCAAACATAAGACATTAGGCTCCTTGCCCTTGCATTGCTGCTGGCCCACCATTGGCCTGGTACTCTTTCCCAGTCTGTCCTGGTCCAAGGCAACTTATGTCTGGGGCAGAAGTCTGCCTGAGAAGCATCCCCCCATCCCTGGCTGGGTCCCACCTCACCGCACAGGCCATGACCATGGGCCTCGCTGGCTTTGCTGGCCTCTAGGATCATGAGTCCAGAGCTGTGGAGCCACTGGATCTGGATGTGGGAGGGCGTCCGGATCGTGTACATGTGGCCTGTGTCCTCAATTCTGAACCCATACCTGCTCACGGGTGGCCACACAGGCTGAGAATCCACAGTCACCTTGGGGGAAGGTTCAGTGTGAGCACAGCTTGTCCGTCCATCCATCCATCCATCCACAGCTTGTCCATCCATCCATCCATCCACCCGTGGATGTCAGATCCATCATCTGACAAACATTTATTAAGCACTGCCATGTGCCAGGCTCTATTTCAGGCACATGTAGCAAAGACATAGTCCAAGGTGGCATGGAAGAACTCTGAAAATATTTTTATGGGAAAAATCCCAATAAAACAAGAAATGCAACCACAAGAGGTAGACTGCATTTCAATGCCCAAATAAACACAAACCCTTAGCCCTTCAAATCACTCTCATCTTTCCTGATTTCTGTTCATATCATTTCTTCTGAGATATTTTCCCTAAATTTCCAACCTTGGGGTAGGCACCCCTTCTCTGGGGTCTCCTTTCCCTTTGCGCTGACCAGTGAGATAAGACATATTTGTTCTCTCATCAGGATCCCCAATAGATGGTGAGTTTCTTAAGGTCATAAACCGTGTCTGATTCATCTTTGAATCCTCAGCACCTGCCTTTGGGCCTGACATAAATTGGAGGCTCAATCAATATATGTGACACGCCCTAATTTTCATAAACACTTTAAATTCAAAGCTGCAATTTCTGCTACATACTGACAAGGTTAAATTTGGATGTGTCATGGACTATTAGTTTTACACTATAAAAATGGAAGATGAAAAGATTAAGACTTTAAAACATTTATAAAGACTTAACCTCCTCCCTTAAAGATTCTACTGTTTTATTAATTGCTTTGTAAATTATCCAGCACATGAACTACTGTGTTGAGGGAGCCCAAGCCCAAGAGTCGGGAACTTCGTGACCTTGGGAAAGTCCCTGGCTCTCCCATAGCCTGATTTGTACAGACAGGTAGGAGCTTCATGACTGGTGAGGACTCCCCAAGTTCTGGGAGTAAGCATCCATATCTGGAGCCCAGAGATCCTCAGCTGTTTTCACAGGACTCCAAATCCACATAAAGACAAAGGACAAAATCTTCAAAAAGGACTTGGATTTTCACTTCTGGCCAAGATGGAGTAATAGGAACTGATTTACCCTCTTGCCTTATGTACCCTTCCCCCCACCCACACCCCAATCTGACTAAATATGGGAAGCAACAATCTTCCAACATTGACAAGTTGGCCATGCAGAACAGGGATCCCTGCAAAAGTGGAAACAAATGAGATGAGCCTATGATTGCCCAAGGTTATTGCTTAGAGAGTTTCTGGGACACAATGCAGGGAGGAGGAATCCAGGCAGATTCTGGTGGTTTCTTGGACTTCAGAAGATAAGAAAGAATTGAGAGTTTGTGGAGGTCAAGGCAGATAGAGTTTTCAGGAAAAAATACTGAAGAGAAGAGAACTGGAGAGATGGACTGGGGAGCAGGGGAGTGCTCTGAAGCTTTGTAGGGAGTCTCCTTCTGACTATGTCCTTATCCTATCCTACATTTTCAGCTAAATATTGATTATTGTGTGTAAGTGAGAAAACTACCTAAAGTTAGGGATAGAACCACCTAAAAGGCGCAGCCAGAAAAATCCTCAGAGCTAGCACAGGGTTGGGACACCAGCTAAAACAAAAAAAATCTCACAATACATGGGGCATAGGGTATTGCAAAAGAGTATTGCTATAGTAGTGGCTATAAATCAGTTTGCTGAATAAAGAGAAAGGAATAAAATCATACTTAGAATAAAGGCTACTCTGGCTTTACCTAACAAAGCTTAAAGACAAGCCTCAAAAAGGTTAAACTGTTTCCAAGTAGCATGACTATTACAAAACTCAAGAATACTGTTAAAAAATAAAATGGACGAATATCCAGCATCTAACAAGGCAAAACTCACAGTCAGAAATCCAATAAAAAAATGATCAGACATGCAAAGAGGCAAGAAAATACAACCCATAATGAAAGAAAAAAATACACACAGAAGTGAACCAGAAATGACACATCTCATACAATTCATAGGCAAGGACATGAAAAACAATTATTTTTAATTATCCTAACCATATTCTATATGCACAAGAAAATAGAAGAAAACAAGAATGTTAAGGTAAGATGTGGGTGATATCAAAAAGACACAAATCAAAGTTATAGAGATGAAAAATACCCTGGATGAGATTAACTGATATTTTGATGCTGTGGATGAAAATATTAATGAACTTAAAGATAAAGCAACAGATACTATCCAAAATAAAGCAGGGAAAGAAAAAAGACAAAAAAGAAACAATGAGCAGAATGTAAGTAGCCTATGGGACAACTTTAAGTGTCCTCATATACATGTCATTAGAGTTCCCAAAAGACAATGAATTACCAGGTCTATCATAACCAAATAGCTTAAAAACAGTGATAGAATGAAAATTGTGAAAGCAGAGATTAAGAAAAGAAAACCTACAAAACCCTGATGTGATTACCATATATTACATGTGTTGAAACATCACTATGTACCCCATGAACATGCATAATTATTATTTGTCAATGAAAAAATAAAATAAAATTTTAACACTTTATATATGGAGAAACAAAGATAAGAATGACAGCATATTTCTCATCAGAAATAAGCAAAGCAAAAGTGGAACTTCATAGCAGCACTGTTCACAATAGCCAAAATGTGGAAATAGCTCAAACGTCTTCCATAAATGAACTGATAGACAAATAGCAAATAGTGGTGTACATACACACACATATACACACAATGGAATATTAATTAATATTAATGAATTAATTATATATCATTAATTATATGTAATTAATGAATTACTGATATATACTACCATGCAGACAAAACTAAAAACATGAGGCTAAGTGAAAGTAGCCAGACACAAAAGGTCACACACTGTATTACTCCATTTATACGAAATATCCAGAATAAGTAAATCCATAGACGGAAGGCAGATTGATGGTTGACAGGGGTTGAGGGGAGAAGTGAATCAAGAGCAACTACTTAAGGAGTTTTGAATTTCCTTTTGGGGTGATGAAAATATTTGGGAACTATTAATAAAGTGCGGTTATACAACATTGTCAGTGTACCAAATGCCACGGATTTGTTCACTTTAAAATATTCCATTTTGTGTTCTGTCAATTTTACTTTGATGTGAAAAAAGAAATTGGAGCAAAATCTTTAAAGTAATGAAAGAAAAAGTCAACCTATAATTCTATACCCAGAGGGAATATTCTTAAAATAAGGGTGAGATCAAGACTTAAACATACAAAAGCTGAAAAAAATTTACCAGCAGCATATGAGCATTATAAGAGTGTTAAAGGAAGTCCCTCAAGCAGAAGAAAAATATTAGATGTAAATACAAATTTACACAAAGGAATAAAGAAAAAGGAATAAAGGCTGGGTGTCCATAGCTCAATGGACAAAATTACCAGCAGCATATGAGCATTATAAGAGTGTTAAAGGAAGTCCCTCAAGCAGAAGAAAAATATTAGATGTAAATACAAATTTACACAAAGGAATAAAGAAAAAGGAATAAAGGCTGGGTGTCCATAGCTCAATGGTTAGAGCACCAGCCCCATGCACCAGGGGTGGCAGGTTTGAACCTGGCCCAGGCCTGCTAATCAAACAAACAAAATGATAATGATATAGGTAAACATAAACTCTTCTTATTTTAAAAATCATATTAGAAGATAATTGACTGCTTAAGGAAAAATAATAACAAGGCACTGTAGAGTTTATAACAAATGTAGAGGTGAAATGTATGACAATAGCATAAAAGCTTGGAGAGAGGAACTGGAAGTATACTATTATGAATTTCTTATGCTATATGTGATGATATAATTTTACTCAAAGCTAGACTGTGGATGAGTTAAGATTATATACTATAATCCCTAAAGCAACTGCTGAAAGAAAAAAAGGTATAAATGATAATCCAACATAAGATATGAAACAGACTTATTAAAAATAATCTAAAAGAAGGCCAAAAATGAGGAAGGAAGTCCAAAGAATAGATGTAACAAATAGAATACAAATAACAACATTCTCCCTATATAAGTGTGGGATTTCCTTTTGAGGTGATGAAAATGCTTTGGAACTAGAGTGGTGGTTGAACAACATTGTAAATGTACTAAATGCCACTGACTTGTTCACTTTAAAATGTTTTAATTATACACACATGTGCATGCTCACCTAACTATATTGATGACCAAATTAAATATAAATGAGCTAAACATATTAAATTAAAAGGCAGAGATTGTCAGATTGGATTTTTTTTTTAAGGCTCAACTATTTACCCTTTATGAAAATCCCACTTTACTTTCTTTCTTTCTTTTTTAAAGACAGAATCTTACTCTATCGTCCTACATAGACTGTTGCAGCATCATTATAACTCACAGCAACCTCAAATTATTGGGCTCAAGTGATCCTCCTGCCTCAACCTCCAAGTAGCTGGGACTATAGGCACACACCAGGAAGCCCTCTGTTTTTAATAGAGGTGGGTTCTCACTCTTGCTCAGGATGGTTTTGAACTCCCAGAGTGGTAGGATTACAGGTATGAGCCACTGCTCCTGCCCCCAAAATTCCACTTTAAATAAAAAGGCACAAATAGGTTAAAAATAAAAGGGTGAAAAAAAGATAGACCTTTAAAATAGATATCAGGTACATATGCTAACACTAATCAAAAGAAAGCTTAAAAAGCTATTATAGATAAGTCAGAGAAAAATTCAGAACAAAAACTTTTACCATGATAAAAGGCCATTTCATAAAGATAAAGGTTTAATTCATCAAAAGGACGCAGCAATCCTAAATGTTATGCACCTATAACAGAATTTCAAAATATGTAAATTAAAAAACTGATAAAACTTCAAGGAGAAATAGATGAATCAACAATTATAGTAAGAAATTTCAACATCCTCTCTCAATAATTGATAGAACAAGCAGACAGAAAATTAATAAGGATTCAGAAGGCTTAACCACAATCAGCCAACTTGACCTAATTGACATTTGCAAAACACTCCACCAAACAATAAAATATGCATTTACTAAGATTGAGTATATTCTGGAACATAAAATAAGTTTTGTTAAATTTTTAAAAATTCAGGTCAGACAAATTATGTTTTCTGAGCACAATGGAATTAAATTAAAAATCAATAACAGAAAGATATCTGGAAAATCACCATATATTTGTAGGTTAAATAAGACTTATAAATAACCCATAGGTGAAATAAAAATCAAAACTGACCATTTAAAAGTATTTTTGAACTGACTGAAATGAAAATACAACATACCAAAACTTGTAAAATACTGCTAAATCAGTGCCTAGAAGATAATGGTAGTACTAAATGCTTATATTAGGAAAACCAGATGGGCCTTGAATGAATGTTCTATGCTTCAACCTTAATAAACTAGAAAAAGAAGAGTAATGAAAACTAAAGTAAGTAGAAGAAAGAATATACTAAAGGGAGGAAATCAATGGAATAGAAAACATAAAAATGGCAGAGAAAACCAATAAGCCATTCTTTGAGAAAAGTAATATACCTGATAAACCTCTAGCCAGGCTAGTAATGGAAAAAGAGGACATAAATTACTAACATCAGGAATTAGACGGGGTATATAGATTTGGATCCTGCAGACATTAAAAAGGATAGCAAGAATATGTGATGAACAACTTAATGCCTACAAATTTGACAATTTGAATGAAATGGACAAATTCTGTGAAAGATACAAATTACCCAAGCTTACCAAAGAAGAAATAGGTATCTAGGACAGCTCTGTGTCTGTCAAAGAAATTAAATGTGTATAAAAACCTTCCCCAAAGAAAAATCCAGGACCACATGGCTTCACTGTTGAATTTTACTGTTTAATATTTATTCAGGGAATAAATATTATCAAATCTACACAACCTTTCTAGAAAGTTAAAAAGGGAAGAATACAGATCATTACTTGAGGCAAGTATTTCTATGATACCAAAACTAATCTATCACATTATAAGAAAAGGAAATGTATATTAATACTTATTAGGAAAATCCAACAATGTGTAAAAGGAATAACACACCCTGACCAACTGGAGTTCATTCAAGGAATGCAGGACTGGTTTACCATTCAGAAATTAATGTAATTCATCAAATTAATGAACTAATGAGGAAAAATAATATGATTATCTCAAGAGATGCAGAAAAAGCACCTGATAAAGTTCAAAATATACTCATGTCAATAAAAATCCTCAGCAAACTTGGAATTTAAAAAGTTCTTAATTTGACAAAGGATATCTATAAAAATCCTATAGTTGGGGGAGGAGCAAGATGGCGGCCGAGTAACAGCTTCTCTGCAACTGGACACCATGAGTGTGGGGAGATAAGACTCCAGACATCTCTGGCTGGTGGGATCTGCCTATAATCATCCCTTTGAGGATACAGGGAGTCAGAGAGAGACTTCTGGACCCCAAGAGGAGGACAAAAACAGTGGAAAACTGGCAAGTGGTTGTGTGTGTTCGATTGGTCTAATCCGGTTGGCAGCTATCATTTCTTTTCTTTTCTTTTCTTTCTCCATTTTCCCAGTTTAAATACAATTTCCCATTGCTGACGTTTTCAATAATTAGAACTTCATTTTTGCTAGTGTTTCTACCCCTATTATTTGGTTTTTCACCCAATTTTATCCCATAAAGTTTTCTGTTTGCTTGTTTTGGTTTGATTTATAGCATTTTTGTCTTTCCTCTCTACTTGGTGAAGGTAGGGTACTATGTCCGATCAGGATAGCAAAGAGCTGCTCACCTCAAAAGAACCACTCAACCTGGCACCCCCAGAGGTTGGTTTATTTTTTAAGGTTAGGTCAAAGTACCCTACTGTACACCTATACTGCTCCTGTCTCCCTCTTTCTGTGCCTCTCTTCTTTTGTCAATATTCCCTTTTACCCACCCTTCTCCTTTCCCTATTTTCTTTTCATTCTTTGTTTCTTTCTTTTCTCCCTTCTTGCTCTTCAACCTTCTCATCCTTCTGGTCCTATACCAAAAAGACTCATTGAAACCTTAGTCCACAGGCATGGGAACTTAAAGAGCAAGAGTAAGTGAAAGTAAAATTAGGGCAAGGGAACAGATAAAAGAAATTACTCATGAGGAAGAATCAGCAGAAAACTCCAGGCAACATGAAGAACCAGTCCAGAGCAACCCCTCCAAGGGACCAAGAGGTAGCTACTGTAGAGGACTCCACCTATAAAGAAATGTTAGGAATGACAGAAAGGGAATTTAGAATACACATGATGAAAACAATGAAGGAAATGATGGAAACAATTAAAGAAACTGCTAATAAAGTGGAACATAACCAAGAGGAAATCCAAAAACAGAATCAAATAAGAGATGAACAATATGAAGAACATAGAAAGTATATAGCGGATCTGAAGGAACTGAAGCAGTCAATTAGGGAACTTAAAGATGCAATGGAAAGTATCAATAACACATTAGACCATGCAGAAGAAAGAATTTTGGAGGTAGAAGACAAAGTTCTTGAGATAACTCAGATAGTTAAAGAGGCAGAAAAGAAGAGAGAGAAAGCAGAACGTTCACTGTCAGAATTATGGGATTTTATGAAGTGTTCCAACATACAAGTTATAGGAATCCCAGAAGGGGACGAAGACTGCCCCAGATGAATGGAAGCCATACTAGAGAATATTATAAATGAAAATTTCCCAAATATCACCAAAGATTCTGACACACTGCTTTCAGAGGGCTATCGGACCCCAGGTCGCCTCAACTCTAAGCGAGCTTCTCCAAGACACATTGTGATGAACCTGTCCAAAGTCAAGACAAAAGAAAAGATTCTGCAAGCTGCCAGGAGTAAGCGCCAGTTGACCTACAGGGGCAAATCCATCAGAGTGACCGCAGACTTCTCTAATGAAACTTTCCAAGCAAGAAGACAATGGTCATCTACCTTTAATCTACTTAAGCAGAACAATTTCCAGCCCAGAATTCTATATCCTGCTAAGCTAAGTTTTAAAATTGACGGAGAAATCAAATCATTTATGGATATACAAACATTGAGGAAATTTGCCATAAAAAGACCAACTCTACAAGAAATACTTCAACCTGTTCTACACACTGACCATCACAATGGATCAGCAGCAAAGTAAGAACTCAGAAATTAAAGGACAGAACCTAACTTCCACACTGATGCAAAAGATAAAACTAAGCAATGGTCTCGCACAAAATAGGATGAATAGAATACTACCACACTGATCAATTATTGCAATAAATGTTAATGGCTCGAATTCCCCAGTGAAGAGACACAGATTGGTTGACTGGATTAAAAAACACAAGCCATTTGCTGTCTACAGGAAACACACCTGGCTTCAAAAGACAAATTAAAACTGAGTCAAGGGTTGGAAGACAATTTATCAGACAAATGGAATTCAGAAGAAAAGAGGAGGTGCAATCTTATTTTCAGATACACGTGGATTTAAAGCAACTAAAGTCAAAAAAGACAAAGATGATCACTTTATATTGGTCAAGGGAAAAATACAACAAGATGTTTCAATTCTGAATATTTATGCACCCAATTTAAATGCTCCTAGATTCTTGAAACAGACCTTACTCAGTCTGAGCAATATGATATCCGGTAATACCATAATAACAGGGGACTTTAACACTCCTCTTACAGAGCTGGACAGATCCTCTATACAGAAATTAAACAAAGATATAAGAGATTTAAATGAGATCCTAGAACAACTGTGCTTGATAGACGCATATAGAACACTCCATCCCAAAGATAAAGAATATACATTCTTCTCATCACCCCATGGAACATTCTCCAAAATTGATCATATCCTGGGACACAAAACAAATATCAACAGAATCAAAAGAATTGAAATTTTGCCTTGTATCTTCTCAGACCATAAGGCACTAAAGGTGGAACTCAACTCTAACAAAAACGTTCAACCCCACACAGAGGCATGGAAATTAAACAACCTTCTGTTGAATAACAGATGGGTACAGGAAGAAATAAAACGGGAAATCATTAACTTCCTTGAGCATAACAACAATGAAGACACAAGCTACCAAAACCTGTGGGATACTGCAAAAGCAGTTTTGAGAGGAAAATTCATCACTTTAGATGCCTACATTCGAAAAACAGAAAGAAGAGAATCAACAAACTCACAAGCCATCTTATGGAATTGGAAAAAGATGAACAAGCCTAAACTCAGTAGAAGAAAAGAAATCTCCAAAATCAAATCAGAGGTCAATGAAATTGAAAACAAAAGAATCATTCAGAAAATTAATGAAACATGGAGTTGGTTTTTTGAAAAAATAAATAAAATAGATAAACCATTGGCCAGACTAATGAGAAATAGAAAAGTAAAATCTCTAGTAACCTCAATCAGAAATGATAAAGGGGAAATAACAACTGATCCCACAGAGATACAAGAGATCATCACTGAATACTACCAGAAACTCTATGCCCAGAAATTTGACAATGTGAAGGAAATGGATCAATATTTGGAATCACACCCTCTCCCTAGACTTAGCCAGGAAGAAATAGAGCTCCTGAACAGACCAATTTCAAGCACTGAGATTAAAGAAACAATAAAAAATCTTCCAACCAAAAAATGCCCTGGTCCAGATGGCTTCACACCGGAATTCTATCAAACCTTCAAGAAAGAGCTTATTCCTGTACTGCAGAAATTATTCCAAAAAGTCAAGGAAGAAGGAATCTTCCCCCAACACATTCTATGAAGCAAACATCACCCTGATACCAAAACCAGGAAAAGACCCAAACAAAAAGGAGGATTTCAGACCAATTTCACTCATGAATATAGATGCAAAAATTCTCAACAAAATCCTAGCCAATAGATTACAGCTTATCATCAAAAAAGTCATACATCATGATCAAGTAGGTTTCATCCCAGGGATGCAAGGCTGGTTTAACACACGCAAGTCCATAAACATTATCCACCATATTAACAGAGGCAAAAGTAAAGATAACATGATTCTCTCAATAGATGCAGAAAAAGCATTTGATAAAATCCAGCATCCTTTTCTAATTAGAACACTGAAGAGTATAGGCATAGGTGGCACATTTCTAAAACTGATTGAAGCTATCTATGACAAACCCACAGCTAATATTTTACTGAATGGAGTAAAACTGAAAGCTTTTCCTCTTAGAACTGGAACCAGACAAGGTTGTCCTCTGTCACCTTTACTATTCAACATAGTGCTGGAAGTTCTAGCCAATACAATTAGGCAAGACAAGGAAATAAAGGGAATCCAAATGGGAGCAGAGGAAGTTAAACTCTCCCTCTTTGCTGACGACATGATCTTATACTTAGAGGACCCCAAAGACTCAACCACAAGACTCCTAGAAGTCATCAAAAAATACAGTAATGTTTCAGGATATAAAATCAATGTCCACAAGTCAGTAGCCTTTGTATACGCCAATAACAGTCAAGATGAGAAGCTAATTATGGACACAACTCCCTTCACCATAGTTTCAAAGAAAATGAAATACCTAGGAATATACCTAACGAAGGAGGTGAAGGACCTCTATAAAGAAAATTATGAAATCCTCAGAAAGGAAATAGCAGAGGATATTAACAAATGGAAGAACACACCATGCTCATGGATGGGAAGAATCAACATTGTTAAAATTTCTTTCTTTTTTTTAAATTTTTTATTGTTGGGGATTCATTGAGGGTACAATAAGCCAGGTTACACTGATTGCAATTGTTAGGTAAAGTCCCTCTTGCAATCATGTGTTGCCCCCATAAAGTGTGACACACACCAAGGCCCCACCCCCCTCCCTTCATCCCTCTTTCTGCTTTTCCTCCCCCCAATAACCTTAATTGTCATTAATTGTCCTCATATCAAAATTGAGTATATAGGATTCATGCTTCTCCATTCTTGTGATGCTTCACTAAGAATAATGTCTTCCACTTCCATCCAGGTTAATACGAAGGATGTAAAGTCTCCATTTTTTTTCCAAAGCAATCTACCTATTCAATGCCATTCGTATCAAAATACCAACATCGTACTTTTCAAGATTTGGAAAAAATGATTCTGCGTTTTGTGTGGAACCAGAAAAAAACCTGTATAGCTAAGGCAGTTCTTAGTAACAAAAATAAAGCTGGGGGCATCACTATACCAGATGTTAGGCTGTCCTGCAAAGCCATAGTGGTCAAGACAGCATGGTACTGGCACAAAAATAGAGACATAGACACTTGGAATCGAATAGAAAACCAGGAAATGAAACTAACATCTTACAACCACCTAATCTTCAATAAACCAAACAAGAACATACCTTGGGGGAAAGACTCCCTATTCAATAAATGGTGTTGGGAGAACTGGATATACACATGTAAAAGACTGAAACTGGACCCACACCCTTCCCCACTCACAAAAATTGATTCAAGATGGATAAAGGACTTAAATTTATGGCATGAAACAATAAAAATCCTCAAAGAAAGCATAGGAAAAACACTGGAAGATATTGGCCTGGGGAAAGACTTCATGAAGAAGACTGCCATGGCAATTGCAACAACAACAAAAATAAACAAATGGGAATTCATTAAACTGAAAAGCTTCTGTACATCTAAGGAGACAACAACCAAAGCAAAGAGACAACCTACACAATGGGAAAGGATATTTGCATATTTTGAATCAGACAAAAGCTTGATAACTAGGATTTACAGAGAACTCAAATTAATCCACATGAAAAAAGTCAACAATCCCATATATCAATGGGCAAGAGACATGAATAGAACCTTCTCTAAAGACGACAGACGAATGGCTAACAAACATATGAAAAAATGCTCATCATCCCTATTAGAGAAATGCAAATCAAAACCACCCTGAGACACCATCTAACCCCAGTGAGAATGGCCCACATCACAAAATCTCAAAACTGCAGATGCTGGCGTGGATGTGGAGAGAAGGGAACGCTTTTACACTGCTGGTGGGACTGCAAACTAGTACAACCTTTCTGGAAGGAAGTATGGAGAAACCTCAAAGCACTTAAGCTAGACCTCCCATTTGATCCTCCAATCCCATTACTGGGCATCTACCCAGAAGGGAAAAAATCCTTTTATCATAAGGACAATTGCACTAGACTGTTTATTGCAGCTCAATTTACAATTGCCAAAAACAGCCTTAATGCCCACCAACCCAGGAATGGATTAACAAGCTGTGGTATATGTACACCATGGAATACTATTCAGCCATTTAAAAAAATGGAGCCTTTACATCCTTTGTATTAACCTGGATGGAAGTGGAAGACTATTCATAGTAAAGCATAACAAGAATAGAGAAGCATGAATCCTATGTACTCAATTTTGATATGAGGACAATTTATGACAATTAATGTCACGGTGGGGGTGGGGGAAGGGGAGAGCAGAGAGAGAAAGAAGAAGGGAGGGGGTGGGGCCTTGGTGTGTGCCACACCTTTTGGGGGCAAGACACGATTGCAAGAGGGGCTTTACCTAAGAAATGCAATCAGTGTAACCTGGCTTATTTTACCCTCAATGAATCCTCAACAATAATAAAAAAAAAAAAAACTTGTCATAAAAAAAATAATCCTATAGTTATCATCATGCCTTATAGCGAAAGACTGAATGCCTCCTCCTTAAGATCAGGTCTGAAACAAGATGTCCCTTCTTAACATTTCTTACTTAATATTACACTCGAGATCCTAATCAGTGAAATAGGCAAGGAAAATAAAAGTATATACACTGGAAAGGAAGAAATAAAACTGCTTCTTTAGAGAAGACACAATTGTCTATCTAAAAAAATCCAAAGAATATAAGCACTAATAAGCAGATTTAGCAATGTTGCAAGATATAAAGTCAATATGAAAAAATAAATTGTTTTTTATATATTAGTAATGAGAAATTGGAAAGTGAAACAAAAAAACCCAGAATCATTTATACAACCAAAAAGAAATGAAATACTTAGGGATAAATTTAATAAAACGTTTACAATATCCTTACACTAAAAATCACAAATCATACTGTAAAAACTCAAAGAAGACATAAATACAGATGAACCATGTTCATGGACTGGAAGATTTACTAATGTTAAGATTTCAATTATTCCCCCAAATAATTGACATATTTCATGCAATTCCAATCAAAGTCCTAGAAAGATGATTTATAGAAATTAATAAGCTGGTCCTAAGTTTATATAAAAACATAAAAGAATTAGAATAGCCAAAACAGTTTTGGAAAAGAAAGCAATTGAAAGACACATACTACCTAGTTTTATTTTTTATTTTTTAAGACAGAGTCTCACTATGTGGCCCTCGGTAGAGTGCTGTGGCATTACAGCTCACAGCAACCTCAAACTCTTGGGCTAAGTGATTCTCTTGCCTCAGCCTCCCAGTAGCTGGGGCTACAGGTGCCCGCCACAACACCCAGCTATTTTTTGTTGCAGTTGTCATTGTCGTTTAGCGGGCCCAGGCTGGATTCGAACCCGCCAGCCTCCGTGTATGTGGCTGGTGCCATAACCACTGTGCTATGGGTGCCAAGCCACTACCTGCTTTAAAGTAACAGTAATCAAGACAGTGTGGCATCGGTGAGAGAAAAAAATTAAAAATCCATAAATAACCCCAAGTATTAATGGTCAATTGATTTTTCATAAGAGTGCAAAGATAATTCAATGGAGAAAGAATAGTGTCTTCAACAAATGGTGCTGGCACAATGCGTATTCACATTTGAAAAACATAAATTTTGACCCATACCTTGTACCATTTACAAAAAAAAACTTAAAATACAATATACACCTAAAAGTATTATGATACCTAGACCTATAAAACTTCTAGAAGAAAACCTAAGAGAAAATTCTTGTGACCTTGATGTTGTTAGGTAAAACACCAAAATCATGATCCGTAAAAGAAAAAAAGATAAATTTGACTCCATCAAAATTTAAAACTTCTGCCTTTTGAAAGACGCTAGTAGGTTAATAAAAAGATACGCTGCAGGGTGGAAGATAATATTTACACCCGATAAAGAACTTGCATTCAAAATATACAAAGAATTCTCAAAACCCAATAAAACACTGCCTTTAACTGTGCAAAATATTTGAACAGACACTTCACCAAAGAACATATAGCATGGAAAATAAGCCCATGAAAAAATAAGCCATAATGCTTGACACCATCAGTAATTAGGAAAAGGCAAATTAAAACCACCATGAGGTCCTGTTACACACCTAGTAGAATGACTAAACAAATGAATACTACCAAGTTCTGGCAACGATACTACTAGAACTTTCATATGTTGCTGGTGAGAAGGCTAAATGCCCACTTTGGAAAACAGTTTGGCAAATTTGTAAAGTTAAACATACCCTAACATACAACCCAGAAATCCACTCCTGGGGACTTTATCTATACAAACCCTGTATGTTAATGTTTATAGCAGGTTTATTTGTTATCACTCAAAATGGAAACAACACAAATATCTTTCAATTGGCCAATGGATATGGTGTATATATATATACAATGGAACTTTATTCAACAATAAAAAGAAATGAACTACAGATCTGTGCAATCTCTGATTCAAATTATTACATATGATATTCTGGATAAAAGTACAGGGACAGAAAACAGTGGTTGTTGGGAGGTAATACTTGAGGATGATGCCGCTGTTCTACATCGTGATTGTAATAGTGGTTGGACGACTGTAGGTGTTTATTAAAACTTGTAGAATTGTATACTAAAACAGGGAGAATTTTCCTTTATGAAAATTATTCCTTAATTATTTATTTTTTGCAGTTTTTGGCCAGGGCTGGTCCAGCATATGGGGCCAGCGCCCTACTCCTTTGAGCCACAGGCGCTGCCCTATTCCTTAATTTTTTTAATGGCAAAAATATCCCTAAGGAATGATACTCAGGAAGGTTTTTGCTTAAGCCTCCGTCTCATGGAAAATCCACTTTCCTAAGCATACATTCCTGAGACCTCCACAGTGTGTGCTGGACCCTGTGATCTGTGTTCAAGGGCAGATTCCAACAGGAAGGCTGCAGGTCTAGTCTCAGAAAACGGTGAGGGTGGGGGTTATGACTTTGGGATCCGAGGAGAAGACAAATCAGTCCCTCTCTATTGGGAGGAGCAAAGATAGACTCACTATGGAGGGTGCTCCACACAGGGATAGGCTATTGTTGGACACCCTGGACCTCTTGACAGAGGTGGACTTACTGTGTAGTTAGCAAAGCTTAAATTCAGGACCCCCTTAATTTAAGGACTTAATAAGGACTCCCTTATGTAGTCCCCTTTTTGGAAAGGGCCTTGGTAATAATGTGTTTACATGGCCATATATTTTTGTGAAAATTGTAAAGGTGAGATATTTTGGCCACAATTATTTAAGGCTGCTTGCTGTCTCTTGCCATTCTGACTTCCTGTCTGTCACAGTATGCCTCCTGGTATATTTCTTCCCCTACATTAGAGTGGCCACAAGCATTCTAACTGCAATCACCTCCAAATATATCTCATTTTGCATTATGTCTAAGGGGGGTTCCCTCCCCATCCCTGGCCCCAATCATGATTAAACTTCAAGGCCCCTCCTCCCCTGGACATGCTCAGCTAACTGCCGCCCTGCGCTGAAGCCTGGCTCTTCAATGAACTCACCTTCCTGTTGAAGCGATCAATGGTGACCTGATGCATGAGGTGAGTCACATTCAGCATCACCAGACAGAATGGAGGCCAGTTCAGGTGCCCCTGCAGAGAGAGCCAGCCCTTGTGAGTCTAGAGCCCTGTCTGCCATTCCCTTCCAGGTGAGGGAGTCCAGCAAGTATGAAAACACTCTGCTCCCAACCACCCCCCTCACTGTGCCAGGGACACCCAGTAGGGCAGTGCACATGATGTGAAGAGTCCCACAGAACATTTCTGACTCCACCTGACCTCATACAAGCCCACCGACAAAAAAGAAAAAAGTTGACTGACTCCCTTCCACCTGGCTCATGGGGGCATCCCAGTAGGAGAAGGCCTCATCCTTGGAGTGACATCCCAGCTCCTCTGCGTTCCAGCACCATTCCACAGTGCCCTAGGAAGCCAGCACACCTGGTACTGCATCGGTCCCAGGAGGGGCCAGGAGGTGGCTCATGCTGTACAACTCTTTCCCCATGGTCACCCAGGAAGCTGTCTCCTAGGAGGCCCTGTTCATTCCAGAAGACTCCTGGGAGACAGAGGGGTCTGCCTCGGGAGCTTCCACATCTTTCCTTGCCTTTGGCACCTCTCAAAACCTAGCTCATTGCTCTGCTGCCTCTCAAAACTAGTCTGATTTGTGGGTCCAGGCAGGGAGGGTAGCAAGGGGCCAGCACCAGGTTGGCACTTTTGCAGTCAAGGACATGGACGGCGACCATTTCGTCTGGGCTCTGGCTGAGGATGTAGATTGCCTCCTTGAACAGAGCTGCGTGGCTCCCATCGAAGGTCACGAAGCTCAGGTCAGGGAAGATTGAGCATCGGCCTGGGAGGGGCAGAACACCAGAAGAGTAAGCAGAAGATAGGTGTGTACCAGGCACCTGGGCCCTTTCCTTCATAATTCAGTGGCCTTAGGACCTGGGCGGTCACTCAGACCGGGCATCACATGGAGATCCCAGGCCAGGGGCCACCCTGAGATGAGAGGACCTGTAGGAAGGAGGCCAGAGCACACAGATAGAGAAGGGGTCGTGCTGGGGGGGGCACATAGGAGGAGGACACGGGAGGCTCTGGCTGCCTGGGTGACTCACAGGCACATTCCCAGAGGGGGCAGCAGCGGTCCCCGCCCACCCGCACTGGGAGGCCCAGGACTCCACAGCGAGGGGGAGCAGCGCCCTGGGGACAGTGCTGGGACTGGTTCACTCGGATCAGCTGTCCCTCGAGGCAGATGTGACGCACGCAGTCTTGCTCAGGGATGGGCTGTGCACAGGGTGGAGAACAGTGTGAGAGCCGCCTGGGGCTATGGCCCACCCACACCCAAGCTCTAGGGCACAAGATCCTTTCCACCTGCAGGTTCCAGTAGGGTGGGGACCTTGAGGTAAAACTTCCAGGGAATGTTGCCCCCTCAGCACTTTTGCAAGCTGTCTGGGACCTGGGGCTGCACGCAGTGTGAGCTTGGGGATATAGGGACTGAGTCCCTGAGACTTCGGCAGATCTGCCTGGCCCGTACACAGAACTCCACACACACTCTGTCTCTGCTTCTCGCAGAGGCACAAAGATACACACAAAGACGCCTCACCACACGATGCATCACACACACAAGAACACACACAGACACAAGTGCGCTCCTGCTGAGTCTCACATTTGAGCACATACCTGTGCACAACAGTCTCACACTGCTACACAAAATGCACACACTGGCACACGCACACTGTCACCTGGGCATTACCCCAAGCCATCTAATCAGCCCCCCAGAGTCCAGATGGGCAAGGTGGAATCCTGCTATAGCATCAGGGGCCTAGAGGAGACTGCAGAATTTTTTAGGGACCAGGAGCTTGGGCCAGGGGTGGGGACAGCAAATAAACCTCCATCTTGCAGTCTTGAAGCATGTTAACAAACAGAAGCTACAGCAAGCCCGGGAATGTGAGTGTGGAATGTCCAACCCGAGGGGCACTGGAAGAGGGAAGGTCACATACAGGTGGCCAGAACCCTGATAAGTCACTTACAACACAGGTGGCAGATGTATTGGCTTCAGTGGCAGTTGCCAAGGCCTCAGCTGAACCCTCTGTGATGCTCTGGGCAGGGGCTGAGCGGCCAGACTGCTCCGTGGTGGCCTCACCCACTGGCTCTGCTGGGGGCTGAGGCCCCAGCGAGGTTCCATGGGCCTCGGCCAGCTGAGGCAGCAGAACCAGTGAGCTCTCTCCAGAGGCAGTCCTGGCTGAGATACGGCTCAAGGGATAGGATGTGGGCACTGGTGGCACTGTGCCAGCCCTAGGCCCCTCAGCCTCAGTCACCAAGGAGCCAAGAGTGTGGGCCACAGCAGGCATGAGCTCTGGGGGCCCACCCTGGGCAGAGCCATCAGTGGAGCTGGGCAGAGACACTTGCTTGGACAGGGTGGCCGTCTTCTCTGTGGTACTCCGTCTCAGAGCAACAGACACTGTGGATACCACCCCCTCAGCCATAGTCATGACTCCAGAGGTCGGAAATGTGGCTCCCAGAAGCAGGCCTGGAGCTGTGACTGCTGCCTGTGAGGCTGTGAGGCCAGGTGGGTGTGTCTGGGCCACCGCAGCCAGGGTGAGAGGTAGTGCTGGGCTGAGTGTCCGAGCAGCTGGAGTTGTGGCCGTGGCCAAAGATGTAGCCCGTGACTGAAGTGGAGAGGTAATGCCAGAACCCTTGGGGCCAGGCGTGGCCACTGGGGCAGATGTGCCCACCTTGGCCAGGGGCAGGCTGGTGTCAGGAGGCAGGCCAGATAGAAGCTGGGATGGCTGAGTTGACTTGAGAGATGCAAAAGAAGTGGCTCCCGGTCCACGAGCACCTGTGGATGGGCTGGTGGCAGCTGGGGTCCCTGGGGGCAGGCCTGGGGGTCTGGTGGCTGTGGTGGTGTGCTGAGCAGGGTGGGGCGGGGCCGTGGGGAGTGGGCGTGGATGTGGGGATGCTGGCAGGCCTGTGGGCTGGCTGTGCCCAGCTTCAGCCTTTTCTGTGGATGGCACTGTGTCCACACTCTCAGTGGCAAGGGGGCTGACAGGAACCTGCTGTGCTGCCGTTCCAGCCATGGCCAGGGGGCTCCTGGGACTTGGAACACTCTGGGCCTGGGAAGGCTGGGGGACCCCAGTCTTGTTCATGACCTCAGTTACTGCAGGTGTCACCAGAGCCTTATGGGATCCCGAGGAGGTGGTGGACCTGGAGGTCACTCCAGGGGAAGCCATAGACCTGGAGGAGGGGCTTGCTAGCAAGGAAGGCCGTAGGGGTGTTGTCCTAACAGGTGGGGAGCCATGGCCTGGCACTGTCACAGCCTTGGTCATGAGTGGGGAGCGAGGAGCAGGGGGCGACTGGGAGGAGACTGTGATGTTGGGGCTCCCTTCAAAGGTCACAGTCACCCTGGTTGTCTCCATGGCCCCCGACACCATGCCAGGTGTCTGTAATGCAAGGGGGAGGGATAAGGACTCCGGGGTGTGTGGAGTGGTCCAGAGGCTGGCAGTCACCACTTCACTGGCTGGGGTCTCTGTGGGCTCGGCAGGGAGGCTGGATGCAGTGTGTCCCAGTGGCTGCTGGGAGGGGCCTGCAGACAGCACTGGCCTCTCTGTGGCTGCCATTGGGCGGTTCAGGGCTGTGGTGAGTGGGACAGCAGGGGCAAGAGCTGGCCTGGTGATAGGAGTCTTGGGGGTTTGCAGTGGAAGCTGTGGCTCCTTGTCACTCGGGGTGGGCAGCACTTGGCTAGGAGGCAGGGTCTCATTGCCAAGGGTCTGTGTGGGAACCCACACCGCTGGCTCCACACCTGGGCAAACAAGAGAAAAGATTCAGAAGCAGAGTGGTGCCCCAGGAGACCATCGCTGGGTAGGGCCATGGCATGGGGCTCAAAGACTGGCACCCAAGGGGCCTCTGTCCTGTGATACTGGAGGACTTCAGAGAAATCAATAGGCCCGGACTCTGGCCCGAACCTTGAACCCTGAACCCAGAGCTGCGAGCTGTCGAGCCTAACTCTGGCTACATTGCCTTCCCACCATGCGACCACAGGCCTATCCCTCTCTGCTCTGTGAGAGAAGTGAATGGACCAGGTGGGCTCTATGCCTGCCATTGCCTGTGCCTCCTTCCAGAGGCCCCTATGCTGACGGCGCTCTTTGTGGACCGAGGGGCTGTGGGCCATGATTGCTAAATGGGATTCTGGGGATTCAGAGGGAATCTGAGGGAGGGAGGAGAAATCCAGGCCACTTACAGTCTTCTAGGTAGACACATCTCTGTGTGACTTCATCTAGGACCTTGGGTGTGGGGCACACAGCGACACAGCCTTCTACCCTGAGGACAGAGCAGGGAACAGGTCAGTGGTCACCTCTTTTTACCCGGACTGAGCACAGGCCTCATCCTTCCTTTCTTATGACACAAGTGCATGTGTGTGTTTATGATGTGCACACTCACGGGAACCTCCATAGAGACACTGTCACGCATGTGTATGGGAGCACACCCAAATATGCATACTGCTCACTCCTACACACTCCTACCCCTCCAACACACAGGAGGGGACACACACAGGAACAAGATGCAGATATGCACACACTCCACGCACATGTGTCTCAGCCTGGGCACATTCTCCCACAGTACCACATATCCCTGCAAACCCGTGGGACTCCATAGTATTTGCACATGCATAGACCTCCACACAGATGCCCAGAAACACAGTGATACACTGTATGCATGCAAACAGCTGCACGCAACACCCACATACATGCAGCCATGCACGACTCATGGATAGCTGCATTTGTATACACACACACGCACACACACAAGGCTCTGCTATCTGCTCGTGATGTACAAATATTCACATATGCCTGTATGTGTGTGTATATATACATCTCCGCTACACTCACATATATAGGCACATTCATCCTGGAACACACATCACCACACACACAACACAATGTCAGTGCACACACACGGCCCCCTCAGAACACGCTCATACCCAGACACTATATACAAATGTGCATGCTCAAACACCCTGGTGCACACACCTTGACTGCATACCCACAGTACCTGGCACCTCACCTGGGCACATCCTGGCAGCTGGCTGCCCATGGGTCCCGGCAGGTTTGGAAGCAGGGGCTGGCACAGGCATCATAGTGCCACTCGCACATGGGGTAGGCAGCCCCAGAAGGATTGGCATCTAGGAAAGAGACCCACCCCTGAGCCCCTAGACTGAGAGGAGGCAGCAGCTCCGGGTCAGGTGCCAGGGCACAGAAGTAATCCCAGCTCAGCCCACACCCTGCTTGCCCCCTGGAGGAGATAAATGGACTCATGCAAGAAAAGTGAAGGGAAAATAGCCATGCCCAGCGTGGCTGCATTCATGATGGTTGCAGTCGGTGCCTGGGTGCCCTGAGTGTAGGGCTGAGGACTGAGGATCTTTGCATGGTCACTGGAGTTGAGTTCTACAGGGGTGGCCAAAAACAAGGCATGGACTCCTGATCTCTCTGGAAAGGTGCCCCATCACTCTGACCTTCTGGGACCTTGGTGACCAGGCTTGCCCTGCAGCCCAGGACATAGTCACCTCCTCCTTGCCCTGTTCTGGTGAGACCACCACAGATCTCCATGGAGGCAAAAGGGTCTCCTCTGCAGGCTGGTGCATAGGCATTAGGGGGATCCCTTTCCCTCTAGCCCAAGGCCCTCCTGGACATCTGCTTCCAGACCTACAAAGTAGGTACTATTATTATACCCATTTGATAGATAAGAAAACTGAGGCACAGGGGTTGCTGGGAAAATCAAAACTTTGCCAGGGGAGACATTCCCAAAAGAGGGCCTGTGGCCAGCACCTTTGATAAATGAGGGAAAGTTCTGTGTCCTGGGGAGGGAGGTGAAAAATAAGACCTCAAACTACCTTGGCACAAGTTCCCAGTTTCTGGAACCACTGCCTGAATGGGGAGGCATGGACAGGCTCTGCAGTAGGCCAAGGGAGCAGCCCCACACAGGCGGTCCCTCCTGATACTCTCACCCCACGCTGCTGCTGCCTATGAAGAAACCTGCTTTTCCATGAGCCTGGAGACCAGCACCAAGAATTTACATTTTGGGAGCACTTGCTATATGCCAGGCCAAGAGAGAAGTCCATGAAATACAGTCAATTCTCATTACCACCTTCTCAGGCAAATAGCCCCATTTTACAGATGAAGGAACAGAGTTAGGGAGATGGAGGTTCTCCTCCAAGTGCCAAGGACCAAGGGCAGGATTTGAACCCAAGGCTGTCCTCTCCAAAGCCTGGGTCTTCCAGAGAGGAACACAGGCATTCCCACCATGAACAAGTCTTGCCATTGTAATCAGTGATAAATCTGTCCTCGATGGGGTTTAAGAGTGGACTCATTAAATGACCACTGAATATAAGAACGAGCTCACCAGCCCTGGTTTTGGGGTGGGTGATAAAATGAAGAGGCTGGCTGGAGATACATTTATATACATACACATGTAAATGGACCCACTCATACAGCACAAGATGTCCTCACGGGCACATGTATGTGTATCTGCAAAACAGAGAGGCCAGCCTGGTGCAGGTAAGAAACTGATCGAGCCTGGGTGCGGTGGCCCATGCCTGTAATCCTAACACTCCGGGAGGCTGAGGCATGAGGATCATTTGAACTCAGGACTTTGAGACCACCCTGAGCAAGAGTGAGAACCTGTCTCTACTAAAAAAAAAAAATTAGCCAGGTTTTGTGGCAGATGCCTTCAGTCCCAGCTGCTCTGGAGGCTGAGGCAGAAGATCAATTGAACCCAGGAGTATGAGATTGCTGTGATCTACTATGGCCACTTCCTCCAGTGTTCAGGCACAGGACATTTCGGGGCAGACCCATCCAGCAGGGCAGGCCCTGGAAACTCTTGACCTCAACAGAGAGTCAGGAAGCTGCCTCGCCAATGCTCAGGAGTCTGGGCCTCCCATCAAGAAAGAGACAGAGACTGCTGGCTCTTCAGCCTACTGTCCCAAGGGCAGGCATTGTGACCCTATCAGCAAGAAAACTGAGCCAGCAAGCTATAGGCAGGTTCACCTCTCCCCTCACTTCCACAAACACCGCTGTATTTTTTGACTGTCTAATTGGCCTATGGCAGGAGTTAGGACTCAGGAAATTGGCTAGGCCACCTCCCATCTCGGGGTAGCACCTGTGTGGCTCCCCTGTGCCAGGAGAGAGAGGATTCTGTCTTATGCGGCAACTGAAAAGGTGAGTGGGAGAGGGTGGGAAGAGCAGTTGAGTGAGAGAGCCAAGGAGCCAAGGATGATGGCAGGGGCTGGGGGGGACACCTACCCACAAGGTTGAAGAGGCATGGGGACACCTACCCAGGAGGCGGAAGAGTGTGCCCCAGCGGAATGCCTCTGTGTGTTCATACAGCTGCAGGGTGAGCACGGGTCCTGATGAGCAGAGGAAGGAGCCAGGCTTTGCCAAGGACTCCAGAGCCACCAGGCCTGCCCGCCATGTCCCCCGGTGCAGGGAGAAGGAGGCATGGTGGTGGAAAACCTCGTGGCCCTGCCACTTAGCCAGCTCCAGAGACCCATTGGCTGTGACATGGAGGAAGAAGTTGGATCTGTCTGCTGCCTCCAGGGACACGACATCCGGGTCTGCAGAGAGCCACATGGGTATAGTCAGTGCAGGCAGGGGTCCAGATGGTGTGGGGGCAACACCCTGGTACACATCTGCTCTCTCAATGACTTGGGGCGGCAGCACACGTGGACTAGCTGGGCCCTGCTCCTCTGCCTGCCCGGCTCCCCTCACCACCTTCCGCTGCCTACTGGCTGCTCTCCCTCACTCCATCCCAGCCTGGGAGGAGTGGAGGGTTAGAGATCCCCAAACTGCTGGGCCTCAAAGGTGACTGCACTATCTCCTCCCCTTACCCTCTCACCCCACCCTCCCACCTTCCCCCCCGCTTCCTTCTGCAAACATGTCTGAGTACCCTCAGTGCCAGGTGCCAGTCTAGATACCCAGATACAGCAGTTAGCAAAGCACAGACAGCACCTGATGGGTTACATTCTACTGGACGCGTGCGACAAGCTGGGCTTTGGTGATTTGCCAGGTGGCACAGTCCCCAGCTTGGTCCTGGCCCTCACAGAATCCCAAGGGTCTTTAGTCCAACCCACAGATGGGGAGAGTGTCCCAGAGAGAGGACGGGGCTGGCCTGGAGACCCAGAGCCTGTCTCTGCCGTCATTTCTTTCCTGTGTCCGGCAGCACCCATTTCCAGGGTGTGGGGGCTTGTGGGAGGTTGACGATCCTCCAGCACGGGGCCCTACAGGTCTTGTCAAGTCTCAAACCCACAGCAGGTACACAGAATGAACATGGACCAGGAGTCCCAACTCACTACCTGGGGGGGAGGGTGGCGTGCGTCCAGGCCCTGGGCTGTTGGGGTGATAATCAGTAGGGTGTATGTGAAGGGCCTGGTGCCAAGAGGACATGTCTTCAGCCCCTCCCACATGCACCCTGTGTCCCTGTCTGCAGGAGGAACCTATAGTTCCTGTTAAACCTCCCTGGCAGCTGTGAGAAGATGAGCAGTAAGTAGAGGAAAAATCAGTTATTCATATCAATAACAACTGCTATTTACAATGACTTACTAGGTGCCGGGCACTGGCCAAAGCAGGCCCTCTACCTGCTGGTTACTGAATTCCTAAAAGAAGCCTGTGGAGTGGCAGATTCACTCATTCAGCAG
This sequence comes from Nycticebus coucang, assembly GCF_027406575.1. NCBI lineage: Eukaryota > Metazoa > Chordata > Mammalia > Primates > Lorisidae > Nycticebus > Nycticebus coucang. Next base: position 46,824,234 of record NC_069793.1, read on the forward strand.
CGAATATTTACAGAGCGCCCACTGTGTGGCAGGCACTACTCTGGGCACTGGCGACACAATGAGAGACAAAATGACAAAAATCCTTGTCTCACATATTAAAGTGGGGGAGAATAAATATAAGGAAAAGGAGATCCTATTGTAAGTCAGAAGGTGTTAATATTGCTGTTCCCAGTCTATAGAGGAGGGAAGTGAGGCCTCGAGTCTCACTGATGGTGGGCAGGGGAGACGGGATTGGAGCCCACAGGGCAGGATCTGAACTGCCATCCAGAGGGCCCTGGAGATGGATGCAAGAGCGAGCATGGGATATCACAAGGGGTAGAGCCCCATCCCCATGGGCTGTGCGACCTCAGGCAAGCCACTTCCCATCTCTGAGCTTTGGCTTCCTCCTTCATGAAGATGGGGTTAGCCCAGATCAGGTTTCTCTCCCATTTTCCCTGCTGTCCTAACAGGGGAGGGCTGAATCCCAGACTTTAAAATGCAAAGTCCTGTATTTTACCTAAACATTCAAGTGACTTTCATCTTCTATTTTCTGATATGTATTTCTTTTTAAATTCCTCTGTTTGAGAGGCAGCAGAGCATAGGAGTTTGGATAAAAGACTCTGGAGCCAATAGATTGGCTCCTATCACTAATGAGCAGTGCGCCCTTGGGTAAATGACCTAACCTTTCTGGGCCTCAGTTCTCTCATCTATAAACTGGGGAAACACTAAAACCTGCCTCCTAAGATTGTTGTGAGGATTAAATGAGTAAATACACAGGAAGCACTTAGAACAGTGCCCAGCACATAAGTGCCACAGAATGGTGGGCTCTTACTGTTAATAAATAAGTAACCTGCCCCTCCAAATCTTCAAGTAAAATTGGCACTGCAGGGAGAAGAGCAGTCTGTGACTGTGACCCCACAGTATACCCTACGGTGCATCAAGACATCCTGGTGTGGGGATCAGGGACCTCAGTGATTGCTGAGTCCTCCCCTCTGTGACATTTTCTACTTTCCATTTCTTCCTATCACCACCTTTCCCATGCTTCAAGGCCTGGGAAAGGGATACTGTGCAACCACCCAGATCCCATTGGAAGGCAGCTTTTCTTTTGTTTTCCAGTACCCTGGGCATAGCACAGGGGGAGAAGCACACGAAGGGGGAGGTGGGCCTGGGTCTTCACTGGGCCCTTGGGAGAGAGAGAGGAAGAGGGAAAGAGAGGAAGGAGGAGGAGGAGGGGGAGTTGCCATTTTGGCTTTTATGGAACCCAGCTGTTGTGTAATGCAAGGCACAAAGTTACACCGGGGCGTTGGCCACTCTGGTATTTTGGGGAGAAGATGGAATGTGATAAGACACTGGCCCAGAAGCTCCACCTCAACTGGGAAAGGGGCATTGTCAGAACCCCCACTTCTCCAACCACATCAGATGCTTAGGGCCTTACTGCCCTCCCTCCTGCAGCTCCTGTCTCCCAGAGGGCTGGAGTGGGGCCAGAGTGGGACTTACCATGGGCCTTGGCCTTGTACAGAGCAGCTGTCAGCAGGAAGCTCACTATGTCCCCTGGCGCCACATCCTCTGCCCTTACTAGGACTATGTCATTGCTCACCGCCTTCACGGCCACCAGGGCACCACCAGCCGCCAAGCTGGACAGCTGGTAGGGGCCTTTACCCAGTGCTGGAGAGAAGAGGCCCAGACATAAGCCCTGCCCCTATGGGCCTCTGTCCACCTCCCACCCACCCCCATCCCACCCCTGTTGGCATGAGGTGGGAGGGTCTAAGGAAGGATTCTTGGTGTCTTCCTTCATCCCAGGCCCCAGAAACTTTGATTTCCATGAGAAGGAAGGGACAGGAACCCCAGGCTTCAAGCCCCTGAAGGTCACTGATCCTTTGCACAGAGCCTGGATTGTTTCACAGGGAGCAGGGGGAGGAGGCCATCCCGGGGTGGGGGTGGGGTGGCATCTGGGCCCCCAAATGTCCCTCCATAGCCTGTCCCATCCAATGCCTTATTCCAGGTCACCTTTGGGTAAAAACATCAGGCCAAAGGCCTGGCAGGGACAAAAGCCAGGCAGGCTGGACTCAGTGTTAGTGTCTATTTCAAACATGTGTCACCTCTCTGTCTTTTGGGTTCCTGTAGTTGTCAGTGTAGGCTGGAACGGGCATGGGCTTCTTGGGCAATTGCAAGAGCCTTATAAGGGATCTTCTGGCCTCTGGTGTGCCCCCCACCCAGTGCCTCCTCCCCTGGGCTGCCTGAGTCACCTTCCCAGCCACATTCCCTGCTGCAATGCTCCAGTGGCTCCCGGTGCCCTCAGGGCAGAATCCAAAGAGCCCAGTTTGAATTCAAGTGCCCTTCACCCACTGCCCCTCCCTATCACCCCAACACCCTTGCTCCTGCCACACTGAACTTCTCTTGCTTTTCCTTGAAAGAGCTGGGCTATTTCCTACCTTGTGTCTTCATCACGCTCTTCCACCCACTCTGAGTAGTCCTCCTAGCTTTGTGCCTGGCAAACGCCTACTCAATCTCTGGGCCCAGCTCAAATGTCATCTCCTTGTGAAGCTCTCTCTGCACCCTTTCCTGCCACACACATTCATCCCTCCTCCTCTGCACCTCACCAGCCCTTAGAGCAGGGCACACCGCAATCTCAGCTCTTATGATGAGGACATGGATCAGAGGTCTACATCTAGATGGGAGACAGGCAAGTGCTGTACTCTTAAAAATAAACAAAAACAAATTTGTAGTGTTTGCTGATTTCCATGGTGTAAACACTCCCACCAGTGGTCGATTTGAAACTACCAACTGAATGCAGAGTTAGGAACACACAAGTGGTGCTAGAGAGGCACTGTGAGTTGGCTGCGCTGCACCAGTGTGATAGGTCTCATGCACCACTGATTTCCCAGCACCCGGCAAGGGCCTGGACCAGAGAAAATGCTGGTAGAACAGAGCAAGGAATGGATGAGTGGGTGGGTGGGTAGGTGGAGGATGCTAGAAACAGCTTGTCCTTTGCCAGTTACTGCCACCCAAAATGTCACAGAAGGGAGACTATGCTCAAAGCTGTCTTGCTGAAATGTCTTGCCTGATGTCAGAAAGACCCTGCCTGTCCCAGGCACTGCAGTCCTCCCACTGTGGTTTCATTCCTGGAGAAGTTGAAGGTTTTGACTATCAGGAACCCCCAGGGGCTAATATCTTGGCAGGATTTCAGTCCTTGTGAAGGACCACACTATTCCTGGCCCAGCCTATATCCCAAAGCCCCCCCCCCTCACTCCCCCAGATGGTACCCTTGTCTCCAGTCTATCCATGTCCATTTTACCCACTGTGCTCTTGCCAGGGTGATGTTTCTCAAGCCAAAATCTAATAATGCAGGTAACTGAGGACAAAGCTTGGATGTACACCTACATGGTGTGTTCCCGTTAAGACAGTGCCTGGAGGAGGGGTGGGGGCTTAGAAGTCAACAGTGAACAGTATCAAGGACCCCACAAGCATCTAACTGCCTAAGTCTGACTCTGGCCCAACTGGATGAAGTTCAATGCTGAAAACCACTCCCCTGATGCTCACCCTACCCCAGTGACTAAGTGGCTCTAACACTGGACATTAACCTCCCTTGGGTCTTCGACCTATGTTTTCACCCTCATTAATCTAGGTGTTAGAGCATATCCTGGTACCCAGGATCTTGACTGAATTTGAAAGCCCACATGTTGTGTCCCAGCCATCCTCAGAAAGAGCAGTCCACATTTGCTTTTTTTTGCAGTTTCTGGCCAGGGCTGGGTTTGAACCTGCCACCTCCGGTATATGGGGCCTGCGCCCCACTCCTTTGAGCCACGGGCACCACCCCACATTTGCTTTTGCTAATTCTAATCTTAAGGGAACTCAAGACAACATTCTTATGGGCTTGTTGAACTAAGTTATGGGACTAAGGAGCTGGCACATTGGTGCAAATGAGGTTTCACTTCCTGAGAGGCTTCCCTGGGTGATTACAATCCCCAGGACCTGGCCTGGCACCAGATGGGGGCCATAGGAACTGCTGGGGACAGAGTTCCAGGGCACCCCTGGGCTCTGCCCTGTCAAGGCTCTCTCTGCCTGACAGAGGCCTCTCAGCTCCCGGTCACAGCTCTTCCTGAGCCAGCAGCACCTCAAGCTGGCTGATGCTAACAAGACATCAGGGAAGTGCTGGCAGTGCCCCTATCCTTAGAGCTCCACTGCGGAGGACAGGCTTACCTTTGTTAAAGAAGTCACAGTCATATGCTGAAAGAGAGAGAACAGAGACTTCTTGAGAGCCTGGAACAGATAGACAATGTCGAGGCCCCTGGCATTCCAGCCTCCCTCCTTCCCCAAGGGCCATGCCTGGCCTGCCTCCCAAACTCCAAGATTCAAGTATAGTCCCAGAATTCAGGTTTCTTAGAGGGGAGGAAATATAATGGTTCCTCTCCACATCCCCAGAACAAGGCTCAAAGCGTGGCCCAGAGTAGGCACTAAATGAATGAATATTGGACAGAAGAGAGTAGGTTTTGTGCGTCCCTGAAAGGTAGGATTAGAACAAAGGGTTGGAAGTTCCAATCAGAAATGTTTTGGAAGGACCTTTGAGGAATGCAAGCACAAGATATAAGTCTGTCTTCCAATAGCCTTGGGTGGGAAAGAGGCCAGGGCCCCAGGATCCCAGGCTTCAGGCCCCTTTGGGTAGTTTCCCACGCTGACCAGAGGTGCTGGCACCTGCCAGGCTGAGCCAAGCTCCTGCAAGTGTGAGCTTGGCGTGCCCTCTAGTGTCCTAGCCCGGAACCACAGCCTGCTTCCTGGTGCCTCTGCTATGGATGTCTCAGTCCCCTGGGTTGAGCTAAGGACCTTGCAGGGGACCCTATAGCCAGGGGAAAGGCCATAAAGAAGCAGTGGGTGGGCCTGAGATAAAGCTGATGAGGGGTCTGCTTCATACACAGGTTCAGTCTGAGGAGAGCAACCGACTCCACATTACAGCCCAAACCCCACAGTCAATATGTTTGGCATTGCTCTCTGCAAAGAACACCAAGGTCAGGTGACTGGCCCACCATGTGGCCACAGGCAAGGGCTTGCCTCCTCTCATCTGGGGACTCAGAAGATCGAAGTAGCAAATTAGAAGACCACCAGGTTTCTGGTGGTCAAGTGTGCCTCCAGTTGGTGTAAGGTAGTTCAGAAGAGTCATTAAAAGCCAGCTCTCTCAGATCAGACCTGAGTTCCCATTCCATCTTCCTCCTACATCAGCTGTGTTCCTGGGACTAGTTACTTAACCCCTCTGAAATGTAGTGCCCTCCTCTATAAGGTGAGACCACTACTAGTATCTGCCCCGTGGTCTTGTCGGGGCCTGGACTAGGGTAAGACAAAGTGTTCACCTCAGATGCAAAATTTAAGGGAGTACCAAAAATCTCAATAGAGACAGACACTATTTTCATTCAATATTTTTTAAATATCAAAAAATTATAGTAAAAAATTTAGATGAACAAACTTTTAAAGACAGGATTATTAATAAGATGCAACTGAGCATTGTTAGAGCCTGGGCAAAGGGAAAAATCAATAACATTGATTCATTGATATTTTGATCACCATGGATATTTTTGCAAAAAAGGCTTACTTTGAAAAAAAAAACATTGTATTAAAGTATTATTTCCCTTGATTATTATGGTTTTTGGTGCCCCTTCAAATCTCACAGCCCAGGTGAATGCCTCACTCAACTCACCCTAGCCCTAAGTGTTAAATGAAACAATATATGTATGCACAAGGCCCGGCACATAGTAGGTCCTCAGTAAACATATGCATCTTCCTGAAAGATTTTTATGACAGAAGAGGGACTTGAACTGCATGATGAAATAGGGCATCTGGGGTGAAGGGTCTCAGGGAATCACTGGCACAGAAAAGGGAGGCCAAAGGCAAGTTCTGTTCCATCTTCTTTCCCAGGGTCATCCTGCCTGCACCCCTGGGCTCAGGACATGCCAGCACCATGGCTCCATGAAACAACAGCATCAGCCCTATGAGCATGGTGCCAAGCCCTTTATGTGCATTAGCTCTCCAGGTCTCAGTTTCTTCAGCTGTAAAATAGGAGTATGTAATCCCACTTCAAAGGTAGTTGTAATAATTCAATGAAAAACACATTCCAGTCAGTTGGTGTCTGGCACATAGTAAGTACACTTGCTTACTTACTTCCAATATATGCTAGCCAAAGGGATGGTGCCCATGGGCCTGTACAAAGGACCACCCCTCTCAGTCCCCGTGGATGATGGTCTGGAACACTCACGGCAGAGGTGTGGGGTTCGCCAGTCGATGGCCACCCCGTGTTGGCAGCACTGGTGGGCGTAGGCAGACACGCTGGCACAGAAGCACTCACAGTCACCACCCCGGCTGCATCCACACGTGTCTGTCAGGCAGTTTGAATAAAACCAAGTGACATCGACCTGGAGGAGGTGAAAAGTCAGAGATCTGAGGATCTGTCCTCACACCTGTAGCTTTCAAGCTGATGGCCACCAGCACAAACATGGGAGGAACACCGGACAGGGTGAGCTGCCCTATCTCGTGGGGTGTGAGGGAGAAAAGCAGCTGGGTAGGAAAGAAACTAGAGCTCCATGGCCCAGGCAGACACTCACTTCTGAGGAGCCTCTCTCCTCCTCTGAGCCCAGGCTGTTTGCTCCAGGGACTAAGGGAGGGGCTGAAGGACAGGTACAGAGTCTGAACCACCCAGCCAGGGTGAGAGACACGAGGGCCAGAGACACCAGGGCCATTCTGACAGTGGCCTTCAAGGCCTGAAAGGTGCCATGCAGAGCTGAGCTCCAGACTCCTCTGTGCCTACTGAGGGCAGAACCGGCAACAGGTGGTGCCGCCACATGAGAGCTTTGGGTTCACTATTCAGAAGGACTTCCTGATAAGGAGAAAGAGCCAGGTTAAGGTGAGCCTGAGATGGCACAAGCTCTGTTTGCCCAGCTGTCTGCCCCTGGCCATCTGGGAACAGGATGGATTTGTCTGAGCAGGCTGGAGGCTGGGTTTAGCAGAGGGGGTGCTCCTCTCCAGACCTGAGGCATCTCTCCCAAGTCAGGAGGGAGTCTGAGAACTGAAGGGATCCCAGGAAAGCAGAAGGGGACCGAGGAGGGGCCGAGGCTGGGGTCCACTCACCACAGGGTGGCAGGTCTCAAACACCTCACTAAGCAGGATGCTGCACTCTCTCTTGGCAAAAGGTTCTCGGAGAGGATTCAGGACACATGTGTCTCGGGGATCAAGGGTATCCGTGCACTGAGGAGCAAAGACAGGGCTATAGACCTCCCCTTCTCCCAAACGCCTGTTGCTTGGTGTGATGGACAGACCTGCCTCCTTCTTCCTGTCCTTGTATAATCCCCTCCCCTTGTCAGAGGGACTTGCTTCAAAACAACAGAATATGGCCAAGGTGATGAATGTGGTCATGTCTATGTGATCACAAAGCCCATCTTATGGAAGTCTCTCTCTTGAGGGCCATGAGGAAGCAAGCAGCCATGCTGGGGAACCCCTGTGGCAGGAAGCTGAGGGTGGTTTCCAGTCAAGAGCTAGCAAAGCCAAGGCTCTCAGCCCCTGCTTGCAAGTTGCTGATGCTGCCAATAACCATGGTGGGAAAAGCAGTTCCTTCCCCAGCTGAGCCCTGGCTGAACCACGTCAAGCCAAGCACTCAGTCTGACCCACAGAGACTGTGAGGATAACACACATGCTCTTTAATGCTAAGTCTAATAATACTGCTACACAGCAATAGATAACTAGTACAGATTTCCCCAATGTCTGTTGAACCTCCTTCTGCAGCTCTACATTTTCATTGTAGCCCCCAGGGTATGCCTAAGGGTACAAGCAAAAGAGAAATACGGGGTGGTGGCAGGACGACAAAGGTTAGTCATCCACTTAGCTTCTCTACAATGGGGGTGGGATAGGGCACACTGTTACGAGGCTGGGGAAACAGCCTTGTTCCACCTCAGGATTACATTGAGCCCCAGGCCATGACCAACTGCTCCCCTACCTTGTTGTTTCCCAGTGGAGCATTTAAGATCTCTAGGTTCAGGAAAAGCAACTATGTGACACTCATATCACCACTCTACTGCTGCTTCCATGGCAGACATAAATAATCAATCACAGTTCAAGCCTGATATAGCTATCCCAAGCAGCCTCTTCTGACTGATCAGAGTTGTCTATTCAACCTCCTTTTCCTGGCACAGTCCTATCACATCACAGAGGAAATAGGACATACTCAAGGTCACCCAGCCTTTCAATGGATGATCCAAGATAACAGCCAGGCCTCCGGCTTTCAGCTCAGTGCTGTCCCTCCACCCCTAGCTCACAGCTTGGCAAACTCAGGCAAATATCTCCCAAATCTCACAGACACCCCTTCTCATTTCTGCCTCTGCTGATGTCCTCCCTCTCAGAGGCCTTCTCTCTGATACATTCATCTCTTTAAATATAGCCTATTCTTTTAAGCATCAGGCCCACCTCTCACAGGAAGCCTTCTCTGATTGCCTCAACCCACTTCAGTCTCTCTTGGCCCCACCTCTGTGCCAGACTTAGTGCCAGGCTATGGAAGCCCGGAGACAGATGAGAAGTTCATGCTCAGCCAGCCTCCCTCTCCCCAGTAGGTGGCCATCTCTCCCAGGACAGACTTTCTGACCACGCAGCCCTCCAGGACGCTTTGTCTAGGCCAGGGTGGGCAGCAGGGGGTTGTGAGCTGGGATGACATGTGCTCTCAGGCCACACAACAGAGTCTAGGGGAAGGGATACCAGGAAGAGGCTGAGAGAGCATGGTGGGAGCAGCCTCACTCCGATGTCCCTGTCTCCTGACCTGGGCTCAGGTCATTGTTGGTAGAGCACAGCTGAGCGAGGGACACAAGCCTGTCTGAGGTGGCTTTACCTCAACTGCAGCCCAGCTGCTGCCAAACTCCTGGGGGTTGGTTAGCTCTAGGTTCTCTGGGGTCCTCATCTCATTGATGGTTTTTAAGTCAAAGTTCCCACAGAGGCCTGCCAGCTGGCCCTGAAAGGGAAGAGGACACCACAGTCAGTTGCAGGGATGCCAGGGGTGAATGACCAGCACAGGGTAGCCCCACAGGCTCGGGGGTCTGTCAGGAACCCAGAAGCAACCACTGGGGCTATGATTTGAGGAGGAAGAGAAGAAATGTCAGAGGAGAAGGAAGGGGACAGAGCAGGCTGGGGGCAAAGAAGACAGAACATGCTCTTCTTGGCTTCTCAGCGAGGATACAGCCCCCTCAAGGATGCCCAGTGGCTCAGCCCCGTAGAGTCACTGCTCCCAGGACTACCTGCCACTGAGGCCCAGCCTGGATGTGCACTGTGGTTCTCTGGTCCCATAAGAGAGTGATGTGCTCCCGTGGGAAATGCACCAGTGTGAAAAACCCTGCTCTCCACGTGTGGACCTCCTGCTTGTCATCCAGGAAGCTCTCGGGACTCTGGGGGACAGAGGTGGTCAGTGCCGAGTGCCTGAGAGTGCCCCGCGAGGCCCAGCCTCAGTGTCTTACCAACACCTCCATCTCCCTCATCCCCAACTTTGACCCCTGTGCTCCTGACCCTCATCCAGGAATTCAGTCTGGGCTCTAAGTCTGGGCTCCTAATTCAGTGGGGCTCCAAGAGAACTGTGGTAAAGAAATCAGCTCTTCATCCTTTTCAGCACCCCACCCCACCCCCACCATCACCACCAGTAAACTGTCTATACAACCTTCACCTGCACCCAGGCCTTACGGGATTTCCCGAGTCATCGTCGAAGACAATGAGCGAGTTCCCAACGTTGATGGAAATGAATTTCCTGCAGACGATGCCAGAACTATAGCAGTTTACATTTTCTATAATCACAGAGAAGCTGAAATCTGATGTGCTCTGAGGAGAAAATAAGTGAGTCCAATAAAGGCAGGAAGAGAAGAAATCCTGCTGAGAGGCACAGAGGCTGAGGGACACAGACTCTGAAGTGGTTTCCAATCCACTTTTACTTCTCAGCTGTGTGACTTCAGATAACCTACTTCAGTTTCAGAAAGTTCAGGGATATTTTTTCTTTTTTCAGATGCTTAGTGCAATATTTAGCACACAGTAAGTCTCTCCAAAAGACGTGACAATGAATGTAATGTTAATATAGAACAGGGATGATGGGTTAGGACGGGGTGTTGGGGAAGGGACACTGTCTTACAAACACCATTGGTAGGGTAAGCTTTTTTGTAGGACAGTGTGTGGGCATGAAACAACATTAAATGTTCATAATTTTTTTACACAGCAATTCCACTTCTAAGTACCTAGAGAAATATCCACTCAAATATTCACTATGGCACTGAAATAGTGGAAATAACCTAAATGTCCATCAATGGGGGAAAATAAAATTAGAGCACACTGTTTCTGTAGAATTCTACACAGCTATGAAAAAGGGAAAAAAACATGTACAGACTATAGGAAACAAAGTCTAAGGTAAACTGTAAAGAATCAAAAGCAAATTGCAGAATCCTATTCATAACTAAGCACTTTGTGTGTGTGTGTGTGAGAGAGAGAGAGAACGTGTCTTATGAAAAATGTAGGATTCAGAGGGGCTATTCAGCAGGAGATGAAAACAGAAGAAATGTGAAAGGGAGTATTGTTTTTAATATATATTTCTATGTTTTTAATGTTAGTAAAGAGTATGTATTATCTTGAAGCCTTTAAAATAAAATGAGGTCAATAATCTTTATCTTGTGGAATTATTGAAATTATGTGAAAAACCCCAGCACAGTGCCTGCCGCATAGATAGGACTCCTTCCATAAAAGTTTTGTCATTCTTGTTGTTGTTATTGCGGTTACTCTTACATGATCAGATGGATAGGGCCTTAGCAAAACCGAGGTCCCCTGGGTGTGTCTCTCCCTCGCCTCGTAGGGACCCCAGGGGAATCCTGCCTTCACTGCCCCCTCATCCCCAGTTCCCTTTTTCCAGGTGAGCTGACATCTTTGGCAGTTGACTGCACTTAGACTTCTTGGTCAAACCCGACCCCAGCTTTATCACTGCTGAGCTGTGAGATGTCCAGCAAGTTACTTAACTTCCCTAAGCCCAAGTTGCTACCTCTGTAACATGCGGTTACAACCCCGGTTGGGTTGCTGTGAGAATCAAGTGAAATTGTCACAAAAATAGTTCAGTAGACCACCACACATACAATAAAATTTCAGAAAGCTTTAGCTATTACTATTATAGAAACAAAAAGCATGGGGACCCAATGGTTATAATGTTGAGTGGACAGGCAATGAGTATCTTAGGGCTGCTGAGCTCTGTCCAGCCCTGGGCTTGTCCTCAGCGCTTCTCCCAGCCTCTAGACAGCCACACCCCAGGGCTGGACAGAGCTTGCCAACCCAGTTCCTGCCAACCCAGAGCATCATGCTCTGACAGGCCCTCATCCCCAGCTACCCTGGGTTCCTATGAAGCCAGCTGGACAGGCATGTCCAGGAACTCACCTTGACCAGGTACACTTTGCATGCCCCCACGAAGTCAAACGGGAGCCCATCAAACGTGCGGTAATGCCGGTCACCATAGGCGGTGCAGGTGGAGGCGCAGGGGTGGAGGGTGCATTGAAATGAGCCCTGCTGGCACACGCTGAAACACACCCACCCAGACCAGCTTTCAGGGCACACTCATGCTATACTGGAATACGCATGACAAGCCATCACCTGCTACATGCACTCTCTGGGCCCCCAGGCAAGGGCATCAACAAACATTGTCAACCTCCAACAGAAGCCTGGAGACACCAGGGCTTAGAGAAGTTAGCCAATAAATAATGGAGCTATTATTTATAACTCAGGCCTATTGGACTCCAAAGTCCATACTCTCCTTATCACTCCATTCATTTGTTTACTCATTTGTTCAACAAATATTAGGTGCTTCCATACAGACATTATTCCAGGATTTTGAGGCACATCACTAAACAGTAAACAAAACAGGGGACAAAGTCTGCTTGTGAAACATATATTCTAGAAGGGGAAGATACATACTACATAATTAAAAAAATAATAAGGCAGTGTGAGTAAATAATACAGTGTGTTAGAAGGCAAAGATGCTTGGGCAGAGGGAGCAGGATACAGGGACTGGCAATGTGTGTGGAGTGGGTTACAGTCTTAAATAGGGTGGCTGGCGGACCATGTGAGCAGAGATTTAAGGGAGGTAGGAAATTTTGCTAGATGGACATCTGGAAGAAGAGTGTTCCAAGCACAGGGACGGTCTTTGCAAAGGCCCTGGGAACACTCAGGAAACAACATGGCTAGAATGGACGGTGCAAAGGGGTAGGGGGGATGGAGGGGTAGACGAGGACTTCAGAGGGGTGATGGTGGGCCAGATGGCACAGGTCCAAGTAGGCCACTGTAAGAACATCAGCTTTTGCTAGGCATGGGAAAGGACGTCATCAGAAGACTCCATCATGGGAATGAAGCAATCTGATTCATGGTCTGCTCTGGCTGCTGCACTTAGTCTAAGCTCAAGTGGGTGCAGGGGAAGCAGAAAGATGGGTTTGGGAGGCGACTGCAGCAAATCAGGGAAGCGGCAATGATGGCAGCTTGGAGCAGGGAAACAGCAGTGGACAGAGTGAGAAGTTGTCAGATTCTGGATATATTTTGAAGATAGAACTAAAAGGATTTGCTTGATATTGATCACAAGAGAGAAGACTCGAGGATGACTCCAGGATTTTTGGCTTGAGCAACTGGAAGAACGAAGTCTTCGTTAATCCTGATGAGGAAGGCTGAGGGAGAAGCTGGTTTGAGGGGAAGGATCAGATGTTCAGTCTTTGACATGTTGAATTTGAGACCATTAGACATACATACCATGATGTCAAGTAGGCAGCTTGAGGATGTGTGAGTCTGGAATTCAGAATAGAGTCTGGAACACAGGCAGAAATCTGGGAATCATCTGCGTGTGCCTGGGCCTAGCAGCCATGAGACTGGGTGAGTTCACCAAGGGAGTGAGTACAAATACCAAAAAGAAGAGGTCCCTGGGGATGTTTTGTCATTTGGGGATTGGAGAAGAGGAAGAACCAACAAAGGAAGCTGGGAAGGAGCAAGAGGAGAGGTAGGAGGAAATCAAGAGAGTGGGTTGTCCTAGAAGCCATGTGAATAAAAGTAACAAGGCAGGGAAATAATCAGCCAGTGATCAATTATGTCAAACGCCACTCACAGGTCTAAGAAGATGAGGTCTGAAAAATGAACACCGGATAGAGCAACGCGGAGGTTACTGGTGACCTTGGTAGGAACAAATCAAATGGAATTGTGAGGAAGATGCCTGACTGAGCGGGCTTAATGGAGAATAGAGAACAGGAATTGGAAACAACAGTATAGACAACTTTTATGAGATGCTTTGCAACAAAAGCAGATCAGAGAAATGGAGCAGTTGCTAGGAGGTTGGAAGGTTTTCAAACTAGATATTGTGCAAGGGGAGGATCCAGTAGAGGATGATGGACTGAGGATAAGGGAGAGAAGGGGAGGGCTGCTTGGGAGATGCCCTTGGATGGGTGAACAGCTGGGATCTAGAGGACAGGAGACAAGTCTTTCTACAGGAGCACAGACACTCAGTTCATCTGTACTCCAGGCAGAAAGACAGAATATGTGTGCACAGAGTCTAGAAACTTCTCTTCTGGTGGCTTTAATTTTCTCAGTGAAAAAGGAAGCAATCATCAGCTGAGAATGAGAGGGGAGGAAGCATCAGGGCCGGTGAGGAGAGAGGAAAAAGTGTGAAACAGTTATCTAGGGGGGTGAGAGAGAAAAAGGCATTAGGGAAGGACAGTATCAGAGTGTGCCAGCCTCGAGGGCCTATTTGAGGTTCTGAGTCATGAATTTAAAATGAGAGCAGGCAGCCTGGTTTTGTACATCCCTCCCGTCACACTCAGCTGTGTGGATGCAGGTACAAAGGAAGTAAAGGGATGGACATCTCCAGGCTTGTGGCTTTGCCAAACAAGCAGGGCAAAGCAGGAGGAGGCAAGAGAACTGAGGCTATATTCAAGGAGCTGCTAATAGTGCAGGGCCATGCGCTTAAGCAAAAGGGAAGGGCAGACATCAAGGGAGTGAGAGGCAGTGGAGAGCCGGCAGGGTGCTCGGGTTAGAAATCCCCAGTGGCGCTGCAGGATGGAGGGAGTCAGTGGGCTACAGGGAGAGGAGGAGTAGAAAGACAGAGCTGAGGTGAGATGCACAGAACCAGGAGATGAGCTGGAGTAGTTACAGGGAACAACAGGCTGTACAGGGGGGCCACACGCCACCAGGGTGGAGAAAGACCCCTGGACGAGAGAGGATGAAGAAACAGATGCCTGGAGATGCCAGCAGGCGGCCTGGTTTTGTATATCCCTCCAGATATACTCATTTAACATCTAAATGGATATTAAAATCTCCAAGAAGTAGAGTTGAAGTTGTGTTGGATCAGATGGCATGAGTCCAGAGCTGACATCATCAGGAGTACAGGGGCCTGCCCTGCGGGTCCACGTATGACAGCAACACTGAGGGGCAGGCTCTCTCCAGTCACACATCATGTTCAGACCTTGTCATGCACTCACTCCATGACTTGAAAGCCTGTGAAGACATCCACTCACACATCCACCCACATGACTTACAACTCCGCTATGTATGTGGTGCTGCAAATACTCCCACCCCCACTGCGGCTGACTTCATGCTGCCAATATGACGTCACTGAACTCTGAGCTGGGAGGGGGTGGGCATCCAGCTGCCATCCTGGTAAAAAGATCCAGCAAATGCTCAAGCCACAGAAGCCAGACAAACCTCTAGCACCTACCTCCCCACAGGAGAGCAGCTGGAAAAGTGGGCCACAGGGCCATGTCCTTCAAGTGTGAATGTTGAGAAAGTTCGTCCATATATTAAGAAGGTAGAATTCTAAAAACTGAGTTAGAGATAACAACTTGCTCATATAGCTCCCAGTCTCCTAAGGGAGAGAGGACATCTACCCCACACCCAATCAGCCTCTCCTGTGAAAGCAGAAGCCTCCTCACGTCAGGGCTCCGAGTTCTAAAATAATCTCAGCCCCTTGGCTCTGGCTCCAGACTCTGTCCACCATCTTCTGCCTGCCATCTGATCTCCGAGCACAGTACATTCTCAGGAGATGATTCAACATAGCTCAGCTATTCCCCTGCCCAGGTCCAGGGCCTGGAAGCCGGTGAAGTGATGGAAGTGAGTCAATTTCATGCCAGCCAGCCCCAATCTCTCATCACATACACCTGGCACCCCTGTCAGCTCTGGCTCACCACAGTCATGAAATGATAGAAAACACTTGAACACACAGAGGACTTCTGGAATCAGATGATGAGGCCTCTGACCCCATAAATAATACAACTTGAAGTATCTGGGGAAACCAGCCTTGGAGCAGATGGGCTTGACTGTGACCCTGCTGCCAACACAAAAGGAAACACTGTGGCCATCCTCTGGGACAGAGAAATGGGACAGCTTCAATCCCAGCTTGCTGCAGGAACTGGAGGCTGTGATCCAGCTAGTCAGATGGGTCTACAAGATGGAACCTCTCTGAGCTTCTCTGCTGGGCCCTGGTGCCCAGTGCCAGGGGCTTCCTTTTCACATCAGGCCTCCCTGGCTGATCCGCAACATTGGCACAGTGAAAGAGTTTGTTTCTAATACCAGGGCACCAGTTTATCATTTCTCCCCCTATACCCCAGCACTCTCTCCATCAGGACACTGAGTCTACCCACTGCTATGTGGTCCACACCAGGCCCTACAGAACTAGCTCAAAAAAAAAGAACTAGCTCCAAGCCTGCTTCTATAGAATCCAGTCCGGTATACACACGCCCACATATAAATACCTATATTACTATCAATATATAAACATCCTCCCATGTATACTCACTTTCATATGTAGGCATGTACATATTTATAGTCAAATAAATGCACACTTATACATATATGTTCACTTACATGTGAACACAAATATATAACATGCCAGGCATGGTGGTGTACACCTGTAATCACAGCACTTTGGGAGGTTGAGGCAGGAGAATCACTTGAGGTCAAGAGTTTGCAACCAGCTTGAGCAACTCAGAGGGACCCTATCTCTACCAAAAATTTAAAAACTAGCTGGCAAGTGGAGGACGCCTGTAGTTTCAGCTACTTGGTAAGCTGAGGCAGGACAACTGCTTGAGCCCAGGAATTTGAGGTTGCAGTGAGCTATGATGATGCCACTGCAATTTAGACTGGGCAAGAGAGAGAGACCTTATCTCAAAAAAATAACAACAATAACAACATATATGCCCAACGTCTACATATGTTTTATACACCTTGTACACACATGTGTACACATACTAAATGGATGTGTATGTACACAAATATTTATGAATTCACAAATGCCTCATGTATATATTCAGATTTACGAATTCCTGCCTTTTCAAGCACATCCATGAACACGCACCTTCACCAATCCAGTCTAGATATTTTGGATTTGTACTCACACTTACATGTTCATATAAATAGGCAAACGCATAATCATGGTTGTAAATATGCATGTACACACATTCATATACATGTCTGAACAAACTCACACTCATGTCAATACAAAATTTATTCCAAAGTATTCCTTAATATAAATACACTTTTATATGTATACAAACTCCTATACAACACAAGCATCCAACATGACTATGAACATGGTGGAAGAGGAATGCTAGACTACACTCATGATCATGCACTTCTTATCCATTTTCCTCTCAGCAAAAAGCAGAGCCTGCTTGAGGACCTCACTTACCAGGTATGGCAGGGAGACATCACCTGGTCCCCAGGGAAATACTCCTTCCCCTTCCACGTGCACGGGCAGTCCTCTGGCAGGAAACAAGCATCCCCATGTCTGAGCAGACTGTAGGGACACAGCAAGAAAGTGGTCAGGAGAGCATCCTTCTAGTGTTTTCCATATGTAGAGGATACTACATCCACATACCTGCCCTAGGTGGTTCTCTGCATTTTATCCTAGAAGAGAATGACTATATGCCCACTGTGCATCTTGCTGCTGCCCCAGGGCAGTTCAGAAACACCACGGTAACTGGAAAAACCAGGGATAGACTAGGCCTAGCCCAGAAGTCTTGCTAGGCATCAAGAAGGCAGCTTACCTCTACCAGCCATAGCCCTTATAGGCACTAGCTATATACTAATGAGCAGACCAATGGACACGGGCATTAACTCTGCTATCTGGGTCGTTCATGGAGCTCTCAGACTACAAGCTCCAAGGCTGCAGTGCTCCTACCTTCCAGTCTGATTTCCATGAAATCTGGTCATGCCCACGCTGGAGTCTGGGATGTCTCAGGGCCTTTATTAAAGTTCCCAGGTCACAGACTCAAGCCAGATCCAGGTATCAGCAAGATACAGTATGGAACAAGAATACAAGCACAAACTTTGGCAATAAACAATTTGTAGTTAAAAAAACAAGTTATCTAACCTTTCTGTTTTGTTTTTTAAAGCACTGTAAGTGCATGGCTTACAGAAGCAAAGAGAAAGAGTGCTATAGGTATTACACTAAAAAGAGTCCCTTCCTGTATCCAGTGAAGCCACTTTCTGGACTATCATGCAGAATGATGGGACTCAAACAGAGCACAATATTCCACCAAAGACAGGAGGCAGAAACTGGAGTTCAAAGCTAGATATGGCTAGAATGTGCAGGTCAGGATATAAACTAGGAGAGAATTGCTCAGAGAAGGCACTCCAGAATTCTGCTTAGAGGTTACCTTGAATCTTTGAGCAAATACTAAATTCTACACGAGCAGTGAAAGACTTCTAAAGGCTTGACAATTAAATAGCTTTTGAGTAGGCAAAAGACTGATGGAGATTTAAGATACAATGCTGTGCTGGAATATGTAGAGATTATGACAAGCTAGGACAGAAAGTTCTCCCTTAACAGGCCTTCCATGAGACACCAGCAAGACCATGTCTTGGAAATAGAGCTACTCACAGACAAACTCTAACAAAGCGCAAACACAAGTCCTGAAAGGATCAAACTAATTGCCTACTATGTTAAAATTTGGGCAATTCAACTAATTACTTACTATAATAAAATTCAGCATTCCTTCAAAAGGGAAGTCAACAAAATATGGCACACAATGTTAAATTCACCATGTCTAGTATTCAACAAAAAATCACTAGATATGAGAAGAAACAGAGAAATGTAATCCATGATGGAAGAAAAATCAGTCAATAATTAAAATAGTTGCCCAAATGACATACATTATGGAATTAGCAGAAAAAGAATTTCATTATTACAATGAGTGAATAGTGGGAGAATCTCAGAAGAGCAGTAAAAAAAAGAGGAAATTCCAAATAATGTATTTTATTAAATAAAAAATTCAGTGAGGGAGCATAACAATCAGACTAAATACTTCAGAGGTAAAAACCAGTAAGCTTGACAGTAGGATCAAAAACACCAGTCCAATCTGAAGAAGAGAGGAAAGTCTGGGGGCTAAAAATGAACAGAGCTTCAGTGACTTATGTGACAATATCAGGTATCTAATATCAATATAATTATAGTCCCAGGGAAATAAGGGAGGTAGAAATATATTTGAACAAAATAATGGCTGAAACACTGTCAATTTTGATGAAGCACAATGAAATCCAAGCAGAATGAACATGCACACACACACACACACCCCATTCCAGGCACATGATACTCAAATTGCTGACAGTGATAATGAAAAAGTCTTTAGAAAAAGCCCAGATATGTTATACAATAAAGGAATAATTAAAAAATTAAATGAGCAAAAGAAAAGACACTGTTGACCTAGAACTCTATACCTAGAGAAAGCAGTTGTGATGGTTAATTTTAAGTGTCAACCTGACTGGATTAAGGAATTCTCAGATAGCTGGTAAAGCATTATTTCAGAGTATATCTATGAGGGTGTTTCTGAACAAGACTGACATTTGAATCAGTGAACTAAGAATGATCAGCCTTCACCCAAAGTGAGCAGGCACCACACAGTCAGCTGAGAGCCTGAATAAAATAAAAGGGCGGAGAAAAAGGCAAATTCTCTCTCTTCTGGAGCTGGGGCACCTTTCTTCTCCTGTTCCTGGACTCTGAGACTTACTCCAGCAGTCCCCCAACACCAGAGTCTCTGGCCTTTGGCTTCATAATGAAAGTTACGTCACTGGCTTTCCTGGTTCTTGTGATTTGGACTGAGTCATGCTATTGCATCCTTGGTTTTCCAGCTTGAAGACACCTATCATGGGACTTTTAAGCCTTCATAATTATGTAAGCCAATTCCTCTAATAAATCCCCTCTCAGATAGCTATACAACAGAACCTCTGTAAGTTGACCATCCAAGGAATTATAATAAACTGGTCAAAATATGAAGGTGGTCAACATAAGGAACTAGGCCTACTGATATATACCTGTGGCGCATGTCTGGTCTATGAAAATTAAGTCAACTTAAGGAAGCCATCAATTAGGGAAGTGGTCAACTATGGAAGTTCTACTGTATTTATATATCCTATTGAATCTGTCCCACCTCAAGAGAACCCTACCCCCCCCCACATTTATGAAGTATTCTTCACAAATGAAGGTGAAAATGAAGACATTTTCAGATAAACAAAAAACTGAAAGAAAAGACCTGCATTAGGCTGGGCACGGTTGCTCACACCTGTAACCCTAGCACTCTGGGGGGCCGAGCTCATGGGTTCAAGACCAGCCTGAGCCAGAGCAAGACCTCAGCTGGGTGTTGTGGCAGGCACCTATAATCCCACCTACACTGGAGGCCGAGGCAAGAGAATGGCTTGAGCCTTACAATTTGAGGTAGCTGTGAGCTATGATGCGATGGCACTCTACCAGGGGTGACAAAGTGAGACTATCTCAAAAAAAAAAAAAAAAAAAAGACCTGTATTAAAAGAAACGTTAATTAAATTTTCTGAGGGAGGAGGGTGAAGCGATGTGGCCAAATAAGAAACCTCCAATATAGCCAGGCGTTGTGGCGGGCGCCTGTAGTCCCAGCTACTTGGGAGGCTGAGGCAAGGGAATCGCTTGAGCCCAGGAGTTGGAGGTTGCTGTGAGCCGTGTGATGCCATGGCACTCTACCGAGGTCCATAAAGTGAGACTCTGTCTCTACAAAAAAAAAAAAAAGAAACCTCCAATGATTGTCCCTCCACATGAACACCAAATTCAACTACCCACACAAGCAATCACATTGAAAAGAACAAAATTCTGGTAAATGATCATACTACCTAGTTTTAACATTGTATCAGGAAAAGAGGCAGTGAATTGGGTAGAAAAGACAAGCTTGCATCGTCTATACCACCCTTCCTACATCTCTCATTAGTGTCACAGGAGCACTAGCAGTGGAGAGAGAATCTGTGTACCTAGGGAAACACACAGAGTGAAGGGACTATGGGACTTTGCACTGAAACTCAGGCTACCCTGGAAAAGGGGAACACAGCACAGGGCAGAATTCTGCCAGTGCTAATGGAAGGAGCATTTAGACCAGTCAAGTGAGAGAAATCATCCACCCAGAACCTGAGTTCCAGCTAGCCCTACCACCAGTGAACAAAAAATAGCTTGGGGCCTAGACTAAATTCATGAGGTAATCGACCCATAAAAGCTGTAGTCCGTGAGCAATTTCTGCTGCTGTGCTGGCTTGGAGCCAGTGAATTTGGGGTGCATGTGACCCTGCAAGACACCAGCGGTGGTGGCCACTCTAGTGCCTGTGTCACCCCTACCCCAACTACCGGGAGTGCAACTCAGGGAGTCTTCTCCCACTTGGGGAAAGGAAAGGGAAAAGTTTAGAGGACTTGGTTTTACAATTTGGGTATTAACTCAGCAACAGTAAAATAAAGTACCAGCCAGACTCCTGAAGCTTGTGAGTATAGGTCTTAATTCCTAGATGGCATTTCTGGACCCACCATAGGCCAGAAGGAAACATGCTGTCCTGAATGGAAAGATCCAGTCCTAGAAGGATTCACTGTTAACTAACTGTTAACTAACGAGCCCGTGGGCTTCAAACATCAGAGATAGCCAGGCAGTAGTCACCATAGGCTTTGGGTAAGACTGAATGAGCTTCAGGTGTGAGCTGGCACTCGGGGCCACGAGGAAGTGCCCATATCATGTCTTCCCCCAACTCCAGCCCACAGAGTGAGAAAAGAGAATGAGAGAATTTGCCTGGTAATCCAGGGAATTCTCCTGTATCTTACCCAAGTCTACCAAGGCAGTAGCACTAGGAGTCTGCAACAGTCACAGCATTACTGGGCTTGGGGCACCCCCACTGCTAATATGGCTGCAGTGACCAAAGACTTAGATCACAACACTTAATTCCCTTTGAATATCCAGAAAGCCTTCTCAGGAAGGAGATCAAACAAGACCACACTGCAATGATTAAAATAAATACCTAACTCTTCAATGCCCATATGCTAATATTGATGAACATCCACAAGCATCAAGAACATCCAGGAAAACAGGACCTCACCAAACAAACTAAATAAGGTTCTAGAGACCAATCCTGGAGATATGGAGGTAAGTGATCTTTCAGATAACAAATTCAAAATAGCTGTTGTGAAGAAGCTCACGACAATACAGAGAACTAATTCAGAATACAAGAATACAACTAATCCAAGAATTTCAAGACAATATAGAGAACAAATTCAGAAGCCTATCAGAAATACTTTACAAAGAGACAGAAGTAATAAAAAAAAAAGAAAAAGAAAATCAAGCAGATATTCGGAAACTTATAAATTCAATGACAAATTGAGAAATGCATCAGAGTCTCTCAACAGCAGAATTGACCAAGCAGAAGATAGAATTAGCAATCTTGAAGACAGGCTATTTGAAAATACACCATCAGAAAAAAAGAAATAAAAAAGAACAAAAAAGAATTAAGCATGATTACAAGATCTAGAAAATAGCCTCAAAAAGATTTATTTGCCTTTAAATAACTCTTGGTGGTAGAGGGAGAAATGGGGTGGAAAGCTTATTTAAAGACACGGTAACAGAGAATTTTCCAAATCTAGAGAAAGATATCAATCTTCAGGTATAAGAAGATCATAAAACACTAAGCAGATCTAACCCAAATAAGACTACCTCCAGGCATTTAATACAGGTAATCAAGCTCCCAAAGGTCACAAATAAAGAAAAGTTCCTAAGGGAAGCAAGAAAAAAAATAACATGTAAAGAGCTCCAATACATTTGGTAGTGACTTCTTTTTTTTTTTTTGTAGAGACAGAGTCTCACTTTATGGTCCTCTGTAGAGTGCCGTGGCCTCACACAGCTCACAGCAATCTCCAACTCCTGGGCTTAAGCGAATCTCTTGCCTCAGCCTCCCAAGCAGCTGGGACTACAGGCGCCCACCACAATGTCCGGCTATTTTTTGGTTGCAGTTTGGCCGGGACTGGGTTTGAACCCACCACCCTCGGTATATGGGGCCGGCGCCTTACTGACTGAGCCACAGGCGCCGCCCTGGTAGTGACTTCTTAGTAGAAACCTTAAAGGTCAGGACAGAGTAGTATCACATAGTTAAAATGCTGAAGGAAAAAAAACCTTAGCCCTAGAATATTATATTCTACAAAAATATCCTTCAAACATGAAGGAGAAATAAAGACTTTCCCAGATAAACAACAGCTGAGGGATTTAATTGACAGCAGACCTATCCTACAAGAAATGCTAAAAGGAGTTCTTCAATCCAAAAGAAAGGGATGTTAATGAACAATAAGTAATTATCTGAAGGTGTACAACTCACTGGCAACAGTAAATACACAAATATACATAATACCCTATTATTGGGCAGCACCTGTGGCTCAGTGGGTAGGGCGCCAGCCCCATATACCAAGGGTGACGGGTTCAAACCTGGCCCTGGCCAGCTAAAACAGCAGTGACAACTGCAACAAAAAATAGCCAGGCATTGTGGCAGGCACCTGTAGTCCCAGCTACTTGGGAGGCTGAGGCAAGAGAATCACCTAAGCCCAAGAGTTGGAGGTTGCTGCGAGCTGTGATGCCAGGGCACTCTAACAAGGGAAACAAAGTGAGACCCTGTCTCAAAAAATTAAGTTAATTAATTAATTAATGAAATAAAATAAAAAATACCCTATTATGGTAATTGCAATGTATGAACCACTTATACCTTGAGCAGGAAGACTAAAAGACAAACCTTTCAAAAATAACTACAACTTTTTGAGAGATAGTATAAAAGATATGGATAGAAACAACAAAAAGTTGAAGAGCAAGAGGGATGGAGTTAAAGGGAAGAATTTCTGTTAGATTTCTCTTTGCTTATTTGTTTGTTTATAAGCAGAGTTGTCATATGTTTAAAATAATTGGTTATAAAATGTTTTTTGCAAGCCTGATGGTAACCCCAAATCAAAAAACCTACAAGAGATACACACACACACAAAAAGCAAGAAATTAAAACTTACTACCTGAGAAAATCACCTATAACAAAGGAAGACAGGAAGGAAATAAGAAAGAGAGGACCACAAAGCAACCAGAAATCAAATATTAACGTGGCAGGAGTGTCTTTACCTATCTATACTAACACTGAATGTGACTAGACTAAACTCCAATCAAAAGACAGGGAGTGACTGAATGGATTGAAAAATAAGAACCAATTATATGTAGTATACAAGAAACACACTTCACCTATAAAGACAAACATAAACAGAAAATAAAGGGATGAGAAAAGTTATTCCATTCAAATGAAAACCAAAAAAGAACAGGAGCAGCTATACTTCCATCAGATAAAATACAGTAGAATCTCCATAGTCGACCACCTCCCTATAATGACCACCTCCTTAAGGTAACCTAATTTTCATAGACCAGACATGCACCACATGTACATTATCAGTACAGTAAGCCTAGTTCCTTATACGGACCACCTCTGTGTGCTGACCAGTCCCTTGGGTGGTCAGCTTACAGAGGTTCTACTGTAGCTTTCTAGACAAAAACTGTAAAAAGAGATAAAGTAGGTCATTATATAATGACAAAGGGGTCAATTCAGCAAGAAGGTATAACAATCCTAATTATATATGCACTGCACACTGGAGCACCCAGGTATATAAAGCAGGTATTATCAGAGCTAAAGAAAGAAAGAGACAAACTCCAATACAATAATCACTGGCGCCATCAAAACTCTCAACATTGGACAGATCTTCCAGAGAAAAAACCAACAAAGAAACATGGGACTTAATCTGCACTAAAGGCAGTCCTCAGGGTACAAACAAGATAGGTTTGTAGGTTTGTTCTTAAGTTGAATTTGTATGTAAGTTGGAACAGGTATATTTACCCATTACTACTTGTAATAGCCTCCATTTGTAAGTGCAAGTTGTATGTAAGTCAGATGTTTGTAAGTCAGGAACCGCCTGTATAAACCAAATGGACCTAATAGATATTTACAGAAGCTTTCTTCCAACAGCTGCAGAATTCATCTTCTCCTCAGCTTGTGGATCATTCTCAAGGAAAGACCATATGTTAATCCACAAAACAAATCTTAAAAGTTTCAGAAGTACTGAAATTATTCCAAGTATTTTCTCTGACCACAAAGGAATAAAAATACAAATCAATAAGAGGAATATTGGAAACTATACAAGCATGCGGAAATTAAACAATATGCTCCTGAGTGAATGGTGGGTCAATGAAGAGATTATTAAGCTAATTTTAAAATTTCCTGAAACAAATGAAAATGAAAACACAACATATCAAAACCCAGTGGGACACAGCAAAAGCAGTAACAAGAGGAAATTGTAATAGCAAAAGAATCCACATCCAAAAAATAGAAAAGCTTGAAATCAACCTAATAATGAACCTCAAAGAACTAAAAAAACAAGAGCAAACCAAATTCAAAATTAGTAGAAGAAAAGAAGTGATAAAGATCAGAGCACTCAGGAGTTCAAGACCAGCCTCAGCAAAGCAAGACCCCATCTCCACTAAAAACAGAAAAATTAGCTGGGCATGGTGGCACATGCCTGTAGTCCCAGCTACTTGGGAGGCTCAGGCAGGAGGACCACTTGAGCCCAGGAGTTTGAGTTTGTTATGAGATAGGCTGAGGCCATGGCAGTCTAGCTTGGGTGAGAGAGTGAGACTCTGTCTCGAAAAAAAAAAAAACAGGGCAGAAATAAATGAAATTGAAACCAAAAAACCCCAAAAGATCAACTTAACAAAAAGTTGTTTTTTAAAAAAAGATAAAATTAACACAACTTTAGGGCGGCGCCTATGGCTCAAAGAAGTAGAGCACTGGCCCCATATACTGGAGGTGGCCGGTTCACACCCAGACTTGGCCAAAAACTGCAAAAAAAAATTAAAAAAAAAATTAACACAACTTTGGCCAGACTAAGAAAAAAGAGAGAAGACCTCAAAAAATAAAATCAGAGATGAACAAGGAGACATTACAACTGCAGAAATTCAAAGACTTATTAGAGACTACTATAGCTACCAAATGCCAATAAATTGGAAAACTAGCAGAAATAGATAAATTTCTGGACAAACACAACCTAACAAAATTGAACCAGGAAGAAATCCAAACTATAATAAACTGACTGATAACAAGTAGTGAGATAGCAGCAGTAGTAAAAAGTCTCCCATCAAAGAAAAGCTCATGGAATGACTTCACTGCTGAATTGTACTGAGCACTCAAAGAACTAATACCAATCCTACTTAAACTATTTCAAAAAATCAAGGAGTTGGGATAACACTCAAACTCATTCTACAAGGCCTTTATCACCCTGACACCCAAACTAAAGACACAACAAAAAGATAACTACGGACTACTATCTCTGACGAACAAAGGTGCAAAACTCCTCAACAAAATACTAGCAAATTAAATTCAACAACACATTAAAAAAGATTATGCATCATGATCAAGTAAGATTCATCCCAGGGATGCAAGAATGGTTCAACATACGGAAATCAATCAATGTGATACATCCTATCAACAGAATAAAGGACAAAAACTATATGATCATTTTGATTGATCCCCGATGTTGAATGTGAGGACTGGTGGGAAGTGTTTGGATCATGGGAGCAGATCCCTCATGAATGGCTTTGTGCCCGTCCTGTGACAGTGAGTGAGTTCCTGCTCCATTAGTTCATGTGAGAGCTGGTTGTTGAAAAGAACTGGCACCACTCTCTCTCTCTCTCTCTCTCTCTCTCTCTCTCTCTCTCTCTCTCTGTTTCTTCTGCCATGTGACATGCCTGCCCTGCCTTCACCTTCTCCCTGAAGTCCTCACCAGAAGTAGATGCTTATGTGTGCTTCTTGTACAATCTGCAGAGCTGAGAGCCAAATAAACTTTTTTGCTTTATAAATTACCCAGTCTTAGGCATTCCTTTATGGCAGCACAAAATAGACTAATAGGATTAGGATCTGAAAATCAACTCTATTTCTATATCGTAGCAATGAATAAGTGGAAAATTAATAAAATAATACCATGTATAATACCAACAAAAACACTAAATACCTTTGAGTAAATTCATTGACAAGGGTGTAAAACCTTTACATGAAAACTATAGAGGGTGGCACCTGTGGCTAAGGGAGTAGGGCGCTGGTCCCATATACCGAGGGTGGCAGT
Source organism: Nycticebus coucang (assembly GCF_027406575.1). Taxonomy (NCBI): domain Eukaryota; kingdom Metazoa; phylum Chordata; class Mammalia; order Primates; family Lorisidae; genus Nycticebus; species Nycticebus coucang. Next base: position 46,850,667 of record NC_069793.1, read on the forward strand.
TTCAAACCCAACCCTGGTCAAAACTGCTAAATAAATAAATAAAAATTAAAAAAAAAAAGTTTAAAAAAAAAAGAAAACTATAGAACATGGTGGAGAAAAATGAAAGAAGTCTCAATAAATGGGAAGATACCATTATTTATGGTTTGGAGGATTCAGTAGTATTTACATGTCAATTTTCCCCAGACTGAGCTATAGATTAACATAAATCCCATTCAAAATCCCAGGAGCTGTATTTATAGAAATTGACAAGCTTATCTTAAATTACATGGAAATGCAAAGACTTAGAAGTGCCAAATAACTTTAAAAAAGAAAAACAAAGTTGGAGAACTGTCATTTCCTTATTTCAAGGCTTTATAAAGCTTCATAAATCAAGACAGTGGATAGCAGTCTGAACTAAAGACAGACAAGCAGATAAATAGAACAGAATAGAGAGTCTAGAAATAGACCCACATTTATACAATCAATTAATTTCTTACAAAGATACCAAAGCAATTCAATGGGAAAAGGAAAGCCTTTTTTAGAAATGCGGCTAGAACCACTGGATGTTCATCACAAAAAAAAAATATATATATATATGTATAATTTATACACACACACGTATATATATATATACACTTGATTCCATTTGGTAATAATGTATGCAAAGTATAATAACTTCAGATAGACCACTGACCCAAATGTAAAAGCTAAAATTGAAAGCTTCTAGAAGAAAACATATAATATCTTCACAACCTTGAGCATTAACCATAAAGGGAAAAAAACCCATAAAATTAAAAACTTCTGCTCATAAGAAGTTTTAGATACTTTAAGGCACATTAAGTAAATAAGCGGACAAGCACATACTGGAAGAAAATATTTTTAATACATATGACAAAAGACTAGTATCAATATATAAATATTTTCTGCAACTCAATAAAAAAAATTAATCAGATTAAAAAATGGGCCAAAGACCTGAAACAGATACTTCACAAAGGAAGAAATACAAATGGCAATAAACACATGAAAAAGTACTCACAGTTATTAGGGAAATACAAATTAAAACCGTAATGAGCTATGACTATATACTCAAAAACATAACAAAAATGAAAAGTACTGAAAACAGTACGCAAGAGTGAGGATGTGAAGTAGTTAGAACTTTCATATACTAAGAGTCTAAAATGGTACAACCACTTTGGAAAATAGTTTGACAGTTTCTTATGTACACATGACCTAGCCTAGGATCCAGCAGCTCCACCCTGATGTGTTTACCAAAAAGAAATACATAGCAACTTTATTCAGAATAGTCCTAAACTGGCTCAGCACCTATAGATCAGGGGCTAGGGTGCCAGTCACATACACCAGAGCTGGCAGGTTTGAATTCAGCCCAGGCCTGCCAAACAATGACAACTACAACCAAAAAATAACTGGGCATTGTGCCGGGGGCCTGTAGTCCCAGCTACTTGGGAGGCTGAGGCAAGAGAAGAATCCCTTAAGCCCAAGAGTTTGAGGTTGCTGTGAGCTGTAATGCCATGGCATGCTACCGAGGGTGACATACTGAGACTCCATCTCAAAAACAAACAACAAAAAAAGAATAGTCCCAAACTGAAAACAACCCAAACATCCATCAACATTAGAGTGGACAAATAATAATGGCATCTTCATTATACTAATGGGCAATAAAAAAAGGAATAAAACTAGTGATAAACACAGCACTGTGGATCAACTTCAGAAACAGCTATGGAACAGAAGCCAGGCACAGAATCACTGTATGATTCTACTTACAGGGAGCTCCAGAGCAGGCCTTTCTACACTGAACCGAGGCAGAACAATGGTGGTGGGGGTGGGAATGGGGTTGGAATCGGTTGCAAAAGGGCCTGGACACGAGGGAATTCTCTCAGTGATAGAAATGTTCTGTATCTGTGTGTGGTTACAAGAGGGTATAAATTTGCCAAAGCCTAGCAAACTGTGTGCCTAGGATCTGCATTTTACTCTGTATAAATTATGCCTCACTTTTTAAAAATTAAAAGAAAAAAATAGGTACCAAAAGCCTATTGGAGGCTCCATACATAAAAGAAACCCCAAAATGTCAGTTTCTGTAGTTTTTTCCTCTTGACCCGGCCAGGTTTCGAGAGAATACTCTTTCATCTCCAGGCAGGGAGATAAACATCTCATGTCACCATACTGGGAACCAAACTGAGGAACAGGGCTGGGGTCCCAGCTGACTTTCCCTTAATCTTTCTGTTTCCACTATGCATCTCACCCCTCCTGATGCCAAGAGCAAAGTCTCTAATTTGGTTTCTCTAGAAACTCTCACCACCTTTCTCCCGCTGGATGGGGCTGAGGTATGGCCCCAGCAGGTGCAGGAAGGGCTGTGGAGGTTAACTGCAGTTTACACAAACCTGCAAACCATCCTCCTGTGTCCCGTCCATCTCCCTGCCTGCTAAGATGCCAGAGTCTCTGGTTCCTAAGGCTCTCAACACAGTGTGGGTTGTTTCTCCTTGGTCTTCTCTGCAAGCTTCAGCTGTCAACTTCTTCTGTAGGGTCAGTTTCTATACATCCACCCACAATCCTTCTTCAAAAACTCGACCCATCTCAGGCCACTGTCATCCCCATTCCCTTCCCTTTTTCCCTGGGGGTTTTATGCCTTTTTACTCCATTATCATTTCATTGTGGTTGTGGGCAGGAAGCAGAAAAGAAATTATATGTTTAATCCGCTGTGCTTTACCTGAAGCCACTTAACCTTTCTAAGCTTCCGTTTTTTCATGTGTAAAACAGGGATAATGACTTCTTCCTCCCAAGGTCATTATGAGAATTTAATTACAGGCCTGGGCACCCTGCCTAGCACCTAGTAGATACACAACACGCCTAGGTCCCTCGCCCTTCCTTTCCCCATCACTGCATCAGACACCAGCAGAAGAGGTGGCTCAGTGCCTTGCACCTTCAGCCCCAGGCTCTGTCTTTAGCCATTTCCTGAAGGGTCTTCCCTGCTCCCTCCTTACCCTTAGCACACACTCCTACATTCTTGAGGACCTGTCATGTGCCCCCACAGGGAAGAGTGAGCAGATTCTTCTGTCCTCAAGGTGACTCCAATTTGTATAGTACCCTCTCTTTACCTTACAGGGAACCCTGTCTTTCAGGGGCACCTTCAGGGGTCTTTTGCAAGTGCATGGGATCCAGATGAGGAAAAACAATGCCATCTGCTCCCAAAGAGTGTTTACTCTGTGCAGTTTCACAGAGAAGGGAGAGCAGTTAATTAACTCACCCACTATGCAGTAGAATCAGGATTCAAGGTTGACCCCAGAGTCTGTGCTCAGACCACTGTGCTTCACTGCCTAGTGGCCCCAAGGCCCTTTGCTCAGCACCAGAGGTAAAAATACCTGGCAGGGCACTGACACCCTCAGACTCCTGCAGTGGCCCCAGGGTCCTTTGGAGAAATACACAGCACCCAGAGATCCTTAGATACAATTTGGAGAGAGGCATGGTGACCAGAAAGCTCAGAGTTGCCCGGTGGGCCCAGAGGGTCCCAGGCAGGGGTTGTAAGGATGGTACATGGGTATCTTTGGGAGCCCTACCCCAGCAAGAGGCCATTCTAAGACGGTGGGACATTCTTGCCTTTCCCTTACAAATGAAGGCTTTAACAATTTTCTTTTGACAGTCCTGTGTAATATACACCTTAGAGGGCCTTTAACACAGCATGACTGAGCCCACAGCCCAGATCCCATAGTGCTCCTTCCATTGTGCCTCTGTGGCCTTGAACCACACTTGGCAATGAGTGGCCCTTGGTTCCTGACCCCAGAAGCCTTAGCTTTTCCTTCTCTTGGGTCAAGAGGCAGGCTCATGCACCCAGGACAGTGCCATAAGAGAGAGACCTTCAATGACAAAGATAATCTTCTTAAGCTCCTCTGGGGCCCAAGTGGCAGTAGGTGGTCAGGCCTAGGACCCTGTACAGATTCTCTTGAGGACATCCTTGCCTTGGAAGGCTTATAACCCAATTACCACCTCTGTCAGGGGATGAGGCCTGGCCTCACAGAGACACCATGCTCTGGGTCAGGGCCAGTGCTCAGAGTAAGGAAACAAGGGTTTGAGTCATGGCTCCTTGAGCAAACCACTTTCTCCCTGGCCTCAGTTTCTTCATCTGCAGAATGGGAATAATGATCTTCCCCTCTTTTCCCTGTGGCTGCTATGCAATTATAGGAGGGAATAACACTGAAGTGTCTCATAAACAGCAAAACTCCAAATGACTGTCCCCTCCCCTTCCCACTCTAGGAGCCCTGACCCCCATCTCATTTCCCTTGGCTGTGAGGCCAGCGTCAGGACTCCCAGCTGACCACTAATCTCTATGTAGGCTGAAGGGCATTTCCAGCGCTGCCAAGGCATGGAATGAGCTGCCCAACTGTCTTCTCTGCTCAGACCTGGGAATGACAACAGGCAGAGGGAGGTGCTGGGGCCTTTGGCCACCTAAACATACAGAGCACACACAAGGGACACCCACAAAATTGAACTCAAGCAGCTCTCACACAGCTTTAATGCAGTGTTTCAGGGACCCAGGATGGAGACCATATTCAGTGGGTGGGGCTGTTCTTTTCTGAGTGTTACAGAGCAGGAGTTTGAGAGCTGAGACCTAGGTTTCCTCTCTCTTGGCCTTCAACCCCACTGCTCAGTGCTTCCACTTCAGAGCCTCATCGCATCCTCACAGCACCTTGTTAAGGTGGTAGGCATTATTATTATTCCCATTTTACAGATGAGAAACCGAGCCCCAGAAGGGGCTAGTACACATTCCAGGTCAGATCCCCGAGTTCCTGCCCTTTCCCAGACTCCTCATTCCAGTCACCCCTGGCCAGCCTGCAAGGCTGTATAAGGTTTTCCCTGCCCTCTGACTCTACCCTGTGGTCCTTGGTTCTGCCAGCTTTCAGGGGTAAGAGACCAAGGCAACACAGGTACATACCCCTGGGGACAGGCACAGCCCGAGAGGCAGGGGCCACGAGCTGGCACACTCAGGTTCAGCAGCTGCTGCTCACAGGTCCTCTCCCTGCTCAGCTCAGGGTCTGTGTGCGGCCCACTGCAGTTCACAAAGACCTGGCCTGCTGGGCAGGCAGCAGCTGGAAGAGAAGAAGGTGGATGCTGGGACTGGGGCTGGAGGGGGGTCCGGAGCCACAGAGGCAGCAACAGGACACTGTAGGGAGAGAGGGGCAGGGCTAACCCTTCACATCCTGGCTGCTCCTGGGCACAGCTTGGGTTCCCAGATAAACATCACTGGGGGAGGGAGAAATGTGTCACTACACGACAGGACCACAGCCACCAGGACCAGCCACTGCACCTGTCCTTCACACCTGGTGCTCCACGTGCATTTCCCCTGCATTATCTTATTTAATCCTACAACAACTCTGTGAGATATCACTATTCCCCTTTTCCCCAGAGAATGGAATGAAGCCACTTTTGCTTTCCAAAGGCATTGTAAAGTGAGAGAAAGTAGCCCAGAGGGACCAGGAGAGGAGCCAGAAAGAGGACAGCCCAGCAGCTTGGCAGGGTGTTCAGAGGACTTTCAACAGCAGGGACAGTTCATTTCCTGACTCCCACATTTCTGTGACATGAACCCACCCCCTCTCCCTGAGACCAGTAGAGTCTGCCATGCACATTCAGACTTCATGTGAGAGATCTTTTTAGGGAAATCAATAAAAAGGGGCTGAGGTTCATGCCGGGCTGGGATGGAACCGAGAGAAAGGAATAGCCACAGGAGGTGAGATGAAGGTCCCAAAGAGCTGGAAATCTGAAGAAAGAAGTGACCAAAAGGAAAACACTTTCAGGAATATATACAATACATGAGGAGAATATAGGAATCTAGGTTATATATCAAAGAGGAAATGACGGCTCAGAGAGGTGAGGTGAGTTACCTGGGGATGCACAGCTCATGAGCACTAGGCAGGATGTAAACCCAGACTGCCTGGCTCTGGAGGCCCCGCTCTTAACCACCTGCCATCTGATTATTTTCCAATTCTATCTGTGCTAATCCCCATCCTTAGCAGGCTCCTCCACCCTGAACAGAACTGAGGAAATCCAGGATGCAAGGGAGGTCAAAAACTGTCCAGATACCCCAGACAGTTGTCCCTGAGGGAGACAGAGTCTCAACCTCTCTAAAAAAATAAGGACGGTCACTAAAGTGGGGTTCAGATTGGGACAGGGTTTTAGGATGCTACCCTCCAAGCTTAAGTCTTTGCCAAGAAAGCATGGTCAAGTGTAGGGCAAAACCTGGGGTGGGCTCTCCCCACCTTAATCAGGGCTCACAGTCCCTATCCTCCTCTCCTCTCCACAACCCCACCGCCATAGGGAGTCCCCAGAAGAGCCTGCACCCTCCCAGCAACCCTTACCTGGGGCTCTGCTGTCACAGCTCATGACTCCATCTTTGCAGTGGCTGCAGAGAGGGGGCGGGGGTCTGGGGTTAGCTGACCTAGTCACTGCGAGACCCAGACAGGCCCATGTCAACACACTCGGGTCACACAGGGTTCAGACAGACATCCCCACTCACTGTCCTCCCACTCCTGCATAGAGGGGGAGGGTTGGGTGTCACTTCATGGAAGGTTCTGTTCATCTTCAGCCAGTAGCTTCCAAGTAAAGAAAGGACAGTAAGGTCAGGGGACTCACCAGTGGCCCAGAGAGGGGATGTTGCTGTCTCCAGGGGGATAGTCCACTCCTTGGAAATGGCAGGAGCACTGGTTCCTATAAAAATTGGGAACAGAGAAAGGTGGACAAGGCTCCTGAGCTGTGGCATCTACTGTGACATGTGACACATCTCCAGGGAGTGGGGAAGCCACCTGGCACCAAGGACAGAGGTCAGGGCTGGGTCCCAGACTTGGGGGCTGCCCAGCGAGGTTAGGTGAAGACAGCCTCGCTGGTCTCCATGAACTCCTTAAGTCAGCCTATTAAGACGGAGGAAGGGAGGGGCAGGAAGAACAGGACTGTCACTCCTGCGCTGGTGGAACAGGTGGGTACTCGGCTAGTGCTGTGGCCTAGTGCAGCTGTACTGCTCCTTCACACCCAGCATCTACTCTGATCCGGGCTGTGCCCTGCTGCTCGTTAAATACTCTGACACCGGCCAGGGACACATCTGGCCATATCCTCCACATATGTCACCTCACAGATTCCTCATAGGGACCGTGTCAGGTAGGGATTCTCAGGGTGCCTTTCCATGCTCCCTGTGGGTCATCTAAGGGCACCAGCTGTGTCTCCTCCTCACGCAACTCCCAAAGAACAGAAGCTGCCAACTCTGGGGTGTGCAGGTCTTGGAAGAGAACAGGCAGCCCTGAATGCCTGCACTCCAGCCCCAGGGCCTCCTCACAAGGCCCACATGGGGCCCCTTTGTTGGCCAGGGTCAGACCTGGGTGCACATCTGGATCTCAAGGAGGATTCTGTAGTCTGAAAAGGCCTCTCGGTGAATCCCCACATTCATCCCCTAAAGTGGCCTCTCTCCAGTCCCCACTGCCACTTGAAAAGCATCAAATGTCTTATCATATTATAGACGGAGAAACAGAGGCCTGGAGGGAGCCACGTGGGGCTTCCCACTCTCCTCTCCTGCTCTGCCCCCAGCCGCATTGAGACACCTCCTCAGGCTGGGCCTGGCAGTCCCCTCTGCCTGGAGCATCATCCTTCCTCACCTCCCTCAGGTCTCTGCTCAGATGTCATCTCTGCAGAAAGGCCTTTCTTCCATGCTCCCCTCATGTACCACCCCAGTAACGGGACTCCCTGCTCTCCCTCTGCTTCTTTTAGCTTCATAGCTCTTGTTACCACCAGCTCATGAAGGGTCTGTTTATTTGCTACCTGCTTTGCCATCCTAGAATGTGAGTTCCATGAGGGTAGGACTCTGTTTTGCTCCTTGCTGAATTCTCAGGGCCTAGATATGTCTGGAATATACTAGGAAGCCAGTGAATATTGTGGAAGGAGAGGAGACGTGAGGACAGAGAGGCCCTCTTGGCTCTGTGGGGCTGTTCCGTCTTGTGGAGAAGCCAGCTTAAGTGAACTGAGAGAGCTGATGAGAGACCTGGGAGGGAGGTGCTGAGGACAGGGCACCCCTCCTTACCCCCCAAGATCTGGCCCCCAGTGAGAAGAAGTAGGTCCCTGAGACACCCAGCCAGGTTCCTCCTCACTCAAGTGCCCTAAAGACCCCTGGCCTTATCTCCCCACCCAACTCAGAGGTCAAAGTAGCTCACTCACCTGGGGACACAGAGGTCAGCCTGGGTGTCCAGATAGGTGTCTAGGGGACAAGCACAGCCCTCCACACACTCATCCCTGCTGAGGTCAGTGCCACCATTAACCCCACAGGCCTCAGGGCTGGCCAGGTCCTGGCAAGTTTGCCCACACAGGGCCACACAGGGGCTGTACTCCTTGGTGGCTTCACAGGACAGTGCTGCAATAGAAAAGGGAACCATGCTTTGTCTCCCTCATCCCCCAACTGTGTGGGGTGGGGTTGTCATCCTGAGGAGGAGAAGGGAGACTCAGAGAAGTTAAGACACTTGCCCAAGGTCACATAGCAGGTGAAGGTCAGAGCTGGGATTTGAAATCAGGTCTGACTCTGAGTCCCACTGCCTCTCAGGGGACTGGAAAGGCAAAGCAGCAGGTGGGCCCATCTACCAAGGTCAGCCTGGAAAACCACTGGCATTTCCTTTTCCCCAAAAGGCATTCCTCTCAGGTAGTGGTACTGGGCGAGGGGCAAGGGGCAAGGGGTGGAAGTTACCCCCTCATGGTCCTGCAGACCTCCCTTATCTTTGTCTATGCATAGACACCCACATGTGCACCTCCTCACTTCTACAGCCGTGTCACACATGGGCTGTGAAGATCAGTGTGGTCTCTCCAGCAGTTTCTCCGTGTCCTCTGTCCCAAGACCCAAGGCTGCCCTCTCCACACCTGGCCACCATCCCACTCCCACATGGGTCTCCCCCACACTCTGTCAGAGCTTAGGTGTTCTCAACCCAGGCTGCACAGCAAAGCCACCTGAGGAGTTCTGCAAAAATGCTGATGCCTGGGCCCTACTGCCAGGTATGTTGCCCTATCAGGGGTGTATAACCTGCAGCCTGGGGCCACATGCTGATCTTGCGAGGACTTGTTTCACTAATCTGTGGTGCTGGATATGGCAAAACATATGCACAGGCCTTTTTTCTTTTGCTAATCAGCTTTCATTAACATTTGCATATTTAATGTGCAGCCCGGGACAACTCTTATTCTTCCAATGTGTAGCTGAGAAAAAAAAAGATTGGACTCCTCTGCTGGATGTGGCCCAGATATACACATTTTTTGAAAATTTCCATGGTGATTCTAATGTGCACCCAGGGCTAAGAACAACTCATCCCAGTCCAATCACCTCTAGAGAAACTTTAGTTCTGAGAGAGGCAGGGCCAGAGTCACACAGCAAGTTACCCAGAGGGCTGGAATAGAACTCAAGCCTCCTGACTCCCAGGGTGGTGCCATTTTCACTTATTCAACAAACATTTGCTAAAAGTGTACTGAGAGCTGGAGCCGGCTCTGGGGGCTGAGATGACTAGGACATGGAAGGAACATGGTTCAGGGTCAAGGTGGGGCAGAGGCCAGCTCATGCCTATTAAGCCATGTGTGTACTCAGGGTGACAGAGCCAGTGATCTTTAGAAAGCTCATTTTGGCTGCAGTGAAAGGCGACTCTGACTCAGATGATGGAGGTGGTGAGAAGTGGGTGAGTTTGGGATCAGTAAGACTGACAGGGCTTGAGATGGTCTGGAAGTGAGTGTGAGGGAAGCTGTCCTGAGGCACATGTTCCAGACATCAGGCCTGGGTGACACAGGGGATGAAGACCAGTGGCAGAAGTGCAGAACTCGTAGGAGAAGCAAGCTGTTGGGGGGAATCGGGCTGGAGGAGACTGGGGGATGTCCCCAGAATTTAGGGGACAGGGGACACTCAGGTCTGGAGCTCAGGCTCTGTCTCACATGGCGCCTGAGGATGGGCACTCACCACAGGCTGGCAGGCGGGTGCGGAAGTCGATGGGGAGCCCATGGCGCTGGCACAGGTGGGCGTAGTGGGCCAGCGTGGCACACAGGCAGGGCTGCCCACAGCGGCAGGCGTCCCTGCGGCACTGCTCGAAGTAGGGCATGGGGCTCAGGTAAATAGAGCAGGGTGCAAACAGGTCCGCTGTGAGCACACTGCAGGCTTGCACTGCGTATGAGGCTGGGGCAGGGAAAACAGGAGCCAGAGGGTTAGGGGTGGGCTGCCTGGTGCCCAGGACTCAGCCCCTTCCTCTCTCCCCACAGCTCAGGGGAGTGTATGTTATGTGTGTGCAAATCCACCTAGTGGAGGGAGACACGGGAATGGATAAAACTGACAGAAATCCCTGCTCACATGGAGCTTACATCTGGGCAGAGGAGACAGTTACCAAAAAATCCTACATAGTAAATGAAAAGGTGAAGAATCTAAAGATGCAGAGAAAGCTAGGAGGGAGGATGGCGAGTGTGAGGTGGGGCAGAAGGGGCATTTGCGAATTTAACTCAGGTGGCCAGGAAGGCCTCCAGGAGGAGGTGACATTTAAGCAAAAATGTGAAAGAGGGAGGGATTGAGGCATGTGTCTGTCTGAGGGAAGAGCCCCGGTGGAGGAACAGAACGTGTGAAGGCCTGGAGGGGACGGGAGTCCTAGCTGTGTGGGAAGAACAGCAAGGAGCCAGTGTGCCAGGGCAGAGTGCACAGCTTGGGAGTAGGAGGTGAGAACAGCAGGGTGGGCAGAGAGGGTAGGGCCTGGTGGGGCCACTGGAAGGACTTCAGCTTTCACTCTGAGACAGGGAGCAGCTATAAAGGTGTGTGTACCTGACAGAAGAGAACATGAAGCTTCCCGCCTGCCTGGCCCTCACGGTCTTCCAGTCCCCTCTCTTCCCTTTCTTATCACTGCTACCAATTCTGCCCGTATCCTCATGCCCAGAATCCGCCCCGCCCCCCGATGACTCTCCCCCTACCCCCCCCCACCTCACCAGCTTGCAGGTGCACATCACAGGGGTCCAGCGGGGAGCCAGGGACCAGCGGGGAGCAGGCGGACAGCGTTTTCCAAGAATTGCCAAAGAGTTGTGGGGTGCTCTCAGGCACACCTACTGGGGACCTGCAGTCATGGCATAGTGATATTCACATACTTGCCATGTGGACCCAGAAACATGTAAGCATACACCCAGGTAAGCACCCACTTGCTCATACACACACACACACAGTCATGAACAAAGCATGAGCACACACTCAGAGGCACACATGTACTCACCCAAATGTATAACACATATAGGTCCGTGTACAGTAGAACCTCTTTAAGCTGACCACCCAAAGGACTGTAACAAACTAGTCAGCATACAGAAGTGATCAACTTAAGAAACTAGGCCTACCATACTGATAATATACATGTGGTGCATGTCCAGTCTATGAAAATTAGGTCACCTTAAGGAGGTGGTCAATGTACGGAGGTGGTCAACTACGGAAGTTCTACTGTATACCATTTGCACACGCCATCAACACACACACAGAGTACAAATATATGCCAGAAATGCCAACAGCCAAGGCAATGCACATAGCCACATTCAAACATACACATTTATGGATGTGCACACATGCACACATACATCACATTCAACAGGCCCCCAAAGGGCCCCAAATGGGATAGGAGAACACACTGCCCATCAGTTCTCTGGACGCCCTCAGACCCAGCTCTTCATGTCAGAAAGAGAAGCAGGAACATCATAAAGAGTACCCAGCCTTTTTGTGTTAAGACTTTCTCCCTTCTCCTTTCTCCACAGGCAGTTCCAGAAAACTCCTTAGCTAAATAGGAATAAGTTGCAGGAGAGGCAGAGAAGGAAAGAGTGGGGACAAGCATGTTTCCTAGACATCACCAAGAGTCACCCAACTCAGGCCTATGTGGCAGAGTGGAGAGAAATAATAGTCTCCACCGGGGCCAGGTTCTGCCTGGCACCCACCATAACCACATTATTGCTCCAGGGCAGTGAGATCATTCCTATTACATACAGCCATATTACCATGCAGAGTTCACATTTAGGAGAGTGGCAAGCAGCCCACACACTAAGCTAAGCTTTCCTAACATCAGCCACACCAGGCAAAACAAACTAAACTGCTATTTTTTTTTTTTTAGGGAGAGAGTCTCGTTCTGTGACCCAGTCTGATGTGCAGTGGTGCAATCAAAGCTCACTGTGGCCTGGAACTCCTGGGTTCAAACAAACTTCCCTCCTCAGGCTCCCAAGTAGTTGGGATTACGGGTGTAAGGCACTGCACCCACACAGAATGCTACATTTTTTAATGTATACGCATTAGAAAGCTCTCAGCTTTATCTCATTCTCATTTTTCACAACAAATCCGAATTCTCATTTCTGACTAAAGAATGCCTCTTCTGTTTCTGTCTGCATCCCCCAAAGAATGTAACTGGAAAAGCTGACCAGAACCTCCAGACTTCAAGATCAATCCTTTGTTCTCCTTTCTGAAAGGTCTGACTTATGTTTCCTCCTGAGTTTCTAAACTATATCTATGCTCAAAGAGTCTTTCTTTCAACATTCTCTTAGTGCATGGAAAACAGCCTTTCCCTGAATATTACAAGACTCACAGGATGCAAGCTCAAAAGCCTTCCAGAACCAGGTAGGAAAGGTTAGACACGACTGGGGGCTAGACAGTGGCAATGTTGGAGTCATTCACTAAGTGTCTCTCACCAGAGGCTTATTTCACAGTCAATTATAACAAAACCATAAGCCAACTAAAACCCAGCCTGAAGTCCCCTAATACTAAGACTTCACAATAAATCAGTATTTTTCAAGGTATGGACAACAGACCTCAAAAATTAGACTCAAAGTGGTGCTCATGAGATTCCTGGCCTCATCCTCAATCAGCCTCTTGAGGCCCAGGGACCAGCATTCTAACACGCTCCCAGGTTACTTTTCTGCACACAGCAGATTGTGAATCACTTCTTATAAGAAATGTACTTAAATTTAAAAGTAGAAACATAAATAATTAATGTTGCATATCAGGCACAGGGAAAGCCCATGGGAGCACCCACATCCAGCACCTCTGGACGCCTGGCCCTAAGAACCCGCCTCCTCTCTCCTTCCAGTTTCGGGGCAGGGGCACGTACAGGAAGTCGTCCTGCGTGTTGCCGTTGAAGGTGCCGCAGAGCCCCACGGTGTCTTCCACCCATCGCTGGTCCACCTGCAGGTAGAGCCGCAGCCCTTCACGGTCGTAGAGCACCCGCACGCCCACGTTGGTCCTCACCCACAGGAACACCGAGGACAGCCTCCGGATCTCGAAGGCGTCTGGGCACAGAACGCGAAGAGGATGTGGCAAGTTGGGCCAATGCCCACCCGGCCACCGCCACCACCTGCCTGACCCACTCCAGCTCCCACGCCCTGCCGGCTTCACCCTGTGAAGCCCTCCCTGCCGTGAGGCTGACTTCAGGACCCTTAAGGAAACACTGTTAAGTGATGAAATCAGGACCCTAGGATAACCTACCATGGTGGCTTTGAGAAATTTCTTTTGGCATGAAGTGGGAATTTAAGATTTGCTCTCACTAAGGAACTGGTATGTGTTTCTTCCTACCCATGCTCTTCATAGTGGCCCAAATCCAGTTTTATTGTGGAAGCTCGTGATACAATTTTAGATTCAACTGTAGAAAATTTGAATTTTAGATTCAATTGTAGCAAATTTTACACCCTTAATGACTTGCATTTCTGTAGGCTTTTTATACTCATTGCAGCCCCACTCGTCTCAGTTGAGCCCCTAATTATTTTTTTGTTTTGTTTTGTTTTTCCTTTTTCTTTCTTTAAATGTTATCTAGAGCTGGGTATTTATTTCTTAATAGTTTTCTTTTTTTGTTAGCCACCCATAAGTCCCTCAGACTGTGAAATCAGACAGTATAACAAGGAATTAATAAACCAATTCTGAGACTTGGGAGGGGAAGGAGCTCCATGAATATGCTAATGTTAGGAGAAGATATCATACTGCTATGAAGCCTACTGTCATGTTGGGGTGGGGACAAAGACACGTTTTCGGAGTCTACATTTGTGCAACCAAAAGTGTCTCCTAGCCTGACCCACCCAGTAACAGGATGTGAGTTCTTCCTAGTGGAGCAGTGCTTTTAGCAAGAAAAGCTCTCTTGTTCACCCCAAGCCATACCATCCTTGTAGGGTAGGGTGATCTTGTACTGGTCAAACAGAAGGACATCCCCTGCCTGGGTCAGGGTCACCTGCCTCCGAGGGTCCTGGTGCAGAATCACTGACACTGACTGGACGCAGGCACCATCCTGGTTCTGGAGAGAAAGAAAGGCCAATGCCCTGCTCGCCCCAACTGAGATGAAACCCAGATGACCCAAAGTCTAGCCTTTGGAAACACAGGTCTCTACCACCTGATCACAACCCCAAACCTTAATTTCAGCCCTCTATGTCCATGTGCTCTGCATCCATGGACTCACCCAACCTAAGATTAAAAATATTAAAAATGGAAGAAAAGGCCAGGTGTGGTGTCTCATGCCTATAATCCTAGCATTCAGGGAGGCTGAGGCAGGTGGATTGCCTGAGCTCAGGAATTTGAGATCAGCCTGAGCAAGAGTGAGACCCCCCTCTACTAAAAATAGTAAAAAACTAGCCCAGCATGTGGCAGGCGCCCGTAGTCCTAGCTACTTGGGAGACTGAGCCCAAGAGTTTAGGTTGCTGTGAGCTGTGACACCATGGCACTCAACCCAGGATGACAGAGTGAGAAAGAAAGAAAAAGAAGGAAGGGAGGGAGGGAGGAAAGGGAGAGGGAGGGGAAGGGAGGGAGGAAGGAAGGGAAGAAAAGAAAGAAGGATGGTTGCATCTATACTGAATAGGTATGGAGTTTTTCCCTTTTCGTTATTACCTAAACAATACAGTACAACAACTATTTATACGGCATTTACATTGTATTAGATATTATAAGTAATCTAGAGATGATTTAAAGTATACATTTTATGCAAATACTACATCATTTTACATAAGGGACTTAGAGTCCTTGGATTTGGGGATTTACAGGGAATCCTGGAACTAATCTCCAACAGATACCAAGGGACAACTTTCTCTGTCAGCTGAGAAGACCTAAAGGAAATTATCCCCCACTAACAATGAGCATACCTAGTACCCAGATCTTGATTTCCAATACCATTCTCCAATAAAAGGAACCAGGAGAGCCTAGTAATATTTTTGGAGAAATGTAGGATACTAGTACTGGGACAGAAAATATACAGGATAAGCCTGGTGCATCTTGTAGGATCAGAAAGTGAAGAAGTGTACACACGTATACACACACACACACACACACTCAAGCCCTCCCCCAACACACAATGATGAGGGTATGTCAAAGGGACGCAGTAGTCAGCCAAAAGATCTCCAATGGCCAAACTTAGAACAATTTGAGTAACAAAATACAGATCTAGTGGGTTACAACTCAAAGTATAGATAAATATCCACAATTCCATGCTGATACATATGAATGATTGAATAAATAAATGTGGGGAGACAAATCACCAATGCAGAAAAATTCCAAGTAATTTATGTAGATTCTTTGCCTTCAAGAAGGTAGAGCATAGCTCCCTACTGTTTAAGCATGGGCTGTGCATAATGACTTCCCCCACAAAAGAACAGTATCAAAAAGTGGGAAGAGAGTAACTTTACAGTAGAGAAAAGGGGGCAAACACTACCCCAGCTGGTTGGGTCATAAGCTATCAACATAGTTTCATGGTTTCAAGCTTTTCTGGGAGATGAAACCATGCTGATAGCCTGTACTTGGGATGTAATGAAAACAGAAGTTCACCTCTGCGATCTTCCTCCCCAAATTTCCTCCCCAAATCCTCCCCAGAAAGGAAAAAACTGAGACAAATTCCAAAAGAGGGGCAGTACTCCAAAAGAGCTGACCAGTACTCCTCAAAATGTTCAAGGTCATCATAAACAAGGAACATCTGAGAAACTGTGATAGCCAAGAAGAGTTAAGGAGATGTGATGACTTACATAAAGTGGTTCCCTGGATGCAATCAGATGTCCTTAGGTGAAACTAAGGATATCTGAATAAGATACAGACTTCAGCTAATGATAATGTCTAAATATCATGTATCATGTGGTGCATGTAAGAATTTAAGGGAAACCGAATGTAGGATGTATGGGAACTCTAAGTGCTAGCTACACAATATTTCTGTAAAGCTGAAACTGTTTTTAAAAAATAAAGTCCAGCCTGTCTTTGAACAACAACAACAACAAAAAATATATATATATAAAGTCTACTTTAAAAACACTTTGATGACTGTAACACCACACAGATTGCGGTGTGAGTATATTAGGACTCTGTAACAACGTCTGTCTGACCTTGGGTTGGGCGGAGCTCTGCCTCCTGTTGGCTGTGGGTTTTCAGGAATGCCTGAAGCTTCTGTAGGCCTGTCTCATCATATTTGAAATGGGGAGAATAATAATAACTACCACATGGGGGTATGTTGAACTTTAATTTAGATGTTACATGGAAAAATGATTCATCAAAGTTCAAAGAACTGTGCAAATATTTTATCATCATCATTATCATCTTCTCTGGTAATGTCCTCACCCCACCCCATTCTGGTCACGCAGGATTGAAGTCACAGCTTCATCTTTGACTTCTCCCCTTACACTAACCATTTTACCAAACACAGTCAGTTGCCAAGTCCTTATATATCTGCTTTAATGCATTCTAGAATATTCCAACCTCGTTGCATTTCTCATAAGATCTAATTCCTCCCCCTCCTTACAAAAACATATTTCTATTTATCTTTTTAGTCCACTTTTTAGGTTACTCAGCTCAAATACTACCTTTGCCATAAAGCAAAGAGCTGGCACAGAACTGGCCCTCCATGGGTTCATCATGGAGGTCACAAGGAGGAGAACTGGCCCACAGTAAAGCTGAGATGACCTGCCACCTACCAAGGACATGGCAGAAAGGGGCTGAGAAAGGGACTCCCAAGGACCCATAGCCCTCAGGTATTCTAAGACTTTAGAATTCTGTGTGTGGGAAGGAGCCTGGCTGGCTGGGTCTGTCTGTCTGCTCTCTCTTTTGCCACCCTCAGAATATGATGGGAGTGACCCCACTTTTGAGGACAAGCAGTCTCCTGACTCAGAGAGCAGTCAAGGGCAGGCCCAGGCCATTCTCTGTCAGAAAGAAGGGAAGAAGTCATTCAGGCCAGGCTAGGAGAGCCCAGATGTCCACTTCATCCACAGAGCCAGGGAAGGACACCTCCTGCTGACATCCACTCACACTCAGGGCTTTGGGGCTAGGGCCTGGGAGGCAGGACTGGACAGCTGCCCTAGTGCAGGTCTGAGCTCCTGCTCTGTTGCATTGGGAGGAGCTTGGGCACTGCCCAGACCAGGGCTTACAGGGTTTGCTCAGCATTGTCAACCCAGGGATGATTGAGTCACCACTGAGAGATGAACCAACCCACATCTACCCCAGACCTGCAAGTTGGCCATTTGCTCAGTTATGTTCCCAGGTAACTAACACAGCTCCTCTAGGAAGCCTTTTCTGATCCACTTTACTCCCCAGCTCCCTGCCATCCAATGCCCAGGTAAACCAACAGAAAGTTCCTCCATGGAGATACTCCCTGCCCTGCTTCTGTAACACAGTAGGTTAAGGGTTTGCTTGCCTGCCGCACCCACCAAACTGTAAGGCTTAGGAAGGCAGAACAATGGCTAATTCATCCCAGTCTCCAAAACCCAAAATAGCACCTAACACAAATAGGTATGCAATGTTGGAAAGGAAGAGAGCAAAAAGGGAGGGATGTTGAAGGTATAATCCAGTGAAGCAGAGAAGGTGACATTAAAGTAGACCCATTTTAGAGATTCTTTTAAAAACACTGAGTCCCAGGAAAGGGAAGTGACTCCCAGCCAGTCAGAGGTGCCTGGACCAGAACTCAGCCTCCTGCCCAGTCTCCTGCCCCTTGGCTCTGCCCAGACAGAAGAGGCAGCAGGTATGTGGGCCACAGAAAGCCCTGGGCCCTGCACTAAATCTGTCTCTCTAGGGCAGTGGTTCTCAACCTTCCTAATGCTGCGACCCTTTAATACAGTTCCTCATGTTGTGGTAACCCCCAACCATAAAATTATTTTCGTTACTACTTCATAACTGTAATTTTGCTACTGTTATGAATCATAATGTAAATATCTGATATGCAGGATGTATTTAGGTGACCCCTGTGAAAGGGTCGCGACCCACAGATTGAGAACCCCTGCTCTACAGGGCACTGGGCAGAGGTAGCTGGGTAGATGGGCTTGGGGGTCCTCAGCTCTTACCAGGCCACATGGGGCATTCTGCAGTGTCACTGTGAAGGTTCCAGAGGAGCGGCTCTTGGCCAGGATGTACTGGCATGTGGCAGGGAATGTGTACCGACGGCCGTCAAAGGTAGTGAAGTGGATGTCACCAGTCACTGAGCACTCGGCTGAGGGGCAGAGAAAGGCTGCTGATCCTGGGAGCTGCCCCAGGGACTCTCTGCCCTGCATGCTCCAAGCATCAAAGGACATAGCACCCTGTCCTCAGGAATCCTAACAGGGTAAGGAACAAGGCCTGGCCTTCCCTTTGAGAGCCATGGTCACAGACACAGGCCTGCCACTATGACCTGTCTGAGGACCAGTCTCAGTCCAAGTCATCCAAGCTCAGAAAGGTCCTTAGACCCCAGGTGAAACCCTTTCCAGCCAGGGCTGGAGTAATCCTAAGGGATTAAGATCAGGCAAAGTGGCTCCAAGGGAAAGCAAGGGGCAGGCTTGGCCCAGAAAACGCAGTGACCTTACCCAGCACACCTGGCCCCTAGAGCTTCCCAAACCAAAGACCTGTGAGACCAGTGGAAGGGGTTCAAGTCCAAAGCAGGGGTCAGATGTACCTGGGCAGACAGCTGTGCTGCATACCCACTTGCCTGCAGTGCACGTGCTGAAACAGAGACCAAGGAGGCAAGGGCTGGATGCCGGGAGATTTTAGGGGCCACAGAGCTCCTGCTTCCAGCCCGTCTTCCCATCCCTGAAGTGGGTGGTGATTTCCCCCACAGATTGAATCTAATGAGATCCCCTGGGACTGAAAGATACGGAGTGAGTGTTCCCATGTTCTCAGGGCTTTCAGACGTCAAGGGGAAGCCCTGACAGAATGCCCCAGCAGCCATGCCACCCCCTCCTGGCAGTGGACACAGACCAGGCATTGCAGTCTTCCTTCACCACTGAGCCAGGTGGGTATAGGTTCCCGTGGAACTCACAGGGGCACTCAGCTGGTGCCACACAGCCCCCATCCTCGAAGATCAGGCCTAGGGTGACAGCAAAGGGCCACTTAACTCACCTCCACACCTGTTCACAAACCATCCATGGCCCCCCCCAGGACCTATTATAAAGATTCCCTTAGCCAAGTTCTTTCATCTCTGAGCCCACTTCCATACCTTCTCCTCTATAAATCCTTGGCTCAGGCCAGACATGACACCATCTGATTAAATATTTCATTTCCAGACCTTTGCTTAGAGGACCACCCAACACCCCACCCTGAACCTGAATTCTAACTACCTTCTCCTCACCACCTCTCTCAAACTCCTCTCACTTCATCAAGAACTAGCCTAGGTACCACCTTCTCCAGGAAGTCTTCCTGACAGCCTCTCCCTCAAGTAAACTCCTATATTTCTTCTTTTCTGAACCCCTGTGCTGACCTTCACTGCATCATACCTTAGACTGGAATCATAAGTACATCTAATCTCTGAACCAGATTCGGATTCATAAAGTCAATGTCTGTGTCTTTTTTTTTTTTTTTTTACACCTCCACTCTCCACCTAGCCAAGTGAGTTGTACACCATAGATGTGCAGCAAATTTAGACACTGTACAAAATAGGACAAAGGAGTTGTACATGATGAATGCTTAAATAAAGGTGTGTGTGTATAAATAAAAGAATGAATGAATATCCTCATCTACACACCTTAAAAAGCTCAGGCCTGATGAAATCAAATAGGCAGATAACTTTCAAAAGGCTACAGTCCCACCCACCCTCACCTCCCTTAAGCCATTCATTCATTTATTCACTTGTTTGTTGTTTGTTCCTTCCTTCATTTATTCTGCAAATAGGCATCCTCTGAGCACTCCCTGCTCCATGCCCATCTGTGTCAGACCTGGACGATACTGCCAGGTAGCCACTCCTGCCCCTAGCATACCGTTGGGGCAATAGCAGCCATCCACACAGGCAATCTCACTGTCCACACAGGACGCCCGGGGCTGGCAAGAGGCAGGGCAGCAGGCGATGCACTCATTGTAGGTAAAGGCCTTCTCCTTGCAGTGCACAGCTTGGGAGAAAGGGAGCCATGGTCTGTCAGCTGTTGGCCTCAGCTCTGACAGGACCTAGACCCTGGGTGGGGATGGGAAGGCATTGATTTTCTTTCCCTAGTCCCAGCAGGAACATCAGGTGCCCAGGAAGTCGGCTAGGGCTAGGAATGTTCTGAGAATCACCCTCATCTCATTTGCTGGCCCCAGGCCAGTCTTGTCACTCTGAGCCTCAGTTTCCCCATCTGCCACAAGGGGGTGGAACCTTAGGACTCAAAGTTCTGACAACTGTGGTTCTGCACAGAGCAAGACATTGGCTGAGGCCTGAGGATGCCACTCACAGCCCCATGCCAGAGCTGGCCTGAAACCCTCCCTGCCCACCAGGCTGCACCTACTGCATTGGTGGAGCTGGGTCCTCCAGCCCTGGAGGGGCCGCCCTGCCTGGGCACACGCCCGGGCATACTCTGCCAGCGCCCGGCACCAGGTGGCGTCATCGCCCACTGATCTGTGCAGGGAAACCAAGGTCATACTGAAAAAAGGCCAAACAGCTGCTAGCTCCCCAGCACCCCATAAAGATGACTAGAGATTCAGGGTACCCCCTCTCCCCACCCACTGAAAAAGGGGGCCTAGAAAGTCATCTGGGTATACAGATTCCTACACTCAAGGCAGGAAGCCTGCATTCTAGTCCCAGCATTGCCACTGACTCAATCTTTGTGTGACCCTGAAGGGGTCAGGCCCCATTTCTGGGTCTCAGTTGAATGAGAAAGTTCTGTCCCACCTAGGAAGGTAAGAATTTCAGAGCTTTGGGAAGCAGATCTGGCAGTGACTGGGATTATCAGGCTCAGTGGTCCACATGCTGGGCACTCACCCCAATACCAAGAGGGCTTCCCCCAATTCAGTGCCACCCCACTCACTGGCAGAGATCACTGGTACAGCTGGCTGTGAAGGGCAGAGGGCTGACGTAGGCATGGCAGGCATCAAAGGGGGGCCGCAGCAGCACCTCACACTTCTGGTACACGCCCTGGGACAAGGGCCAGGAGTGGGGCTGGAGGCTGCTGGCAGAGCCCATCAACTTCACCAGCCCCACATGAAACCCAGCTTTGTCAGGAGGTAGAGGAGAGTGGAGAGGAAAGGGAAGGGGCCGTGGGCACCAGCCACCCTTTGGCCCTTGCAGCCAATGTCTTTCCAAGGGTTGGACAGAAAACAGATGGAAGCCAAGCCCAAGGGTTGGGGGGCTCTCTCCAGGGTCCAGACCTGCATGGATCCTGGGCTCTGCTGCAGGCACGGTGGGCGAGGCAGAGAGGAGGTCATGGGCCCTGGGGTCTGGTTGGGGGCCTGCTCCTGCCAGCTGTGCACAAACTCAGACACATCGTCAGTCAGCTTTCCTGTAAGGGAGAACTAGTATAATCGTGGCAATAGGACGGAGACGGGGACAGGAGGGACAGAGGGCTCTGAGGAAAGGAAGATACCAAGGGACGGGTAAGATATTTTGAAGAGTCCAGTCTCCTCATCTCCCATCCCAGTTTGGATTTCCCAACTGAGCCAATCTCCTGGAAAAAGTATTTAGTCAAAACAGTCAAGAATGGTGAGGGGGCTCAGCACCTGTAGCTCAGTGAGCAGGGCACCAGCCACATACACCGAGGCTGGCGGGTTTGAGCCCGGCCTGGCCTGCTAAACAACAATGACAACTGCAACCAAAACATAGCCGGGTGTTGTGGTGGGTGCCTGTAGTCCCGGCTACTTGGGAGGCTGAGGCAAGAGAATCGCTTAAGCCCAAGAGTCTGGTTGCTGGGAGCGTTGATGCCACGGCACTCTACCTAAGGAAACATAGACTCTGTCTCAGAAAAAAAAAAAAAAAAGAATGGTGAGGGACCTGCAGTGGCTCCCTATTGCCCCAACTTCAGGAGAGGCAAAACCATGCAATCAAAGAGAACTGGTGTGTGAGCCTGAACAAGTTCCTTCACCTCTCTGAGCCTCAGTGTCCCCATTTGTGGAACAGGGAAAATAATCCCCCCATGAGATTATTACAAGGACTATTTGAGACGATGCATGCATGTTAAGTGTTTAGTGCATTGTGGGGACTCAATAGGTGTCACTTCCTTTCCAGCCACAGCCTCCATGGTTTGACCCTGAACTTTTAGTTGCCATCACTCCTCTGTTGTGCCTTCAGCTCTGGCCAGGCCATTTCTCTTTCTTGCTTTCTCTGCCCCTCTGCTCTCCACTTCCCTACCACTACCTTGTGGGGGCAATACCCCCAGAGAAGTGTCCATTAGATCTACACACAACCCTAATAGGAATTCTTATCATGACTGTTTTACAGATGAGGAAACTGAGGTCCAGAATACTTAAGAACATGCTTAAGGCCACATGTTTGTTAGGAAGAAAGGGTCATGGCATCCCATGACCACAGAGCCCGCCTCGAGTCCCCCTACCCTCCCCAGCCTGAGCTGTCCCTGGCCCCCACCAAAATCTCCCAGAGGCCACCTTCCCTGAGCCTCACCATAGCTGGTCACCAGGTCATCCTGGGGGTCCGCATTATTGTTCCCACACAGCCCATGGGTCCATCCCAGGAACTCTGGGCTCATCTTGATGTACACAGCTGAGGCACCATCCCAGGCCAGTGTGAAGGTGGACTGATGCCACACGATGACGTAGCCAGCAAGCCGCTGCAGTCGCACGCTCCCCATCACGTGTGGCAGTTGGACCCTGCAAGGCACAGCCCAGAGCTTCAGGGTGTCCACACCACCTCCACCAGCCCAGTCCCTTCACCAAAGGACCAGCCGTCCCCTACCCTGCGATCTAATCTCCACTTTGAATTCCCAGAATTCCCAGGTACCTAGAAGCACACCATTAGAGAGGGATTCTTTTGCCTTCAGAGCCTTATTAAAACTGAAGTTCCCTGGCAGGGATAAATCTTAAAGTGACTGAATTTGCCAGCTTCTTTCTCCCAGACAGCAGGAAACATCCTTCTTCCTTCCTTTCTTTCTTTCCTCCCTCCCTCCCTGCTGCTTTCCTCCCTTCTTTTCTTTCTTTCTTTCTTCCTTCTTTCTTTTTATTTCTTTTTTTTCTTTCTTTCATTATGGTGGACAGTAAGAACAGAGTGGGAAGAGAAGCCAAGAGAGGGGAAAAACTGAGAATATAAGAAAAGATGCAGGCCTCCAGCAATCATGACCACTTTCCCAGTATTTCTGGTGCAGGGACTCCTAGAATTTGGCAACTTTCAACTCAGTTGAAAATCAGGAAAGGGAAATAAAAGGAATTTCTAACCAGCTAAAATGTCTACCTACCAACCCTTTATTCACAGGAGAAACCCCTGAGCTATGGATTTTACACTCAGCCCCAGAAAGCTGGGTTACCCAGTTTCCAGATCTGAAGGAGGAGATGAGGAAGGGGAGGAGCCTCACTGCAGCAAGACAGCAACAAAAAATGAGAACAGACAGCAAGGGAAGGGAAGGACATTGAGGAGAGATGCAAGAAAGATTTCAGAAAGGACCACAGTCTGGGGCCCTTTAGTGTGGGAGCAGGGTCCATAGCATACCTGATGACCCAGCAAGATAATTAACATTCAAAATGACACTGTGTCATCAGAAAAAGGTGAAGGTGTGCTCAGTAACTGCTCTGGGGAGGCAGAAACTGTGTATGATCCAATTGGGAGAATTTCCATCAAATTGTGGGGGGAAATTATCTTTCTGAAAAGTGCTTGTCTAGAAACACATAGGGTCTGAGAGTTCAAGAAAAAAAAAAAAAGCATCCATCTGCAAATCCCACTGACAAGAAACCAGCTGACTGGCCAGCATGCTTCGGCCTTACTGGTGGAAATAGGACTCTTCCAGAAAACCTTCTTTAGGCTTGAAAGGAGCAGGTGCTCACCTGTCTCCCACCACCAGCATCAAGAAGTAGGACAGCTCAGGATGGAAGGTGTTGTAGTTACCTCATGCCTCCGTGGGTGACTTCTTTGGCCAGACGGATCTCCTGCTCACCGGCCAAAAAGAGGCTGACAGCTCTTGAGCATGTGTAGGGGGAGGAGCCACACTGTGGGTCGTTGTGCACCTGAGTAGGAGTTCAGAGGCCAGTTTGCAGGCTCCTGGAGCCTCCATTAATGCTGATGGCCTGCCCCTTGTGTGACAGCCACCTTTCCTCTGTGATCTTGCCCAGGTCCCACAACACCACAGGGAGATAAGAACTATGATTATCTGCATTTTAAGGAAGAGGCACAACTGATGACTAAGATCTCACACACACACACACACACACACACACGACTAGGAAATGACAAAGTCAGGATTCTAACCCAGGTACAGAGTCTAGCCCTTCCTCAAAAACATAGGCACATGTCACTCCTACACTACTTGTCACACACATACACTTGTTCAGACAGGACTCATACATCAGTGGCTATAGACCCAAAGGGTGGGGGATGGAGGTAAGGGTTCCCAGAGTTTAGGGAAAATGTCTGAAGATATGTCCGTGCCAAGTGTGGAAACCTTCCCCAGGAACAAACCTTCCACTAGATTACTGGTCAGTAAGCTTGAGCCAATCCAACTGTAAGTGGGACCTGAGAAAGTAACCTTGAAATGTTTCTCAACTTTTTTTAACCATGACTCAAGTTCAGCGTACATGCATTCATCAAGTATTAAGTGTACATATTTGCCCTAGTAACGTGTAATGCACTTTTACAATAGTTTCTATTCTCTCTCTCTCAGCCTCATGGCAGAGTGGAAAATTGGTTGCAGTTCCTGACCCATCCAGGGGTCCCTAGGCAGCCATATAGGGCTATGCTTGAGACAGAAGGATCACAACCAGCTGGCAGAGGACTAACACTGAGCACCAGGATGTCCCCAAACCCCCAGCCCTTGACCCTAACTCAGTCATGACCAAGGTGCCCTCCAGCAGAGCTGGTTCCCCAAGCAGACTTTCCTCCAGGTAGTTGTGTACTGACCTGTGCCTGAAGGTGACGCCCTACGTGGAACACGGGTAGGTATATAAGTCAGGTCTGCCTGACGGTGGCTCTCACAGATGGATTCATGTATTGACTTTTAGTGAACACTAATCTAGGCACCAGGTGCACTGAACAAAAAGTCGTGGCTTCTGGCCTTGACAGCTTACATCTGCTAGAGGAGACCAACCCAGAAACAGACCTTTGTAGGAGAAATGCGATTCACATTCATAACATGGAGCTTTTGTTACACACAGAGGAGCTCTCAGCCATCCTGGGAGGTCAGGGCATCCAGGAAGGCTTCTTAGAGGAGACGACTCTAAATTGAGTCACCAGGGCATCCATCATTTCCTCTGATGCACCACACTCTTTCTTAGCACCCAGTGTTCCTTTTGCCCACTATGTTCCTCTGGCTGCCCCCATTCCTGCCACTCTCACTTAGCTAACTTCAGTTCATTCCTCAGATTCCATGAAGTCGTCCCTGATTGTCATCCTTCCCACTAAACAAGATTATGTTTCCACAACATGCACTTTTAGCATTCGCCATTTTCCCCGTGTAGTACTCAGTTGCACTTGAAATACTTCATTTGATTTGATGTCTGTTTTCTTCATTAGCCTGTAAGTTCTGTGAGGATGAAGATCACATCTGTGTTGTCCACAGGGCCTTTAATCACCAAAGCTTATGCCAAGAAAAGAGTAGTGTGTATTTAATAAATGCTTGATGAATGCATCACTCAGTGAATGGATGCCCAGGAGTAACCAGGAATGAGTGGATAAGTGAGAGCTGCGGAGCCCCTAGCCACTTCCAGGTGCAGACTCCCTGGGTGGGGCCTGGGGGTGTTAGACAGGAAGGTGCCAGTCTCCCTAACTATGACAAGCAAGGCCCAGGCCAACCCAACCTCTGGGGCCTAGAGGAGCCTCCCCGGGCAGGCAGGGCAGGGGAGGCCTCACCTGGATGGAGAAGCTCTGTCCTTCAGGTTCATGGTGCCCCACCAGCCTATAGCTGCCCTTTCCAGACAGGTAGTAGTAGAGGCCGTCAAATGTCTCCACATGGTGCTGCCCCCAAGCCCTGCAGATGCTGTCCCGCTCAGGGCCAACATTGTACACTGAGGCAGGGAAGAGAACTTCTTCGTGTAGCTACAGTGGGCACCAAGCCAGTGCTCCCTCCTTCCCCCTAGTTTTTCCTGCCCCCATGGCCCCTCTCAGGGGTAAGCTGGATCTCAGACCCACCCATCTGGCATCGTGGTCCTGTGGCATTGAAGCGTCTACAGTCACAGAAGGCCGGGTGCACACACTCGCCCCCATTGAAACAGGAGAACAAGTCTGCAAGGGAGACAGAGAGGCAATTTCCCATGGAACCAAGATTGGTAGAATCCAGTGATACAGCACCTGCCTCCTACCAGGACACTAGGCCCAACCCTCCCAGGCTCATGGAAACCAGACCCCCCTGTCATAGGCAGCCTGAGCATTCCTCAGCAGCTGGCCTGTGTGGAGCATAAGCAGCTGCCTCAGACTGCAGCCCTGCCCCACACTGGCCGGCAGGTGGGTGGGCCTCAGAGCATCCGCCTTCAGTAAGACATCAAGTGGTCCACAGGCCAGCCCCACCTGGGCCTTCAGTTCCCTAAGCTAAGTCCCCGGCTAGCAGGCAAGGCAGCCAGAACTGAGCATGTGGAGCTTGTGGGGGGGGGGGGGGGCAGGGAGACTGCCCCAGATCTTCAGGTACTCTCCTTCCTCACTGCCCCGCCAACTCAGGAAAGAGGCAAGGTATATAAACCAGGGGATGAGGGAGGACCTTACGCGGGAAACACAGTTGCAAAACAGCTGCTACCCGAGATGTGGAGAAGACAAAAGCAGAGCAGAGTGTGGTGAGGAAAGAAAGAAGCCAAGATGTGAGGGGAGGAGCCGAGGACGCGGGACAGGTGAGGGGAGGGGCCACGGACATAGGAGAGGGGAGGGGCGGGGCCAGAGACAAAGGACAGGAGAGGGGAGGGGCAACCGACATAGGACGGGAAAGGGGAGGGGCCTCCGACACAATAGGGGCGGGGCCTCAGAAAACACGAGATGAGGGACAATGAATGCTACAGGAAGTAGAAAGAGGTCACACAAACAGGGGAGGATGGAGACAAAAACACCACTAAATAAGGAAGCAGAATCTCCCAGGAGTCAGACACAGTGAAGGCAGCCCCGGGGCTGTGATCACAAGAACAGGTCTCCTCAGGCAGGAAGGAGAAAGCGGAATAGCCTTGGAGGCCAGGTCTGGGAAAGATGAGAAAACACCCTAGGTTGGGAGAAAAGATCACAGGAGGCCCAAGGGAACCTCTGCCTACCCTCACAGGCCTGTCTGGGTCAGCGCTCCAGCCCTCAGGCCACAGTGACGGTTCACTTACATGATGGTGCACACTTGGCCCGATGGAGTCTCCTTTCCCAGGATGACATGGCCAAGGAGTCCTGGGCTGCAGCCTCCTTTTAAAGACAGGAAGAAGAAGAGAATGCAATCAAGGGTTGACCTCAGGGCCAGTGCCTGGGCAGCCTTCCTGGAAGTCACTGCCCTACTCTCACTTTCTGGAGGAAGGGAACTCCCTGTCCCTCCATACCCCTGCCACTCTACCACTCCTGGCCACCTCTGAGGAGCACAGGAGAATTTTCAGGCGTTCCTAGGCCCAGAGGAACACAGGCCTGGCCTTTATTCTCCCAAGTGTCATCTCTGTGGCAGGCCAGTGAGGACTACAGCATGAACACATCCCCTCCCTCCCTGTTCCAGTATCCCCCAGCCTCTTCCTCCCTCCCTCCTTCCCCAATAAACCTTTCTGTCCTCCTCAGCCTCACACAAAACCTCCTTGTCTGAAGAACAAACAGGAGGCACAGCTAAGGAACAAAGGCAGCCCCTCACCCCAGTTCAGGAGACATTCACCCCCCCAACCCCCCACCTCCCTCTGGAGCTCTTCCAACAACAGCAAAAACAGCATCTCACAGATCACCACCCCATCCTCAGGACTCAGCTCCAAGTCAGGACTCAACCCCACTTTGCCCAGTCTGAGGGGGAGACAGGCAAAGTGTGGCTAAGAAACTCTATTTTCCAGACAGAATTCTCAGCACATGGTCTCTCCAGACACAAAGCATATGAAATTAGGACTGCCCTAACATCACAGTGTTCAGTCACTCCATGACTAGATGCTTGGACATCAACATCTCGGAACTCCAGTCTGTCTAATGTCACCTGGTATCAACACCCTAAGCACAGTTGGCTCCTCTCATCTTAGGGTCTCAGCTTCCTCATTTGTACAATGTCCCCAGAACTATGTGCCAGGCACTGTGATATGCACAGTGAACAGGACAGAGTCCAGCCCTTGTAGAGCTTATGTCCTGTTCACAGAGCCAACAAGCCACAGACCACACTGTATTTATTTGCCTCACATGTCTTTCTCCCTCACTGTCATCTCTATCACCCCCTGGCTGAGCCCCAGCCTCCAGCAAAGGACTTGAAACACAGGAAGGAGCCAGATCTTTGGTCCCTGGAGCCCAACCCTAGCTCTTCGGCCCCTCCGCCCCACCCCACTCAGCAACAGGTGAGGTCTCTCTAACTCATCCCCTAACACGATGCCTTCCTCTTCACTGCCCTGCTGATGTCATCTGCAGGTCTCAGGGTTCTCACTCTGCTGTGGCTTTCAGCTCTTGATGCTCCTAGCCCCAGGTGTCACCTATCTTATGGCCCTGGAGACTGGGGAACAGGTTAGGGCCAGATTGGGGAAACAATTGCCACCTTCTCAGAATAATGTTTTTAAATACGTACATTGAAATAGAATATTACAGAGGAAATCAACTTTATTGCAATATAATCACTACTATATTTTATAAAAATGTTCATTTCATAATATTTGTGCTTCTTTATTAATTGACACATTAAATAACAAGATCTAGCAGCAGGCTTCACCACCGCCAAAATTTCAAAGCAGTGATGAGCAAAAATGATATCTGGAGATATCAACAACTATAAAATGATAAAGAAAATATCTGTGATTTCTATTGGTGACGGTCACAGACACTGCTAATACTCTTGTGGTTTGTAAACTATAGCAATAACGGGAAGGGATGCTAAATTTCTGTTGGATTGATTTTCCTGTAAATAACAATGCATTTTTCTCCCTCCAAGTTCATGGACTCCCTGTCTACAGCAATAATTCTCTAGAGAATGGTTGAGCTTTGCAGGGGTGGGGCAGTACTGAGATAAATGTTGGTTGTCTGCTAGTCCGGGACCCATGCCCCCTTCCTTACCAATGAGGGTATTCCAGATAGGAGCTCTCAAAGTGTCCCTGGTATGTGAGTCTCTGTCCCATCACCCCCACTCCAGCTATATTAGAGGGAGGCCATTTTCATTCTTTGTCGTTCTAAGGAGTCATGTGAGAAACCTGCCTAGATCAACTCATCTAGACACTTGTGACCCTTCTCCAAGGAAAAACAGTGGATGCTTACCCTGTAAACCATTAAGGAGGCCTGCTGGGGAATGAGGTGTTGTGTGAGGATCATTTCCCCCACTAAAATGCAGGGATGCCTGGAATCCTGTGGGCATTCATGACAGGCCTGGCTCTGCCAGGAGAGTTGGCTTTACCTGGGGCCCAGTAAGTCACCCCCTATCTCAGTTTCCCTATTTGTAAAAAGAATGACTGTGTTATCTTTCTTTTTTTTTTTTGTAGAGACAGAGTCTCACTTTATGGCCATCGGTAGAGTGCTATGGCCTCACACAGCTCACAGCAACCTCCAACTCCTGGGCTTAAGCAATTCTCTTGCCTCAGCCTCCCGAGTAGCTGGGACTACAGGCGCCCGCCACAACGCCCGGCTAGACTGTGTTATCTTTCAACTTAAAGTATATCTGTGATTCTAAAACTTGGGACCTGGAACAACTGGTCAACAAGAAGTAAAAGAGCCAGAAAATTCATGTTAGAGAGGAAGCATGCTCCTCCTTCATCCTGCCTGCCCCCACCTTGGGACCTTCCTGTTCGTTTCCAATGGCAGATGGGACTCATTGCTGTGTTAAAGGATGCTCCTCAACCTGCTGGCTCAAGGGGCTGCCCAGAGTTGATCACTGGGGCACAAGCTGCTCTGGGCACCTAGTGGCAGCTGGGTGGAATTTGGAACATGTCTGTGGCTATAGAAAGAAAAAAAATGCAGAAAGAGAATCTAAGTCACCTAATCCAGAGACCAAAGTTTGGCAAAAGGAGAAAAAAATTGCCACCTCTTCCATGAGCATGAAGGATCCTGAGAGGGTAAGCCCCAGGGAATGGCTAAGACTGAAAGGATAGGCAGGCTGGGCACAATAGCACTCTGGAAGACCAAGACAGATGGATTTCTTGAGCTCAGGAGTTCGAGACCAGCCTGAGCAAGACTGAGACCCTCGTCTCTAAAAAATAGCTGGGTGTGTGGCAGGTGACTGTAGTTCCAGCTACTTGGGAGGCCAAGGCAAGAGAATTACTTGAGCCCAGGAGTTTGAGGTTGTTGTGAGCTATGAGGCCACAGCATTCTACTGGGGGCAATAAAATAAGACTCTGTCTCAAAATAATAAAAATAAAATAAAAAGATAGGTGCTCAGAGCTCCACTTCTCCACCCATCTTTCCTCGTAGCCTCCACCAGGTGGCCCAGTCTTTGTCTCACTTCTGGGTAGAGCATGGCTGGGGCTCTGCTCTGGGTAGGAGAGGGGCCTCTGACAGGGTCAGAGCCTTCGCAGGCCAAGCAGGAAAAACTTTCATCTTCCTACTTTGCCAGGGGGAGAGGAGTGCTCAGTTGTCTCCTGAAAGGGCCTTGGTGCTCACCTCTCCTAAAATAAAGTTAGCTGGCTACACAGCCCCAAAGGATAGGAAAGTAGGAATAGAACTGCTTTGTGAATGTGCATGCATCAGACACATCCAGACACCTGTATAACTCCAGAGACAGCCCTCCTGTAACCTAGTGTCCCCTGCCAGTCTCATATCTGACCAGAAGTAAGGCCCTGCCCAACGCAGCCTCCTTCCCTAGGCCTCTTCTTACCTGGCCCTCCATCACTGTTGTAGTGTCCCCTACAGCAAGGGTCCCCTCCTTGTAGCTGCGGCTGAAGGAGAAACAAGTCAGTCATGGGTAGGGACTAGGAATGGGTAGTGCCTCCCCACCTCCCCCTGACCCGCCCTACTCTACATGCTAAATCCCTGGGGTCACCTTCGTGGGGAATAAAGATGAAAGGAGCGGGTAAGACAAGGCACAAATGCACACCCACTCACCTGGGCTCCCTGGTGGGCTCTGGCTGCAGCTCTGCACCGCTCCGAGGTGTGGGTCCTGTGGCTGAGGAGGGGCGTTATTATCCACTCAAGCTGGGCCTCTCTTTGTTGGGGTCTCCCACCCCCTCTCCCAGCTGCTAGGAAGCCTCTCCTGTACCACTCAGAATTTCCCCATTCTTTCTCCCTGCAGCCTGCTCAAATCCTCTCTCCCTCTTTGATGACCCTTCTCCCAGAAAGGTCTCCCTCTTCCCTCTCGCTCCTTGGGCCCCCTTTTCTGTATTTCCATATCTTGGGTCTCTTCCACCCCACCCAAATCAGGACTCTTTCCTCTCCTGGTCACAGACCTCCTTCTCTTGCCTTCGGTGTCCCTTTCCCTAGTCCTCCCCCCCGCTGTCCCTCTGCCCTCTTTCAGACCATTTCTTTTTCCTCCCTCCCTCCAGCCTGGCTGAGCCGGTCCCCCTAAACCTTCCTCCAGCCCCCCCACCTCCCCAGCCCACACCCCTCTCACCGAGGTGCTGCACCCTCAGGGACTCCCTTGCCGGCTCGCTCTGGGCCAGCCAGACGCAAGCCAGCAGCCAGCAGAGCGCAGACCTCTGGGCTCCCATAGGGACGCGCGGGGACCAGGCAGCCTGAACTCAGAGCCAGCCTCCCGAGGCACCTTTCCTGACCAAAGCAGGGTCACACCTCTACTCAGATGCCAGTGGCTATGGTCCCTCTGTTCTCAGGGCCCAGGGCTCCCTTGGACCCTCCTCCCAGGCTCTTGGCTCCTCCCCTAGCTAGAGTGACAGGACTGCCCAAGTCATTACCATAATTTAGGCACCTGGCATTGGCTCAGTCTTTGCTGTTCTTGGCCTGTGGCCTCCCCTCCCCAGGGGAGGCTGGATTTAGATCTCCCAGCCCCGAGTCCCCTGGGGGAGCAAAGAGGCAGCTTGTGCAGGCCCCAGCTCCCCTTACCTGGGTCCTAAAAGTCCTTTACACCAGAGACCCGAAATGCTGGTGAGTCTGGCCCTACCCTCTCCACACCAAAGCCACAAACAAAGCCCTGGGATATGTCACTCAGTGGTCAGCGGGCAATAACAGAGCCAGGGCTGTGAACTTAGAGTCCTAACCACTCCTTCCTACGCCCTTCTCCACCTCCCCTCCCACAACAAAAGGCCCACCTGGCCCTGCCCCAAGAGTTCTGCCAGAAAGACCCTTGCCCACCAAAGCCTTCCAGCAACCTTCGGAACCTCCCTCCTATGCCCACTGTAAAAACAAGCCCCAATCACTCTCGGTGAAGCTGCCATCTTTGCCCAGGCTAGGTCTCAGTCCTCTTCCATTGAACCTCTCCTGGTCTTGCCTCTGGATACACCCTTGAGCCCCTTTCATCCACTTGGGTCCCCCAAGGCCTAGTTTGGAACACCTCTAGTGAACGGCTCATGCTTTAGTCCTCTGTATGCCCAGCACCAGCTCAGACCCCAGCTCAGGAAACGTTTACTGAATGACAGAAGTGCCTCATACTCCTATGTTATTGTCCCCATCAAGATCACACTTTGACAAAAACAACTTTAATTTTGTGAAAAAGGTACACTGTCTGCCCAGGAGGAATTTTTAAATAGGTGTCATTGAGAGGCTTGGGAACCCGTACATCATTCACTTGGCCAACACTTATGGGACAGCAATTAGATGCCAGTTCTTGCCGGTTATTATGATGATGGTAGTGATGATGGTGATGATGTTGGCCTCAATAGACCCCTCATCTTTTTACTGGGGATAGTCCATCGCGTACCCACCCCTCCCAGGATTCCAGTGTCCCTGAAGCCTGGGGTGCCCATCGTAGCTAACCTTGTGCCAGAATTCTAGGGCCACCTTTCGGTCCATGACTGGGCCATGGGGTAGAGATTTGGGATGCATTCATTCATTCATTCATTCATCCATTCAACCAATGTGTTGAGCATTGATTCCAGGCCACCACCATTCTAGGCATATAGTGATAAATAAAGCACACATATCTATCCTCAACCAGGAGGAAGCCTTGGGCATAGATGGAAAGGTGAAGAGGAGAAAGCCAAGGATGGAGCCTTAAAAAGCTCTTGTTAAGAAATGGGTAAAGGCATAGTGTCTCAGAGGAAGCTTACAAAAGGACATTCATAGGAGAGGAGAACCAGGACTCAGTCCTGTCCTCAAAACCCAGGAAGGGAGCATTTTAAGATGAAGGGAGTCTCTGGCAGGTGGATGTTAAAAAAGGATTGGGGTGGCCAGTGGACCGCTCTCCCCTGGCTAAGGACGTTCACTCTTACCTTCCCAAATTCTAAATATGAAATAAATAGCAATATAACATATTTTATAATGTAGAATATCAAAGAAGTAAGTTGGAGGGGAATATATAGTGTGATCTTTTCTGGACCATTGAAAATCCCACAAGTCTTTTCCTTGACTTAATGTTAATACTATGATGAGAACACAGATAATATTTTAAGGTTCTTCTCCAGGAGAGATTTACATCTTAAACTAAGCAATAATTTGCCCTAAACAAAAACAGCCTGCTTTCAAAACTTCAGCTGTTGGGGGAGGGAAGCAGAGAGAGAGAGTCTTTAGGTGCCTCTGAAGCATGTGGTTACCCGATATGTGCTGCTGTCCATCTCCTTGGCCCTGTACCTGACATGGTGCAAAGGGGTCAGATGCCTGCCTTGGGTTAAGTTCAGGCACAAGCTTCATAGTTAAAGCACCTCCCTCATTCACACATTTTTATCATCCCTCTCTTGACTGAGAAACTCTCTGTCCGTCCCAGGCCTGGTCATCATTGTCTTAACACCCAGCATTAGACCTAGGAGTTAAACAAACATAAGCTGAATTGAATCAAATGAATCAGAGTATCTGGGCCCTGGGTAAAGGTCAGCTGTAGATCAAGATGTTACTGCCCTGAAATGGGGTCACGTGTTCTTTTCTTGCTAATAAATTTGAGTTCTCTGTGGATTCTGGTTATTAGACCTTTATCAGAGGTATAACCTGCAAATATCTACAAACACATGAAAAAAAACTCATCATCCTTAATCATCAGAGAAATGCAAATCAAATATCTCAGAGTGATACTCTGAGATATCACCTAACCCCAGTAAGAGTAGCCCACATAACAAAATCCCAAAACCAGAAATGTTGGCGTGGATGTGGAGGAAAGGGCACGCTTCTACACTGCTGGTGGGAATGCCCACTAATACGTTCCTTCTGGAAGGATGTTTGGAGAATACTTAGAGACCTAAAAATAGACCTGCCATTCCATCCTATAATTCCTTTACTAGGTTTATACCCAGAAGACCAAAAGTATATAACAATATAACAAAGACTTCTGTACCAGAATGTTTATTGCAGCCCAATTCATAATTGCTAAGTCATGGAAGAAGCCCAAGTGCCCATCGACCCACGAATGGACTAGCAAATTGTGGTACATGGATACCATGGAATACTACGCAGCCTTAAAGAAAGATGGAGACTTTACCTGTTTCATGTTTACATGGATGGAGCTGGAACATATTCTTCTTAGCAAAGTATCTCAGGAATGGAAGAAAAAGTATCCAATGTACTCAGCCCTACTATGAAGCTAAATTATAGCTTTCACATGAAACTATAACCCAACTATAGCACAAGACTATGGGGAAAGGGCCAAGGAAGGGCAAGGGAGGGGGGAGGTTTTGGTGGAGGGAGCGTAATAGGTGGGGCCACATCTATGGTGCATCTTAGAATGGGTACAGGCAATTGCACTAATGTACACAGCTATGATTTAACAATTAAAAAAAAAAATAAAATAAAATAAAGATGTTACTGCCAGGCTCTTCCAGGCTTTGGTGGATGTGTGTTTGTGAGTGGCCTGGGTTTGATTTTTCTTTTTCTCTGTTTTGTGGAGGGTAGAGAGGGGGCTAAGGAAGGTGAGAGCAGAAGTTGGTTGAAACCTCCTCCCCACATCTGCACAATCCTCTTCCTCAACTGCATGTGCTTGGGTACTACTTCAAGGGGAACACTAGCCTTGAACCCAACTACCACCACCAGCATAGGGCCCATTTGCTCCTGTCACCTCAGTGGAAGGAAAAGATTCGTCTCAGGCATCTCCAGCCGCCCAGCAGCCCAGCCAGCAGCAGCCCCGCCCCACCCCGCCCGGGCCCCGCCCCCACCCCGCCCGGGCCCGGCCCCCGAAGCTCCCAGGCTCCTCCTCCAGCTGCGAAGGAGGCTCGGGACCGACTGCCGCTTCTCTGGCCAGCTCCCGGCAGCCAGGCACCGGCACACGACGGAGCGGGTCGTGGGACCACCCGGCCTCTGTCTGGCCCAGCCATGGACCGAAAGGTGGCCCGAGAATTCCGGCACAAGGTAAGCTGCGAGGAGCACCCCAGGCTTAGGGGACACTGGAATCCTGGGAAGGGTGGATGGGGATGGACACTATGGCGCTACCCCTTCCCTTTTCCAGCCCTGCCTGATAGCTCTGGGTGAGCTGGGACATCCGAGAGTCGTTTGGCTGGTCGCAGAGATCCCCAGTAAAATGAGGGAACGGACACTGGGACTCCAGTTAGGGGCTGCTAAACTGATACATCTCCTGAAAGCGTCGTTCTCCTTCTGCCCTCCAGGGGCTGGGAAGCCTCTGAGGTTGGAATACCTTCCGGCCTTGGGCTGAGATCAGCCACTTCTCTGAATGCCCCACCATGGCAAATCCCCCTCTCTCCTAGTGCCCCTAATGCAGGACTGTGGAAGCATGTAGAGGAAGTCAGGGCAGAATCCGGAGAGGTGAGGACTGAAAGAAGGGAAACTATATGTCTTTCTCCACACTTTTACCCCAAACGTGAGTTGGGAGCCTTTCAGAGAGGCCCCTAACTGCATAAGGGCATTTCTTAGAAGTAGGAGGAACTGCTGCTGAGCAGGACACAGTGGGGAGGAAAGGAGGAGGCTCTGGGGCTGTGAGGAGCTGGGTTCTAGCCAGCCAGATGCTTGAGGCAGAGGCACATCTACCCTGGTGTCCCAGTGAGAGGCCTCATTGGTGGCCTGGGATCCTCAAAACCACCACTGGAAGCTGCTGAATTTTACCCAGGGGATTTCCAGAACTATTTCCAAAGCAGGATCTGCTCAGTCCCTGAGGCCAGAGAGTGCCATTGAGGAGACCCAATGGACCTCCCCACTAGGGCTTAGGATGCTTCAGGATCTGGGGGTGAAGCCAAGGGTGCCTGGAGCTACCCACAGGCTCTTCCAAAACCCCCAGGGGTAGTATTTTTACACTAAGCCAAACCCTATCTAGGTCTTAGAGGCAGAGCTCAGAAAGGCAGGGTCAGGATGCTTAACACTTTCCTTCCCAAACAGAAGCCCAGAGGAGTCCAAAGAGCCAGCCAATATGGGGGCCAACGAGGCTAAGAGCAAGCAAGAGGCTTGGGTTGGGGCCAGGGGCCAAGGATTAGTAATTTGTTAACGAGCATGTTTTGAGCTACTGCTCTGTACCAGACCCAGTGTGTGCCCTCAAATTGCTGGTGGTGTGAGTGGGGGGGTGGACCCTACACTAGTTATTACCCATGGCTAGGCACTAAGTGTGGGACCAAGCCTGGGTAGGGACATAAAGAGGGACAGCTCATACTGGCAGAAGACTCCTGAAAACAAGGCCTTGGGTGCCCTGATCCTGCCCCCAAGAGTGAGAGATTGTTGGAAGTTCAGCAGGAGTTTGGGGGGCATGAGACAGTGTTCACCAGTACATCTATTGCAAGGGGAGAAATTTTAGCTTCAAGAACACTTGATGAGTGTAAATTTCAGGCAATACACTTTGAAGCTGCTCAACCTCCTGTCCCCCAGCCCAGACTGAGGCTTGAATTTCACTTTCCTGCCCATGGGCTGAAAGTAATATCCGTCTTCTTTTGCCTTCTCCCCGTAAGGTATCGACTATGTCTCTTTCGCAAGAATCATCTCAGGGTCTTTGGTGTTTGACTCAGACCCAGGATTCGCTCCTGTTCCTCCTCTTCAGGCCCCACAGGCTACAAAGGGCCTCAGACTGCCATGTTTCCTCTGCTCTGCTCTTCGTCATCACAAGAGTCATTACCTATTTATGCCTCTGTGTGCCTGCAGGGCAGGTGCCACACTGGGCCCTGCCTGGTTGGACTTTGTGCCCTGCTGCCTAAGAGACTGCAGCGGCCTTCCCCTCCCAGGCTAAGGATCACACAGGAATTGGACAAAGAGGATGAAGCAGCAGAGCACAGAGATGGGGCACATGGAAATGCTGGGTGCAATCTACAACTTATTGTTTGCTTTCTAGAGGTCCCTTCCTTAGTGTTCTGAAGCAGATTTACCCCTGGGGAATGCTTTGTAATCTAAATCCTTAGTTGTTGGAGGTAGTACTTAAGGTGCTGTTATAATGGAAAGTGCTGTGTGACCTTAAGCAAGTTACTTAACCTCTCTGTGTTTCAGTGTTCTAATGTGTGAAATGAGGATAGCAGTATTTAACTTAAAAGGTCATTATGAGCGCTGAATGAGATCTACATGTATATGTAGGGAACTTAAATAGACCTTGGCACTTAGGGAGTCCTCAAAAAATGTCTGCTGGAATTTATTATCTGGAATTAGGCAGAACTAGAGTCAAATATCAACCCTGTCACTGTCAGTGAGACCTTAGGTGAGCCACTTATTCTGTCTGAGTTTTAGTTTCCTCGGGTTGCTTACCTCACAAGACAGTTAGGATTAAATAGGAATTCAAAGCCTGGCTGCTCTGAGCCTGTAGTAACCACTCTGCTCCCGGCCAGTGTGTGCAGAGTGTCCTGTCCTATGAGCCAACAGGCTCTAGGCCTCTGCTCCTCTACGTATGTACAATTACCCCAAGACCACGTGCAGCACTTGCATGTCCTTCTAGAAGCAAATAACAGCATTGGGCCAGGACTGGGAGGACACAGGGCACAATCAGACACTTAAGTTTTCTTCCTCAGAGAACCAACTTTTCAGAGGAAGACTGCTCCTCTTCACGGCTCCTGCACATTGCAGGAACTTGGTTACTCATTTGCCCAAAGAGCGTTTATTTATTGTCTGTTCAGCAATCAGGCACATATGAGTATCTTTGGTGCACCCTGCCAGGGGCCAAGCATCTGGGGGTGGGGCGGGATGAATAGGAAAGTCAGACAGAGCTCCTGCCTTCCAGGAATTTGCCAGTCATTCATTTCTACATGTAATGAATATTGACTGAGCTCCTAATATATTCCTGGTAGTTTTCTAAGCATTGAAAAACAAAACAAAGCCCCTGCTCTTTTAGAGAACACATTCTAGTAGAGAAGATAGACAGTTAACAAGTAAACCAAGATAAGTATCATATAATGCCAAGGAGTGATAAATACTATGAAAACAAACAGAGTTGAGAGGGTAAGGAGTAACAAGGTGGTGCTTTCTACAGGGTAGTCAGGAAGGCCTCTCTAAAGAGGGGGCATTTGAGCAGAGCCCTGGAAGAAGTGAGGGCAGGAGCTATGAGGATATATGTGGAACAACATCTCACAAAAAAGGAACAGCAAGCTCAAAGGCCATGGGGCAAGGGAACAGTGAATAGGACAGAATAGACCTATGGGGTGGAGAGCCTGTGGGAAATGTATCAGAGCGGTGGTGGGAGCCTCACAGGTCATGGTCAGGACTTTGGGTTTTGTTATAAGTGTGATGTGAGGCCAGTGAGGGGAAAGACCAATGTACATTTAAAAGGGAGTGTTCTGGCTTGTCTTAAGAGAAGGCTGAGATAAAAGGGGGACCCAGTCAGGAGGCTCCTGAAGTAGTCTAGGCCAGACATGGGGCTTGAACTTGGGTGAGAATAGGTCAGACTCAGGATACATGTAGGAGGAGAACTGACAGGCTTTACTGATGGTTGGCTGTGGGTGTGGAGAGAGGCAGCAAGGGTGAGTCCACATTTTGAGAGTAGCAGGTTGGTGGGGACAGAGCCGAAAGTGGTGGAAACCAAGAATTCCATTTTGAATGTTTTGAGTTTGAGATATTCATTAGGCCTTTGAGTAGAGAAGTGCTCTGAGGACAAGCCTCGGTGAACCCTAGGGGTATAAATGGTATTTAAACCCCCTGAGACTGATGAGGCCACTTAGAAAAAGGGAGAGAAAACCCAAGACAGAACTTGAGGCACCCTGACTTTTAGAGGAGAGGAAGAGGAGACAGAGCGGCGAGTGAGGAAGGAGAGCCGGGAGGAAGGTGTGGTCACTGTGCCTAGCACTGGTCAGATGCTACAAACTAGCACCATAAGAGCTCCTTGGAAAGGTGAAGGGCCTGTCTATGGCCTTGAGGGTGGTGATGGTTTCACAGGTGTATGTTTACCTCCAAACTCATCAGGTCATACATAATACATTAATATGTGCAGCTTTTTATGTCAATCATACCTCAACAAAGTAGCCTAAAAAAAAAAAAGAAAGAAAAGATGAAGAATAAGAAAACAAGAGTCAAATAAATCCAGTTCTTTCCAGGATACACGCTGTGAAGATCTAGGAAGAAGTAGGGCTGGGTCCATTGGTCCCACCAATATTTTACGGAGAGCCACTCACTGCCAGCTGCTGAGGAGAAAGAACTTGTGTTCATTTATTCTTACTTAGCCTTACTTAATAAACACTGAGGACTCACAACTTGCCAGGCACTGTTCTGAACTCTTTATAATTATTAACCCAAAAAACAATTATTCATCTCTTACAGAAGGATTAAATCCTATTTTTTAAAAAAGAGATTTATCCTTCTTTTACAGATAGAGAAACAGAGATACAGAGAGATGCAGGGCCTGTAGGGGAAGGAGTTTGCTCGCCACACTCACGTCCCAGGTCTGTGTCTGGGGCACACACAGGCTTGCAGGGGGTCAGGAGGATAAAGACAGAAAGTCCCAGCACAACTGGATGAGGCCCATGGCAGAGGCAGGGGCAAAGGTAGGTGTTCACAGAGAATGACGTGACAAGCTTTGTGGGGAAGCCTGAGGAAAGTCTTAACCAAGAAGCGATGACATTTGAGGTGAATCTTAAAGGTGGAGAAAGAGTCCCCAGAAAGGAAACGGCGCTAGGACCACCACTAATGTCTCATAGCAGCCACACAGCAAGGAGCAGGTGGTCACCAAAAGAGAACCCAAGAGAGCTCTATGAAGGGCCTGTGTAGAGAGGGGCATATACCCTGGGGCCCACTGGAGGAGGCCAGGGCCAGGAGGGTCACCAGATAGGTGAGCCCCAAACAGGAGCTGCAGCCTTAGGCTGAGGGACCTACAGGGGACCTATTTCCTTTTTCCAAGGGCCCTCTCAGGTCCTGCCTGTATTTCCCACTGACTGAGCACAGCAGAATACCAGGGGAACGGTCTCAGCCCCAGCAGAGACACCCCCAGCCCCAGACAAAGGACACTATGGAGAAGGCTGAAGGCCCGAAAGGAAAAGATCTAACACATATTGCAATGTCAGGGGTACTGTCCTAAGCACTTTGCATATACTCGCTCATTTAATCCCCGTAACAGCCTAGGAAGCTTCGGGTAGAACAACATACATTATTTAATTCATTCTTGTTCTCTTTCTCCTTCTTTGGCACACCTCAAGTGTGAGTTAAATGTTATGGAGTTGCCCTGCGCAGCTGTCCTGAAGGGCTAGTTCATAGGGAGGAATGCCAGGAGGTGAGACCAGAGACAGCCCCACAGCCACACCCAGATTATACCTCCAGTGCCCCAGAAAGGGGCCTGAGATCGTGAGGGTGGAGGTTCTCTCTCTCCCACCCACACACAGAGAGCACAGTGTCAGCTGACCTCCCGCCAGAGAATGCCAATGCCGAGTAGGGAATGGGGTGTTGATAGAGTCCCCCCAACAGTTATTTGTACACGATGGGCTCCTTTAGTGTTTTTGTGCCCAACCAACATCAGGAGGGATCCAAGAAAAGGGAAAACTATCTAAATCTAGCTGGAGGGAGAAGGCTGGTGTCTTCCATGCAATAGGTGCTTACTAAATGTGTATTGGACAACTGCATACAAAAAAGTTATATACAGTAAGTGGGTACTATTAGGTGTTTTAGAGAAATGCAGAGGTTTTGGAGCCAGCAGGCAGAGGTTGGAGTCTCACCTCTGCCACTTCTCTGAGCCTCTGTTTCTTCATCTGTGAGATGGAAATAATATTATACACTCAGAGGTTGTTTGGAGGTTAAAGATAATATATGTAACATTCCTCAGATGCTGTGGATAGTCAGTAAGCAGAGACTAGCCCGAGTGAGCCAGATTGGGAGGTACGGGAGGAGGCTCTGGGCTGCCATGGTCAGGAAGGACCTCAGACAGGTCACTTGGACCTCACCCAAGATGAAGGCCAGGCTCAGATGGGAGGAGTGCCCACCTTGCATAGATGGAATAGCTGGGAAGTACTGTTTCCTGATGAGCTGGAAATAAACTGAGAGGAAACAGATCCAGGAGGCTGCAGCAGATGTGTGCTGAAGAGTGACAGGAAGGTGGTGACCTAAGACAAGGTCCAGAGGACAGAAGGATGGTGCTAGACTAGAGCATCAGTCATCATCCAACTGACACCACTGAGCATGTGCAGTGTGTGCACCGCAGGGAGCTGGTACCACAGGGAAACAAGAGCACAGATGAGGGGAGGGAAGACAGGAGTGTGGAAGACCTACAGTGTGCCAAGTGCTTTGTATGTACCCGAGCACAGGGCATTGGGAGAATGGAACAAAGCACCCTAGAGCAGGGGCTCCCTGAAACTGATCCTTGGACTGGTACAAAGCAGAATACCGGGGGGAAAGGACACTATATAATTTTTTTAAATATTTAGAAAGTAACTTGAGTAATGGTACTATTTTTACTGACTGTTCAGGCTTCCAGAGAAACTTCCATCCTTCTGTTTTCTTTCCCAGTGGCTTTAACACCATAGGAGTCAGGCATGAGTGCATGTTTTCAGTTGGGCTGTGATCAGAGAGCACTTCAATGCTGTTATTTCTCAGTCTTTTTCAGACATTTCGGGGGGGGGGTTGATCTCGC
Organism: Nycticebus coucang; assembly: GCF_027406575.1. NCBI lineage: Eukaryota > Metazoa > Chordata > Mammalia > Primates > Lorisidae > Nycticebus > Nycticebus coucang. The sequence continues at coordinate 46,893,054 of NC_069793.1, forward strand.
CATTTGCAGGATCTTCAGTGTAAAAGCCAGTTTTCAAATTTTTGAAGATTGAAAGAGCATCCCACATAAAACAGATCTCCTTACCCAGCTGTTGTGGTAGAGAGAGAGTATTTTAAATGAACTAGTCAGATATGGAGACAGGTGGGGTGTCCTGAGTGAGGATGGGGAGATTCCAGTGTGATTGGCTGCAGCCTGAGTCCCACTTGGAATATGGCGGAGACAGTCCTGGAGAGGCAGGCAAGGGCAGAACAGGAGACAAGGTTTGGGCGACCTAACTGGTGAGAGTGGGTAGATGTGAAGGTGAAGAGCTGAACCCTATGGCTGCCTCAGGAGGAGATGCTAGCATGTGACTTCTGGCAGGAGGCAGGGGGGAACTCTATGTGCATTGGTCAGTACTGAAAGGCTGCCCAAAGGGGACCCCAAGGAACAGGCTTTTTTCCACCAAGACCATTTCCAAGTGATCCGTGCTTGGCCCAGGGAAAGCAGAACAGCATCCTAGACCCTACCCTTGCAAATTCCCTTAGTCTTCTCCAGATTTCTGCTTACCGTATAATAAAGTCAGTCCACAGAGGACAGTCCTTCACCACTTAAACCTAACGGTACAGCAGGATGCAATTCTGCAGAGAGAGCTGGGAGCGGAATTCAGTCCTGAGGCCTCAGCCAACGAGACATTCCTACTTTTGTCACCACCTTTGCTAAAGTCAGGGATGTCCTCACTTCAGCCAAAGCACACGAAAATTTTATGCTCCCCTTAGCAAGCTATCTTTTGGGTTCAAGAGTCATTCAAAAGATGTTCTATTTTCTTGTTCATTGTAGACCAAGCCAAAAGGGTTTTCTTAACAGCGCAGAGCAGAGATATGGGGATTAGAGATAAGGAAGAATTCTGAAATTTTGGCCTGAAGAAGCCTTGGGAGTTCTTTTTTTCCTGGAATGCATGAGGAATACAAAATGGACATGGTGTAGCAGAGAGAGTGTAGGCTTTGAAGTCAAACCTGGGTTCAGATCCTAGCTCTGCTTATTTGCTGGAGGGCCTTGGGTAAGTTAACCTCTCTGATCCTCAGTTTCCTCATCTGCAAATTGGTGTAAGAATATCGGTCTCATAGGGCTGGTGCAATAAACTAATGGAATAAAGCTCCTCCTGCCACCTCATGGAAGCTCATGAGGATTCACGGGGGCGATGTCCTTTCCCTTCTCCTTCTGGTCACACCTAAATTGTGCAGGGTTGCCGGGAGACAAATTCATTCAGTACTTACTTATTAAGCACTTACTAAGTGTTAAGCACAAAGAATTTAGAACAGAATAGATCTCTTCTTTCCCCTCATGGGATTTTTCACCCAACAAAGGAGACAGACAAAATGATTTATAAAAGAAAACCTTAAATTACAAATTGTAATTGATTTAATTGATGTAATGAAGGTATGGAAACATCTCCCGGGTAGGTGGGTAGGGAGGGGAGCAGCCAGGCAGGGAAAGGTAGAAGCCATCCCTGCAGAGGGAATAGCCAATGCTGAGGCCCTGAGGCTAGAGCAGGGTGGGCCTGTAGGAGCCACTGAAAGGAGCCAGCCTAGCCAGGAAGAGTGCTAGGAGGGGAGGTTAGGCTTTCAAAGTCAAGGCAAGGAGGTTGGATTGGATTTTAAGTGTAAGAAGGAACCATTAAGCAAGCAAGCAAGTGACTGATCTGATTTGTATTTCTAGCCCTGCTTCAAGGGGAGTTAAGAATTTTTCTCTGCTCAGACTCCTTAATCATAGACCAATGTGGGCAGCCCAGGCCTGTGAGGTCCCCCAGCCCTCCCACACAAGCCCTGGCAGAGTAGATAGAGAGTCCAGGTTCTGTCCTCAGAGGGATGGGCTATTAGGGGTTCTCACTTAGGTTGTGTGTGCCAGAGCCCAACTGCACCCTATAATTTGATGCCACTCTCTCAACCACATGCTCCCCCCATCTTCTAACTGGCTGGGAGCCCTTGCAGTGAGATCGGGGAAAAATAGGGGTGCCCTTATTGGAGCAGGTGAGGTGAACTTCCATAGCAGCTACAGGCCAAGATGTGAGTTAAGCCTCCTGTGTTGTTTTCACCTTCAGTGAAATACTCAGCCTGATCTAGAGGGAAGGGGTGCTGCCAGATCAAGGCCACAAATCTGCATTAAAATCCCAAGGCTGGGCCCAGCACGTCCTCTATGTGATAAGACAGACAGACATCCACAGAAAGAGATAAAGCTATTCTGGCTTCTCTCTAAGGACCAATCAGGGGAGCTTGCAGCTTCCAGCAGGAGTTTCTGTCTGTACAGGGCTGAGGCCCAGGCCTGCACTGTTGGGCCTAGCAGCTACAGAAGAGAGGGACCCAGGGCTCCCTAAAGCTTCTACCTTGCCCTGTTACCCAATCTTAGGCTGAAGAGAGAGACAAGGGTGCAGTGCATACAGATTCACATTAAGCTATCCCAGGGAGTGGAATTCAGGGCTCTCCTGAGACTGAGGTGCTAATGAAACAGCTCCTGAACCCAACCATGGAGCCTCAGCCATTGACGTCAACAAAGTTGAAATGATGTAACCCTACTCCTCCTGGGGGCATGTGCAGGACCTTAGGAGGGGGAAGGAGTGGCCAGGAGGCTGACTAGTGGACAGAACTCAGGGCCAGCCCTACTTAGGCCAGGACAGGGTAGAGTTTCCGTGACATCAGTGTCACAGAAGAATTTGTCGGTAGGGGGCTTCCGGTGGGTGGGATGTGCTATCTGAACGAGTGGCCCAAATCCTTTCTGAAAGCGTGTATCCGGCACTATAGCCACCATCAGGTAAGAAATGGGCTTCTTCCAGATATGTGTGACACAGCCATGGGGGCGAGCAACAGCCCAGTATATGCTCATATGTGTGTGCAACCCTGAGCATGTGCCTGTATCACCCACCTGGGGACAGGACTCGGCCTGGCCACATATGGATGTACAGCTGACTGGCTGTGGCCATGCTGGGGTGGTCTGCATGGGTTTGATGTCCTCCGGTGAGGGGGCAGCCTGGCCTGTGGCTTCCCCCCCTCTCCTCACAATTCTAGCCCTGAGGAGATGCTGGAGAGGTCCCTGGGGGTGGCCTCTCCTCCCTGGGGTCTGCTGTGTGTGGAGCTGTTTAATTCTGTCCTTGGGTGTTCCAGGTGGATTTCCTGATCGAAAATGATGCAGAGAAGGACTATCTCTATGACGTGCTGCGGATGTACCACCAGTAAGTATGCTGGGGTCAGCTTGAGTGCCTCTGTCTCTGGGAGCCCCGGCATGAGCTGTTTTGGGCCAGAGAAGCTCCGGAGCCAGGTGCTTCTGGGAATCAAATGCTGATGCCATTCTTTCACTGCAGCAAGTATTTACACGGATACTTTGTGCTTGGCTCTGTGCTAGGGGAGAGGGATACTTGTAAGCAAGACAGCCTGGTCTCTGCCCTCAGGTTGCTCACAGCCAGATGAGGGAGGCTGTCAAGCAGCCAACCAGGTTCAATAGAGTGTGATTGTGGGGACGGAACAAGAGATGCCAGCTGGCCCCAGCCCCTGTACCAGATGTCTCTGAGCACCACTTGCTTTTTGATTTATTCCGTATACATTTATGCTGGGCACCATGCAGGAACTGGAGGTGAATAAGATCCACCTTCTTTCCTCCAGTAACTCATGGCCTAGTGAGGGGGATGGGCAGACACTACAAACACAAAGAAGTCTAACGTAAGATACAATAAAATAACTGCTAAGTCAGGTAACAGCAGAAATGTGAAGAAAGAAGTTTCCACTTTAACTGCAGTGTGTGTGGGAGGATGACCAGGGAGGCTGGAGCTAGGCTTTGCAGGCTAAGTAGAATTTGACTGGTGGAATATCAGGGAGGGTGTTCCAGGATGAGGGAGCAGCAGCAGCAAAGGTGTGGAGGCATGAAAGCAGAGGGTGTGGATGGAAATGATGTGTAACCTGGGGGAGTAGGACTTGGACTCCACAGGGACGGTAAATAGCCACAGGCTGGAGAAGTTCCATGGAGACAAGTCATGGAGGCGCTGAGCCTGCCAAGGATGAGTTTTGTCCTCTGGTCAGTAACAAGAGCCATTGAAGGGTGGTGCCTGTGGCTCAGCGGGTAGGGTACTGGCCCCATATGCTGAGGGTGGCGGGTTCAAACCCAGCCCCTGCCAAACTGCAACAAAAAAATAGCTGGGCGTTGTGGCGGGCGCCTGTAGTCCCAGCTACTTGGGAGGCTGAGTCAAGAGAATCGCCTAAGCCCAAGGATTTGGAGGTTGCTGTGAGCTGTGTGAGACCACGGCACTCTACCGAGGGCGATAAGGTGAGACTCTGTCTCTACAAAAAAAAGAGCCATTGAAGAGTTTTAAGCAGGGGAGTGACTTACATCTAAAAAAGATTAGATCAGATGAGTAAATCAGCAGACGGCTGGAGGTGGCCAAGGTCTGGACAATGTGAAGCAGGAAGCACATGAGAGAGATGGTGAGGGTAGAAGTTAGAGGGCCCAGCAGGAGTTCAGAGTGGAGCTATGAGTATGGAAGGGGCCATCGACCCTGCACACAGAGGTTTCCAGTCTGGAAGGACCCCAGACTTCAGAACTAGGCAGTGCTAAGTTTGAAGTCCTAGTGTGATTTCCTCTGCAAAATGGGCTAATGATCCCTAGCATGCTAGTTTCCTTGTAATATTTACATAAGAGAACAAAGTTGTCTGAGGCACCTGGACTAGAGTTAGGGAATCTGACCTTTGCAGGAGTGGACTCCTCAATTCCTAGGCCTGGGCCCAGTGGATGAGGGACTGCAACTGGTCATGGCCAGGCGTGAGTTGGCATCCCCCGCGTTTCTGCAGGACCATGGATGTGGCCGTGCTTGTGGGAGACCTGAAGCTGGTGATCAACGAGCCCAGCCGCCTGCCCCTCTTTGATGCCATCCGGCCCTTGATCCCACTGAAGCACCAGGTGGAATATGACCAACTGACCCCCCGGCGCTCCAGGTGTGGAGGGAGGGAGAGGTTGCCCTTGGACAGACAGAGTCCCTCACTAGTAGGCAGGGCAGCACTGGCAGTCAAGCTGGGTCATCACTGACCTCTCCTGCTGTGGCAGAAAGCTGAAGGAGGTGCGTCTGGACCGCCTACACCCCGAAGGCCTCGGCCTCAGTGTGCGTGGCGGCCTCGAGTTTGGCTGTGGGCTCTTCATCTCTCACCTCATCAAAGGTGGTCAGGCAGACAGCGTCGGGCTCCAGGTGAGTGAGGAGGGTGGGGGCCAGGACCTCAGGCTTCCTGCCTCCCCCCTCACCATCCACTAGGCTGGGCATGCAGTGTGGTCACTCACTTTTCCAAGCCTTTTGGGGAGGACAAGGCCAACACATCCCGACCTGATTTCCTGCAGAAATCAGGCCACAGGCAATTACCTGTTTTCTTGAGTCAAGCTGGGAACCTGGACACTGCCTCTTCCCAACTGCTGCTGCTCACTTCCCCACCTCCTACTTCCTAGCAAAAGAGCACAGCGATGTGCTGATAGTTCAGCTTTAGATATGTCACTTTTTACCAGCAGGGAAAAAGAAAGCCCAGTGCAGTGTGATGTGTGAAAGCACAGACTCTGAAGTTGGATCACTCAGGCTCAAATCCTGGCTTTGCTCCTCATTAAGCTTCATGTCATTTGATGACATGATTTAACCTTGTGCCTCAGTTTCCTCATCTATAAAATGGGAGGATGACAATGCTATCTTCCTCATTAGATTGGATAAGCATGAAATGAATGAATATTAGAAAGTCCTTATAACAATGCCTGGTACATAAGTGCTGTGAATTTGCTAAGTAAACACTGAGGGGGAGGGGAGTTTATGAAACCCCTGTAATGGGCCAGGTAACACACTCACAGCCAGTTCTCACTGTATGCACTAATGGAGCCATCCCCATTTTGCAGACTTAACAGAGGCTAGGAGGCCAGTAAGTGGCATAGCCAGGATTAGAACCTGGGTCTCCTGATTGCCAAGCCCAGAAACCTCTCTTCAACACCCCAGGTACCTCTCCCTCAAGGTCCCCACACCTCAGTGCCTGAGCAGAGATGGGCAGACCTCCAAGCCTCACTACTACCAGAGCCCAGAGCTGTGTTTTTGTCTGTGCAGATAAAGAAAGCCCTCCTACCATGTCCCAGAGCTTCCAGCGTGTTTGTTATCAGCACTACAATTCTGCCAAGCCAGGGGCTTCAGGGGGTTCAAGGGCTAATGGTACAGGACATCGCAGAGTCAGGGTGGAAGCAGGGAGCTGACAGACATCGCTTTGTTCGAAATCCCTGTCTCACGGCTTGCTGGTGGTGTCTGAAATTTCAGCCCCTTCATTATTCCTTTCCTCTGTGGCACATTTTTCAGCCCAGAAATGCAGCCAGAGAAGAAACATAATGAGCTCCTCTCTTGGTGTCGGCTGAGGCCCTCTTTTTTTCCAGGGTGAGCTCTGCTCCTAGGACAAGCATTTCTCAATGGTACCTCCGTGACTGGGAGCATTGGGGCATTTTCATGAAATTTCGTTTTACCTTCACAGCTGTTTCCCAGGCTGACGCATTATCGACCTTTTCTCTGACTGCTGAGTTCATTTCTCCTTTGTGCTGCTGTCCCTCAGATCATCATATTACTGTGGCCCTTACACAAAGGGCTTTTTGCAGGACTCTATGCAGGGCGAGAGGGAGAGGAAAGTCGATCCTGCAACCTGAGCCAGGGGCTGTGTGGGAATCATTCTGACCGGGGTTCTGCGGCAAGTTCCCCTTAAGGAACAAGACCGGGAACTTTACTCAGAGGAGCTTGGGGGAAATGGCTGCATCCATTGACCTGTCTGGGCTTTGTGTTTCAGGGGAGATCTCACTTTTAAGAGCAGTGGGGAGAAGATTCTAGGAAGCAGGGGAGGGAACAGGTTCAGATACAGCCGGGCTAGGCTGACAACCCTGTAATGATCTGACCTATAAGGCTGTTGGACTCTCCAATGGGACCTAGTCCCAGGGGTTCATCCCTCTGATCTTTTCTCTCTATTGGAGGTATGTGAGATTTTTTTCAAGACTATCTTGCCTTACCCTCTGGGCTCTGCACTGAACCGGCAGCCATAGTATACAATTTACTCCATTTACTAGGACTAGAAAATGATTCTCTGTGCCTTTGTTGTCCCAGCTATAAAATGGAGAGAGTAATTGTTGCCTTTGTAGGGAACTTGTGGGCTTACAGGCCTTGGTGGCAAGGATCCAGAGAGAACAGGACACAGGGAATTGCAGCCAGGCTTGGCCAGGCGCCCTTCTTTTCTGCTTCCAGACACCCAAGAGACAATACTTATCTCTCAGGGATACCTGACTTCAAATTCCAGCAACAGCACTGTTTACTAGCTGGGTGACCTTGGGCAAGGCACTTCACCTTTCTGAGCCTCAGTGTCCTCATCTGATTAACACAGACACAAATTCCTACTCTGCAGGATTGTTGTAAAAAAGAGGTGCAAAGAGGGCGGCGCCTGTGGCTTAAAGGAGTAAGGCGCCGGCCCCATATGCCGGAGGTGGCAGGTTCAAGCCCAGCCCCATCCAAAAAAATAAATAAATAAAAAATAATTTTAAAAATAGGTGCAAAGAACTAGTCCAGCTTCTCTCCTCGATTAGAGGTCCCAAGAAACCTTTAGCAAGCCCCCTCCATTGTTCCTTTTTGAGCTCCTCCACATTCATGACGGGTCCCGAGAAGAGTGGGGGGTCTGTGTCCAAGAATGAGAGGGAAGGTATCCTGGCAGTAGTAAGAAGATGGTTTTTGAGGAAGTGTTGTAGAGGGAGCTGCTCTGGAGGACCCCTTGGAAGCTGTGCACCCACCCATTCCCTGCCTGTCCAGGCTACGGGGAGTCCAGCTTGCATCCCCCAAATGTTTTAGCAAGTTGCCAAAGGGTCAGTACACAAGGTTTGAGTTAAACTCCCAGCTGACCTGCACTGGCCTCGGACGAGGGCATTCAGGACCAGCCTCTGTTTTGCAGCTACTGACTGTGTGATCTTGGACAAAACATTACTTTCTTGGACCTCTGTTTCAGCTGACATCCAGCCTTGTGATTATTAAATGGGAAACTTCAGAATTAATTCCCTAGGGCCCAGGTACCTGGGAAAGCCAGCAGCAGTGTCCAGCAGGGGGCAGTCTCACCATGGATCCGCATCCAAGGCTGGCTCTGCAGGCCCCTTAGTCCCCATCTACCACTCCGCTGTGGACTAAGCCCTCCGAAGAGGGATCTGAACAGCCTATTTAGGGCTCTGGCCCAACCAGCGATAATAATAGCAACCATTTATGGAACACTTACTGTGTGCCAGGCACTGGCGGGCTTTACCTGCTTAATTCTTTGCTTAATTCTCCCAGCAACCTCCATATTCCCCATTTTACAGATGAGGAAAACTGAGGTTCAGAGAGTTCAAGAGACTTGCCCCAGGTCACATAGCTAATAAAAATAGAAGCAGGGATTTGAACCCGGGATATCTGATACCAAAGCATCATTCAGCATTCTTCTCTTGCTCCCAGAAAAGGAATTCAGAGGTCAGGGCCATGGCAGAGTTAAAACATTCATCAAGTTTCCATCAGTGGAAAAACAGAGATCATGTGTATATGTCAGTGATGTGAGCTTGGTTTGGGAGTTACAGATGGTCCCATCTCAGTCATAGCATTATAGTGATTAATGGAGACCAGTGAACCTGCTTCCCACGGGCTGGTGGGACAAAGTCCTGGCAAGAGCTACTTAAAACTAGGTGAAATGTTCCCCCTTTACATGGATCTCAGAACCTGAGGGAGCCCTAGTAGGGTGGAAGGGGCACCAGAACAAGGGTGCAAAGTCCTGAGTTTTATTCCTAGCTCTGCCACCCACTTGCTCTGCCTCTCACCCCCATCTTGGTTTCTCCATCTGTAAAATGAGGCAGAAAGGCTGCTTGGGAATTCCACCTGCCCCGGAATCCTCTCGCTAATGGAAGGCTGGCTGGTTGTGACAGGTACTAGGGCACATTTTGAGGTGTAGTCGGGGGACAGCATGGCTGTTGTTCCCTTTTCTGGAGAGTCGGCCCAGCTGTCTGACACTCCCTCCACCTGGTGCTCGTTCCCTCTCTGTGGTCAAGGTAGGGGATGAGATCGTCCGGATCAATGGGTATTCCATCTCCTCCTGCACCCACGAGGAGGTCATCAACCTCATCCGAACCAAGAAGACCGTGTCCATCAAAGTCAGACGTGAGTGATGCCAAAGGAGGTGGAGCTTAGAAATGGGGGGGGAGGTGGAGGCAGTGGGGTACCCAGCTCCTGGGCAAAGGAAGGAGGACAGAGGAGCTGTGCTAACCCTTGTGCCTTTTCCCCACAGACATCGGCCTGATCCCTGTAAAGAGGTGAGCAGGACCCTCCTCTATAGGCAGACACATTTTTGTGGGCGCAGGGTCCTGGGGGCTGGCCCTGCCCTGCCCCACTGCTCCTGGGCCATCTGGAGGCTCCAGATGTGACCCTTCAAACATTTCCTGCTAACAAATGCCGTTCTATTCTCCCACCAGCTCTCCCGAGGAGCCTCTCAAGTGGCAGTATGTGGATCAGTTTGTGTCAGAATCCGAGGTAAGGGCTGGGATCATCTGTGATAAGGTATGGATGGGGTGGTCTTTGAAGAGGGGCAGGCACTCCTGAAGGCAGAGATTGCTCTAAGGATGTGCCCTCAGGGGCTTCACATGGGCCCCCAGGGCATCCAGCATGCCCCTGTCACTAGACAGGCAGGCACATCCCTGGGGACAGAATGTCAGTCCTACCTGTGTGAACTCAGCAGCATTCGCTCTGAAGGTCTCACAAGTTCAAGAGGCCACTTGAATGCATGTGGACACCCAGTAACCTGCTTCTGTCCCTCCTCCAGGGAGGACGGGGCAGTCTGGGCTCTACTGGGAATCGGGAAAACAAAGAGAAGAAGATCTTCATCAGTCTGGTGGGCTCCCGGGGCCTTGGCTGCAGGTGGGTGGCAGTTACACCAGGGGCTCATTCATGGCCCGTAGACTCTAGTAGGCCCCCGATGCCTCTTCCCTTCCTCACTGCTACTTCTGAGGAGACGCTTCCCCACCAGAGATGTGACATGTCTACCAGTGAGGACACTTCTTGGTGGCTGAGTTCCCCTCTGAACTTCACAAGAGCCCTGTGGGCCAGAATGGCAGCTCTATCAGATTCCGTCTTATAGATGAGGAAATTGAGACCCAGAGGCAGAAAAAACTATGTTCCCTTTTATGGGCCCTGGAGTCACTGCCAAAGGGGCCTATTTGGCTGGTCATCCAGGGAATTCCAAACAAGCATTTGGCCATACAGAGCATTCGTGTTAACTACGCAGGTGCCACAGTCACTCAGATCTCAGTTCACCCCGCTTTCCCACTTCGAGCTTTAGGACCTTAGACCAAGTCCTAAAGTAGTTGTGAAGAAAATAAAGTACCCAAGCCTAGTGCCTGGTAGGTAGTAAGCAGTTGGTAAATACTATTATTTAAACTATTACCATTTGTTATTCTTATTTCCTTTCATTCACAAGTATTCAGTGCTTTTGTGCCAAGCACAAATGATAAAAAAGACTCTTTAGGAGATGACAGCCTAATACAGAAGTCAATTATGTAAATATTTATAATATAGGGTGACAAAGACCCTACAGGAGCTACATTCTGGGTCAGGTATGGCAAATAGGTTTCCTTTCTGTGCCCTCTCTAATCACCTAGCAGAGGCTGTCTAGGATGCTATTTTGGAAAGGATTCTAAGGCCATATCCAGGCTTGGTGGGAAGGAGTGCTGTGATGGATTAGTGATGTCTGCCACAGATAGAGGAAGGGAGAACAACAGTGTAAGTGCCAACCTTGCTATAGATGTTACAGGAGCACTCAAAATGGAGCAAGTGGTTTAGTGTTGGGAGAAAATAAGGGGTCATATGAAAACCTTGTAGAGGAGATGCATTTGAGTCTCAAGAAATGAGCAGGAAAGTGCTAGAAAGAAAGAAAAAATGGCATGTGCAATGTGTTATGTAGGAGGTTTTCTACGGCTGTTTCCCAGGGTCATGGTGGAAATCAGGCTGGACAGAGAGACAGAGCCTGCAGAGATAGACAGTGGGTCCTGAGCTCATGTGTGACCTGCTCATGAGGTCAGGGCAGAGGAGGCAGGACATTAAGAATGAATAAGTGCCACAAAGGACAAGCAGCAAGAGCAAGGCATCATGCATTTCTCATCTCCCACAGCATCTCCAGTGGCCCCATCCAGAAACCCGGCATCTTCATCAGCCACGTGAAGCCTGGCTCCTTGTCTGCTGAAGTGGGCTTGGAGGTGAGTAACCCTGGGTGGGCCTCGGTACACAAGGTCAGAGTGGTCCCACGGTGATGGAGGCCTTGTGCCTTCCCACTGACCCTCTCTGAGGCAAAGCTTCTGAGAGGTGGGACACGTGGCCCCTCTGTGTCTTCTCCGTCACTATCGTTGGTCCCAATCTTGGAAATGTGGTAAAAGTAATCAACAAGTTGACATTCAGTGAGTGTTCACATCCATTGGATATTAGTCTAGCCTTTACACTTAACAAGAGCTCTGAGGATTAGGTGCTATCATTATCACCGTTTTACAAATGAGGAAACTAAGACCCAGAGAAAGTATGTGATTTTTCCATGGTCACACACCTAGTATGGAAGGGCTGAGATTCAAACAGGGGGATTCTGATGCCAAAACAGAAACTCTTTTTTTTTCTTATTGTTAAATCATAGCTGTGTACATTAGTGCAATCAAGGGGTACAATGTGCTGGTTTCATATACAATAGGAAATATTCTCATCAAACTGTTCAACGTATCCTTCATGGCATTTTCTTAGTTATTGTATGTAGACATTTGTAATCTGCATTTAGTAGGTTTCGCCTGTACCCATTCTAAGATGCACTGTAGGTGTGACTCCACCCATTACCCTCCCTCTACCCTAACCTCCCTACTCCCTTCCCCTCCCTTAGCCCTTTCCCCATATTCTTGTGCTATAGTTGGGTTATAGCCTTCATATGAAAGCTATAAATTAGCTTCCTAGTAGGGCTGAGTACATTGGATACTTTTTCTTCCATTCCTGAGATACTTTGCTAAGAAGAATATGTTCCAGCTCCATCCATGTAAACATGAAAGAGGTAAAGTCTCCATCTTTCTTTAAGGCTGCATAGTATTCCATGGTATACACATACCACAATTTGCTAGTCCAATCGTGTGTCGATGGGCACTTGGGCTTCTTCCATGACTTAGCAATTATGAATTGGGCTGCAATAAACATTCTGGTACAGATGTCTTTGTTATATTGTGATTTTTGGTCTTCTGGGTATATACCTAGTAAAGGAATTATAGGATCAAATGGCAGGTCTATTTTTAGATCTCTAAGTATTCACCAAACATCCCAAAACAGGAACTCTTAACCACTTCTTTAGATAAGTTAGTTCGTGTCTCTGTATTTCAGTTTTCTCTTCTATAAAATGGAGACAATAGTGCATTCTCTCCAGAGTTGTTACATGGATTAAATTAATTAGTACACGGGCTAGAACTGTGCCAGGCACACAGTAAATGATCACGAATGTTAGCTATTCTATTATTGTGATGATTCAACATAGCCTCTGCTATACAAGAAGCCCAAGGGCTTCTGGGTCTACAAATTGAGATTTCTAAAGTACATGTTACTAATTTAGCTAAGGAAATGAAGCTCTAATGGTGTAATATTTGATCACTGATAGCTATGGGTTAGGGCATACTTTAAAGTAACTAAAGGAATGGAATTGGTTACACAAAGAAATGATAAATGCCTGAGGTGATGGATATCCCAATTAATTCACACTGTGTGCCTGTATCAAAACATTACATGTACCCTATCAATATATACAATTAGTATGTTCTCACAGTTACAGGGTTTAAGGGTGCCAGGGTGAGCTTGAGGCCCTCCCAGGATGCTATCAGAGCTTTCTAACTACTCTTTTCACTAGGAAGAGTTGAAGTGCAGCCGTCTGAAGACCCACTATCTGCCCTGGCCCCCTGGGGTTGCCCTTCCAACAGATGGATGAGTATACAGATAGAGCAGACACACTAATCTTTGTCCATGTCTCCACCAGACGGGGGATCAGATTGTCGAAGTCAACGGTATCGACTTCTCCAACCTAGACCACAAGGAGGTGAGATGTGGGGGGTCTTCACCTGCCAGCCTTTATCATCTACCCACCTGCCTTCCCACCCTGACTGCCCCGGTGCCTGAGACCTTTGGTGCTCTCTGCCTGGACCCCAGTGGTCTGTCAGGCCTCAGCTGACTATCCTCCTGTCCCCACAGGCTGTGAACGTGCTGAAGAGTAGCCGCAGCCTGACCATCTCCATCGTAGCAGGGGCTGTAAGTACAGAATGAACGGGCAGGGCCCATAACCCTGATCTTTGGCGCCAGACCCTTGACTCCCACCCTCAATCTCTGTCCCTTGGAAGGTCCAAGGGATTTAGAGCAGAGGGAGAGAACTTCTGCCCAGCAAGGAGAAGTTCAGGTCAGAGACCACAGGAGCCACAGTACCTAACGGTGCTAGGAAGACACGCCACATCTTGGCTCCCAAGGCTGTGTGACAGTGGACACCCAGGTTCCCCAGGGCTCTGAGCAAGCAGCCTCTTTTCTCCCTATGAGGGCCGGGAGCTGTTCATGACAGACCGGGAGCGGCTGGAGGAGGCCCGGCAGCGCGAGCTGCAGCGGCAAGAGCTTCTGATGCAGAAGCGGCTGGCGATGGAGTCCAACAAAATCCTCCAGGAACAGCAGGAGATGGAGCGGCAGTGAGTGTGGCCAGCTCCCCTGCCCTACCCTCCCAGACCTCTCTATGGCCCTGCCTGCCCTGATCCCTGCCCACTGTATCCATGGCCCGACTTCATCTTCTTCCCCTGTAGCCTGTCCTCACATGAGATGGGTTCAGTGGTAGGTCACTGCATCCATCCTCTGCCTCAGGTCACCTGTCCCTGCCCTCCTTGCTGACAACAGTCACCTGATTACCAAGCCTCCAAGAATATAAAAAATAAGGCTCTTACTAGCATCAGCTAACATTTGTCAAATATCTACCATGTGGCTGGTATTGTATCAGAGCCTTGTTTATATTTTTTCATTTAATTCCCACATTATTAACTTCGTATGACAGGTGAGGAGACTGAGACTCAGAGAGAGAGGTTAAGCCATTTGTGTCCAGAGTCACACATGGCCAAGCTGGGATCGCACCCAGGCAATCTAGCTAACCAGCTTGGCAACTCCCACAGGCTGCCCCACCTGTAATGATAAGGGCCCCCTCACCCCCAGGCAGAACAGGAGAATAAATGGTGAACTAAGAGAATACATGAGGTGAGCAATTCATAAATAGAAAACTAATGTCAAAATCCAAACCCACATATGTTGCGGGCACTTCTAGGCACCTAATATGTATTTGAAAAATGAAAGGGAAAGGATACCCCCGTCTCCCTCATCACAGAATTAGCCTGGAGAATCACATGTGCTTAGCATCCCCTGCTCTGCTACTGGGTCTGGGGCCCTCCCGAGGAGGACCTCACTCAGTCCGGGACCCGCCTCTTGTCAGTCACATTGTCTGTTTGGAGGTGGATGTGCAGAGTACAGCTCTCACAAGGACCTGCCTCCTAGCTCCCAAAACACACAATCTCTGCTCAGCAATGCCAGACAAAGCCACACAGGAGTGGAGGGCCCAGACTTTGTTGAATAACTTCCCCAAAGCCAAGAGCATTCCAAGGATGCCTGGAAGGGAGCCTAGAAAAGCCATTTAAACTTTTCTCAAAACAGGAATTAGTTACAAGAAAGAGTTAAGTTCTCTTGCATAGATCCAAATGTGCCAGTCTGCATCTGTGTTTCAGAAGAAGAAAGGAAATTGCCCAGAAGGCAGCAGAGGAAAATGAGAGATACCGAAAGGAGATGGAACAGTGAGTACCTGGGCTCCGAGTGTGTCTGTGCATGGATGTGAGTGTGCCCAAGGGAGTGTGGCCGGCCAGAGGCCACCTCCAGACCAGTTTACCGGACCCTCTTTTCTTCTGGTGGAACCTCCTTTGAAGCCAGTCCATCATCCTAGTAAAGCTATCATATTGGGGTAACTTACTAGAACCTAGTCATATGTAATTGCCCAAGCTGGTCTTCACACTCAATTTAGAATATAAACTTCAGGCACTATGTTCTATCCAAGAGACAGGAGGTGGGTCTGGGAAGGTTCTAACTACCATCACAGGTATGTGTGTGGGGGGGTCTCATTTCAGGATCGTGGAAGAGGAAGAGAAGTTTAAGAAGCAGTGGGAAGAAGACTGGGGCTCAAAGGAACAGCTGCTCTTGCCTCAAACTATCACCGCTGATGTGCACCCGGTACCCCTTCGCAAGCCAAAGTGTAGGTATTGTGGGCCAGGCAGGGGCTAAGAAGGCAGACAGACACTCTGGTGTCCCTCTACTCACCACCACCTCCCCATGAGGAGGCCATGGCACTCCGGACTGCAGTTCCTTCTTGGGGTGGGGGGTGGCAGTCATATGTCAGGGGGCATCTTCCAGGGCATGGGGTGGGAGAGACCTGCCTATCCTCCCACCCCATGCCCTGGAAGATGCCCCCTGACCTGTCCAGGAGCCTGCTGCACACATTCGGCTCCCAGGTTCTCCCAGCACAGGTTCAGGCAGGCTGAAGAGGGAATAGGGGCTATGGCAGAGGCAAACTAGCTCATGGGATTACTACTTAGTTCTTTTTGCTTTGTTCTGAACTGAGGCTGGGTGAAGTCAGCACCAAGAAAGAGAGGGAGGGCTCTGATGGCCCCGGGTTGACAGGCAGCTGTGGAAGGAGTTCACCTAGAGTGACCCCAGCAACTATAGCCCTCTGCGTGGACCACTTCACATCATTGCAGGGACAGCACTGGGAGACCCCTTCCGGACACCCAGCTGTGGCCTGGTGGCTGCTTATCATCTCCACCATCAACACCAGCTTGGGCAATTACATCGCCTTATCATCTCCTGGCTTCATCTGTCCTGCATCCTCACCTCCAGTTTCAGTGCAGGCCCCACCAACTGCTCCCTGTCCCCCTCTCTAGCGCCAGCTTCCAGATGTCTCTTCAAGAGGCAGCCCACACTTCCAGGGGAAAACAAGGGCCTCCATCCCAGTCTTTCTTCAGTGTGCCAGTGGTGGGCTCCTGGAGCAACCATGGGTCCAGATTCCTGGTCGGCTTCTCAGTCCCACTTTACAGCTGTTTCAACTTATAACTGATGCGGGACAGGTTCTATTCCAGCTGATTGTGCTCAGCTGACCTGTGGACCGCCAGAATGGGGTGAATCTGGACTCAAGAACCAAGGTTCCTCCTCTGTTGTGGTGTCCACTGGGACACCATGATGAGGTCTGGATAGCTCTGTCCCCAACTTTTGATCATAAGCCCTAAAGGGACATCAACTTGCCAACACAGGCCTCTTGGACCAAGGAAGAGGTACGGGGTACGTAGATGGTTCCGTTTCACTCCTCCCTGGTTCAGGGCAAACAGCTCCCAGCACATTCCCTCCTGGCAGCAGGACACAGAGTCATCCCACGGTCCTCTTG
Source organism: Nycticebus coucang (assembly GCF_027406575.1). Taxonomy (NCBI): domain Eukaryota; kingdom Metazoa; phylum Chordata; class Mammalia; order Primates; family Lorisidae; genus Nycticebus; species Nycticebus coucang. The sequence goes on from NC_069793.1 coordinate 46,909,565, forward strand.
GAAGGACAAAGCACACTCTCATCAGCCTCTCCCATGACATTAGGGATTAGTTAAGGATGTGGCCAGGGCTAAATTCCGGGTGAATAATCCATGTTTAGACAGGCAGCTAATTTGCTCTTATTAGTGAAATAGGAGCTTCAGAAGGAAAGAAATCAATTTTAATTGCTTCTCATGAAAGTAATCCTAGCTGATTTAGTACCTTTCTAGAAACTGAGAGGGTAAACATACCCTCTCAGGAACTATAGGAAATAAAAGCCCTTTCTAGTGAAAGCTAGCTATTTATTTAGTGCTTTTTAACCAGGTCAAGCTTCTTAAATAAAAAGAAATAGAATTTTGCCTTTGCCAAAGATAAAAGTATTCTAAGGCAGCGTCACCAAGCATGGGATTGATGGCCCCGACTGCTGGCTGAGCCGGGCAGCTGCTGCCTCCATCCATCTCCATATACACAGGCAATTTAATTCTAATTTGGATCTAAGTCAGGAAATGCGTTGAATTCCCTAAGCCAGTTCAATTCCTGCCTCTCTCCCTATTGCCCAAGGCTGGAACATTCTGGGCCATGTTGGGCCAGCAGGTCCCATGCCCAGCCAACTCTTTCCTGAGCACCCTTCATCTCCAGGGCCCAGTTAGCCACAGGTTATACCTAACTCAGGCTCTGTGCCTGCAAGGAGGTGGACTCTGTCAGAGTGTGGAGTCTCTCTTACCTGGAAAATGAAGTTCCTTGTTCTTAATGATGTGCACGGGACTGACTGCCCCTGCACCTGTCCCAGGAACTCTTACAATTGCTTCTTCCCATGGCTGTTCCTACAGAACCCCAAGCCAAGGCCAGGATATTGCCACCTGGGCAGTGGGTGGTGATAGGTAAGGTGTTTATCAAGGATCCCAGAGCTGGAAGTGTTCTTGGGAGATGAAGAGGTTTAATAAGCAAGAGATATCCAACCTTCTCTTCCTATTAAGGACCCCATCAGTTATCTCCCCAACTCTCACCAGAATAGACCCCATGATTTGGAAGCTGAGGGCTTTTTTCTACCAAATTATTAAGTAATCATCTGTGTCCTATTATTTTTTCAGTAAAAGTAGTCCTTATTGTTAGCAAGGGAGCATCAATGCCCACTGTTGAGTAAATGGAATTTGAGTCTACAGCAAAGTAATTTAACACAAAGCCTTTCATAGGCCAATGGACAAGTTCTTTTAAGCTTCTGAAACATTAAAGAGCAGCTCATGAGCAGACTACCATCCAGGGCCCAGAGGAGGCCAGAGTCCAAGTTGGAAACCAACGGAATGAACAACTCTCCTCTTCGCGTTAAGTCAAAATTGGGATCTTCCTAACCATATGGGCCCCATTTGGGGGATCTCCTCACCTCAGGACCATGCCTCCATATGCTGCCTGCACTGCGCAGACATCCCACAGAAGCAGAGCAGCAAGGCAAGGGTGGTGAACAGAGGTCAGGAGGAGCTGTTCTCCCATTACAAGCTCTTGCCCTCAAGCAACCTCAAACATTCCCATCCTTTCCCCAAACCTCGAAACCTTCAACCCAGTGCCCTGCAAAATGATTCTCATGCTGCCATCAGATCAGAGGCCCCCATTGTTAGCCCATTGTAGAGACAGAGAAACTAAAGCTACAGAGGTTGGACACATGATACATACTAGCCCAGACCGAGAAACCTTTGCCCTGGGCTCCTGAGCTCTGTCCCTGCCCTTGACTTCACAGCTCCCCTGGAGGAAGCTGTTCACAGGTCCCCAGGCTTCTGGGAAGCCCCTGTGGCCTCTCAGTTTCCCAGGTCCCTCTTCACTCACTGCTTCCTCCTCTTCCCCTGGGTAGATGATCAGGGAGCGGAGCCCAAGCTCGAGCCCGCAGACGACCTGGACGGAGGCATGAAGGAGCTGGGAGAGCAGGTTCGCGCCCCCGCTTTGCTTCCTGGCCTTGCCGCGCTGCTTGCTCTGCCTGCCTCCTCCTGACAGCAGCCCACACACCCAGCTCTGAGGGGCTGGCATGTGGGGGGACCACTGGAGTCTGCAGAGCTCCTCGAAAATCTGGGTTGGACCAAGCACCGTATACAAAACCTTAAGGACAGGACTCAGGGCCTTGCTGGTAATCAGCTGGTACACACCAGTAGCTTACTGGGCCACTGGTTCAGATAGTTAGCCATAGCCTGAATTGAAGTCCTCCCTCTGCTGCCCTGGCCTCTCCTCCAGGACTCGCTGGACCTCTCCTAGACCTAGCAACTAAGTAGGTAATGCCTTGTCCAACAGAAAACTTTCACTATCCTCTTCCAGTGCTCTGGCTGATCAAGAGTAAGCAACTATTTAAGCCATTTCCCCCAGAACCAGAGAACCTCAGGTTTGGGGTACTACTCTGTCAAGCTGTTGCCTGGTGAAGGAAGGGAGCCAGTGTCCTTGTTATTTGGCCTAGATTGACATATGCTTTTCTGGGGCACATTTCCTGCCACTGCTGCTGGAGCTATCCTTCCCAGAGTACTTTCAATGTTGAAAGCAGAGGACTTGGCCTGCACTGTGAAACAAGACAGTTTTGTTCTGTCTGACAACAGTTCCAGGCAGAGAGCCAGGCTGTCTTTTGTCCGCAGCCATTTCTTGGATGGAGGGACCAGGCGTCCTTTAGGAGAGGCCTCGTTCTCTTTCAACGGGGCTTTGTATTTGGACACTGTGCTGTGATTTGGAAAAGCTCATCTGTCCACAAGGGATTTTCTCTGATTTTCTGGCATTGACTTCTAAAGCCAGTGTCCTACGGAGAGGCATTTGAGAATGACCCAGAGCCTGGGAACTGGGGCTTTTCTCAGGTGGTCTTGGGCCTGCTCTGCAACCCAGGTGAGGCCAGGTGAGCCGAGAGTCGGACAGAGGGTGCAGTTCTGCTCTTGGATCTAATGGCGTTGTTCTTCCTCTCACAAAGCCACATGTTCCTCGGGAACCCAGCTCCCAGCTGCTGCCTGTACGACTCTGGCCTATCTGAACTGTGTCTCATTCTTCTCTTCTCTGTGTTCTTATAGCTTTTGGGTGGTTTTATCGTTATGATGGCAAATTCCCAACCATCCGGAAGGTAGGACGTGACTGAGTGCTGTGCTGGTTTGCTCCTGAGTTTGCTGTGGCTTTGGACCTTTTCTAAATATGTCTTTTCCTTTCAACTCTTAATGGTGTGGCCTGCCCTGTTCACTTGGAGGGCTAAGTCCAGCTGCACCCCTGTTCAGACTGATGTCAGATGGCAGGTGCACCTGGGCATGGGCATGAGACCTCCCCAAGTACCACCAGACACCACGTACATCCCTGATGACACAGGGCAGGGGCAGGAAGTTTCTGCTTTGTTTCTCTGTTGAGTAGAACTAGAGGCAAGCAGCATGGGATCAGACACAGTGAAATGTCAGGGTGGGTGTTTGCAGGTTATGAGACCAACTGTGCCAGATGTAGACTGGCTGCCCAGGCCGGAGATTTGCTGCCCAGGGGTGGGACCCAGATCTACACCAATCACAACCCTCTCCTACAAGTATCTGTGCATGCCCCCAAGGATAATGCATTTTTCCAGTCTCCATGGCCTTTAATTTTCTCTCTAAATCTTATTAGACTATCTCCAGGCCCCATAAAACTCTCTTGTCCTTTTTCTTTCTAAATCACATTGACATTTGATTATGAAAACCCTGCTGTTAATATCTGTAATTGAACATTCGAGATGACTTGGTGTTTGGAAATCAGGCATTGGCATAAATCTGGGTGCACTAAATTGGATGTTATCACTTGTCTCTTTCTGGCAAGATGTTGGTCCCCCAGAAACCAAAGCACTGGCATCTGGGAGAACTTGATGATACGTAATTTCTCTCTGCCTCTAAAATGGGAATATTGGATGTACTAGGAAAATCCACCCCCTCCCCCAGAATGTTTCTACTAAGATAACAAACAACAGTATTTTTCCTGACAGAGCTGAATGTCTTTACCTAGGGACAGAGATTATGATTCGTATACCATTGAATAAACCCAGAACAGAGTTCCTCAGGGAACTCCTTCTCACATTGTCATGGTCTCAGAATAGACTCAGCCTTGTAAGACTATCTTTTTCATTTTACAGGCTGACTCTATGGTAAAAGATATCTCATTGGGTTAGATTTCTAATCTTTTTCCATATGCTGCCCCTACTAGAACTCAGAGAAGAAAACACACACAAATTTAAGAAAAGGAGATGAAAGGCCTGTTTTTTTCCAGGCACTAATAACTATATAAATGTTAAAGAACCAGAATCTCCTTCACAGACCTGACCCCATCCCCATCATAAACATGATCTTGAAAATTGCTGTTGGCAAAAAGGTAGGGCTGCTTTTCCCATATTCCTGAGTTCAGTCTCTGCAGAAACACCTAGCATTTGGGTTTTCATTTTCATTTCCAAAAGAGAAAATTGCTTCTAGGCAGAAGCAAGAGTACAACCACCCCATCTGCCTCTTCTCTCAGTCTGGACCAAAAGGAATATTTACCATGAATTTAACTGACAGCTAAAAGGACAACAGAATCATGCCCCTCATACTAGCTCTGAAAATCCATCAGCATGTTTTCTGGAGCCATGTGAGATGCTTTGTCTCCCAGCAGCTGAAACACCAAGTCTCCAAGTAATACAAGGGGCTGTCCATGGCCATGATCATCAGTGCACAAATTCCCATTGTTTAAAAGATGTAGATTTGCCTGTAGTCCCAGCTACTCGGGAGGCTGAGGAAAGAGGATCCCTTGGGCCCAGGAGTTTGAGATTGCAGTGAGCTATGATGACACCACTGTAGTCTAGCCAAGGTGACGATGTGAGACTCTATTTCAAACATATAAATACACACCCATACCTCCCCACATATATATACATACACACATATATGTGTGTACATATATTTAAAGATTAATGTCTTCTATTCCAATCCTGGCAGTTGATCCCTCTGGTATCTAATTTCTCAAGATGCTCATAGACTGCTCTGGAGGTGACCATCTCCAGACCATTTCTGGGGCTCAAGGCCCCCAGGCTTATGGCCCTGTGCTGGGGCCTGAAGGGTTCATGGCTCTGACAAGCCCATTCTCCAGCACAGACTTAGTGAATAATGCAGACCAGCCCTCCTTGCAGAAGCCCATCCTCTGACAGGGGAGGCATATTCACATGCAACTCAGTAACCCATGTGGAGGGTAGTATGATATCAGTGAGCAATGCTATATGGCAAATTGCCCTTCTGCATCTGTAAACAGATGTGACTTTCTTATGTATGACACAAAAGCTGTCTACTGTCAGCCCGCACCCCCCCTGGAGCCCTGGCTCTAAAATCTTAGCACTGATCAGTTTTTTAAATCAACAGAATGGCCGTTTCTATCATGGTGCCCCCGGAGGGAGGTCATGCCCTTATTCTAGCAAGCTGCCATTAGGCAGAATGTTTCTGACTCCTCTTGGGAAATTGCTGTCTGATGTGTAACATGGTGGCAGGAATTCATCCGTCAAGTGAGCCAAGAGTGTAGTGAATAGATACACAAGGGACCAAGCAGGAAGGACTCTGAAGCAATGAGAACCACTTTCTCAAGATGCTCATAGACTGCTCTGGTGGTTGGTCCTGGAAGTGACCATCTCCAAAGCACATTAGGAGCACACAGAGGTGGGAGCATCTTTAGGAGGGAGATACAATGAGTCTATCAGAGGTCCATAACAACCCACCAGACCCCTCCAGCTGCGATAAAATTTGTGTGTCCATTGCCAAGGAACTCAATTTCTTCTCCTGGCCTTGGATACTAGGAGGATTCAGGGTAGTCTAGGGCAAAAGGTGAGCTCATAGAGCAAGGACCTTCCTCCTTGCCCCAGAAATTGCCCAGAGTGTTCACTGTCTCTGCCACCACCTCTCCAGAATGCTAGCTCTGTCCTCCATGCTCTGTGTGGCAGAGGATGACACTTCCTTCTGTTTGCTCCCCTTGCCTCCAGCTCATCAGGGCACAGTAGAAAGACTGTGGCACCTGGAAGACTCAGATCCAAATCCTGGCACTGTCACTTCCTAGACATTGACATCAGGCAAGGGACTTTGACTCTAATATCTGGAGATCAAGAGTTTCAGTCCCTTGGCCCATAGGCAGTCCATAGATACCCACTCTCTTCCTTCCTTAGTGCCTGGCTTCCCTGAAACCACATCACACGAGCAGAACAGCCAGGAAAGAAGGCTCTGTGGGTCCAATTCTGACAGGAAAAATAAGGAATCTCTCTGTCCTTCATCTCCTTCCCCAGAGCCTCTGAAACCCTACTGGCCAGGGTAAAGCAGTTAGGCCACTCCCCTATCTCCCAGTCCTGCAGTTCCCAGCTAGTTCTTAGTTGATGGTCCCAGTTCAGAGGGAACTGGTTTTCAACTCTCTAGAACGAATGAGTCTGGAGCTTAAGCATGGAGCAAAATCTGATGTTGCTGGCACTGAGCACCCAGGTCTGAGTCTGAGGCCCACCTTCTTTAGCTCAGGACAGAGAATATCTGTAGAGGAGGCTTGCCAGTACTCTGTCTTCTCTAGACTCTCCCAGGAGGCATGTCTGATATCTAAACATGAGATGATGTAGAAGACATGTGCCCAGACACGTGGAAATAAATACAGTGCCTTTAATTTATAAAGCACTGTGAAGTTTACAAAGCACCTTCACAGATGTTATTTCATTGGTATTAGATGGCACATCTATAGGGCAGCTATTTCCACCATTTTGGAGATAAGGCGAATCAGACCCAGAGAGGTTAAGGAACTCAGCCAAGGTCACACAGCAAGTGAACTAGTAAGCTGGTTCTGGCTCATAAAGGTAGTATGTCTCCAACTCAACAATGGGTAGCAGTGGCCTGTCTATCCTAAACCTGAGCTCTGATGTCCAGTGTGGTGAGACTGGAGCTGGGGGAGAGACTCACCAGGGATATTATTGCTGAGTACTATCTGAGAACTGCATGCCTGTTTGCTGTGCAGTGCTAGTGTTAATGTCACCTTGTAATCCTTGCCATATAAACAATCCCACATCTAATCAGAAAGGAAAAGATAAGAAGAAAGCCAAGTATGACAGCCTGCAAGAGTTGAGAAAGAATAAGAAGGAACTGGAGTTTGAGCAAAAGCTTTACAAAGAGAAAGAGGAAATGCTGGAAAAGGAAAAGCAACTAAAGATCAACCGGCTGGCCCAGGAGGTACGTGTCCTGTTTGCAAGCCAGGCTAGCTTCCCTGAGACACAATTTGCTTTTCACCCACCATGCTCTCGGGGGACCAGCGGGAGCTGTTCTCCACAAATGGAGTCCAAGGGTTAGATGAGCCCTTCCTCCCTCCACGGTCTGGAGAGTGAGATCATGCCACCTGCCCAGGGTCATCTGAGATTAGCTCCAAGTTTAGGTGCATGTTTGGGACTGACATTAGCTTCCTTGTTCACAGTCTGGGTCTGAGGCTAGCTTCTCTGTCCAGATTGTAGGTCTCAGGCTAGCCCTTGATGCACCCGGCTAGAGGTTTGAGTCTGTCGTCTTCTCCCTATCTCATCAGAGCATGAGTCTAGGCCTCTACACTTTATGTGTGGCTGTGAGGCTAGTTATCCTGCTGAGGGGATGAGTTAGGCTCAGGCTAACCTTCTGCCTTGTTTATCACTCCAAAGTTAGCCTTCCCCTCATCTGTCTACAGATCTGAATCAGACTGGCCTCCATATTTGGGTTCTAAGTCTAAAATCATATCTTCCCAAACTAGCTTGGCTCTGAGAATTTGGGTCTGAGGTTAACCCCTTTGCATGGGGGGTGGGTCTGAAGCTATCCCCTATTTAGTCAGGCTGTGAGTCTAAGGCTGCATCCATCAACACAGGGTTTGTTTGAGGCTAGACATCTTCACCCTGGGAATGTATCTAAGGCTATCTCCCTGAAGACATGTCAAAAGCTATCTTACAGCACGGGCGAATACTATCCTAGGTGAGATGGGCAACCTTAAGTCCCTAGCTGTAGGAGAAATCGGTATCATTGTTTCTGCTTTTCCTTAATGTTTCCATGAATCAAAATGCCAATCTCATTAGATTATAAAACCAGAGAAGTCCTGGAAAATCTGAAGTGCATTAGATGTGGCATTAGGAACAAATTAGCTACAAAATTTAAAATCAAATTGAACTTGTGCTTCTGAGGACAATACAACCTGGAGGGGGAAAAAGGAATAGTTAAACTCTTAGAATGCGCTGACAGGCTACTAAAAAACATTCTTAGAAAATCATCAGAGCCTTCGGGTCCCTGGGCATCTGGGGTCCCACAAAGTACATAAGCTCCTGTTCTGATTTTGCCAACAAGGGCTGTTGAGTCATCTTGACACCGCCCACCTTCCTGTCCCTTGATTCCACCTCCTCAAGGGCCAGGCAGAGGAAGCCAGGTCTCTGTCTAGATAGTCAGCAAACCTGACAGGATCCTGGGGTTTTTGAAGAAGTGCTTCTGTGCTATTGCTGTCTGCGTGTTGTTCAAGTGTGCACTTTGTCCTGTCCTTTCTGTGCTCGTGCTGGGTCTCAGGTGTCTGAGACAGAGCGGGAAGACCTTGAAGAATCGGAAAAGATTCAGTATTGGGTGGAAAGGCTCTGTCAGACACGACTTGAGCAGATTTCCTCTGCTGATAATGAGATTTCAGAGGTAATACAGCCCTTGTTTCCACATAGACCCTCCTGCTGCCTTCAGAATGACCCAGCCTGGGGACAGTGAGAGGTAGGAGGGCTTCTAGCACCTGTCACGGGGCACACTGGTACTTGTGCCACTGTCCAGGGCCCACCCCTACTAGCACACTCTCTCTCCCTCTTTGGGGGAGGAGAGAGGCCAGTCTGTACTTCTGAGCTTTATCTCCAGAGTGATCAGTATAAGTCTCTGAGCTCAGCTGAGATGGTCCCTAACAACAGTTAGGCCTGTTGTCCTGGCATGATGAGTAAGTGCCCCTCAAGCGTCTTCCCAGAGGATAAACTCTATGAACACCCTACTTATCACCCATGGGTGGCACGATTTGGGACCCTCCTGCATTTGGGCACTACCTACCAGCTGCCTGGTATAGACTCAGCTGAGCACTCAAGTGACAGAAAAGTGGCAACTACGTGGTTCTGATGTGAAGGTGGTGGGTCTCCAAAAGCAAGAGAAACAGATTAGAAGAGCAATGTACTTGATGTTGTGAAGTGGGGCACTAGTTAGTGCAGATGATTACAGAGCTTTCTTCGCAATCCCCCAGATGACTACAGGGCCCCCACCTCCCCCACCTTCTGTGTCTCCCCTGGTCCCACCCTTGAGACGCTTTGCAGGCGGGCTGCACCTGCACACCACGGACCTGGATGACATCCCCTTGGACATGTTCTACTATCCCCCCAAGGCTCCCTCTGCCTTGCCTGTGATGCCCCACCCTCCACCTTCCAACCCATCCCCCAAGGTCCCTGCACCCCCCATCCTGCCCTCATCCAGCCATGTGAGCACCTCATCCTCACCCTGGGTGCAGCACATCCCACCGCCCATTCCCATCCCTCCCCCACCATCCATCCCCACCCAAGACCTCACTCCCACCCGTCCACTGCCCTCGGCACTAGAAGAAGCTCTGGGCAACCACCCCTTCCGCCCTGGGGACATAGGCAATCCAACAGAGGACTGGGAGGCAAAGAACCACGGTGGGAAGCCCACCAGCTCCCCCGTCCCGCCCACCCCAAAGGTACTATTCCTGTTCGGCATGCTTTGCTTAGAAGCGGGAAGAGTGGGGAGGGCTGCTGTTTCCCATGTCCTCCACTGCTGAGAATGGGGACAGGAAGAAACATCATCGCCCCCCATCTTCTAGGAATAGCCTCTGCCCTGCATGTGTGGACAGCCTGCATGTGTATGGTTTCCACTGAGCTTGAAGTGCTGTGTTGTGTGGGGAATTGTCTGTGATCCTTGGGATGGGCCACGGTGTACCCACTCAGTGCTCTCTGTTGGCACCTCTGGGCTTGTGTGGGCTGGTAACTTTTGCACAGTATTTGCCAAGTCACGTCAGTGAATAGCCCGAGCTCTCCTTCATATCCGGTCATTTCTTGATATTATCCCAGAAAGCCTGGAATATGGGCAATGACTCCCTACTTTAATAAGAAAAAGAGGTGTGGGGCGGGGTGGGGAGCAAGGGCAAGGTATTAGGCTCTGTAAAGTAAGCGGCAACATTATCAAATACAGTGTTAGGACGTCCCAGTGCCATTTTCTCTGGCTCTGCCCAGTTGGCTTGAAGTTTAATATCCAGAAATTTCTGGCCAACTTCCAGCCATAGGGAAAAAATAATGAAGATGAGAGAGTTCCTAGAAATCTCTAAATTTACTCTTAAAAGACTAGGAATGTTTTTCTTGGATGTCTGCAGGCTGAACACTGATCTTTCTCAAAAAGACATATTTCATATTCATTATTCTTAATCCAAAGTCTGTTTTGAAAGAGGCAATCCCTGAGGAAGACACAAAGCTTTGATCTCATGGAGGGAAAAACAAAGCATTCCTGTAGCCACAGGCCAGGAATGGGTCAGTGCAAAAGCCGCCCACTTCCCTGAGGGGAGTAGGGGTTGTTGGGGAGCGGGTGGTCAGGTGCGCCTGAACAGGGGTTCTTATTCCTGCGTGGATCTGAGTTCCTGCATGAAGAGCAGGATACACATCTCAGGGCATCCGGGAGAGCTGGGGAGCAGGAAGGTGGGAGAGAAGGAAAGTGCCAGATGCTGAGAAGGATGCAGCTTCCCTCTGGGCCTCTGCTGGGGGGTCCTGAGCCCTGTAGCTCTGGCAGGAAGAAGTCTGTTCTGGTGGTGTCAAAGCCCAGCCAGGAGCTGCTGTGAGGGGCTGGGTTAGCCTGGCACAGAGGGCCGCATCCTTCTCCGTAGGTGTTGTCCACCAAACTGAGCAGTAGCTCTCCCTTAACAAATCTGATTCCACAATCTATGGTTGTGCGATACCCATCTTTGTGAGGAAACTGGCACAGCTGTGCTTTCCAGGACTTGCCATCTGAAGGGTGAGCAGCCTCCCAGGCAGGATTTTGCAGTACCATAGGCATAGGCCATGTGCGCTTCCTTCTAAAAGAAGGGTGAAGGAGCTTCTGTGCAGTAGAGGGTTTATGAGCTGAGCCTTGAGGGCTGGCAGTCCCTGGAGGTGGGAGGAAGGGCATTGCAGGTGCCAGGAATGTGAAAATGGTGAGAAGGAGCAGCAAGGAGTCAGGCTGCCCAGGCTTGAATCCTGGGTCTGCTACTTACCAGCTGGGAGACTCTCGGCACGTGTTACTTGATCTGTCTGAGCCTGGACATTCTCATCCATCAACGGGGAAAGCCAATGGCACTTACCTGTTATGACAACCAAATGAGTTAACATGTGAACGCATCCTACAGTAATACTTAGATGAGTGGCAGCACGTAGTGGTGTTCAGTAGATGGTAACTGTGGTTATTGAGAGTTGTTGATGGTAACTGTGGTTATTGAGAGTCCAGAATACAAGAAAATTTGGCTGACGCTGTAATGTGGGATTGGAAGTAATTGCAGCCAAACCTGGAAGGAGAGTCAAGATTCAAGACAAGGTCCAGCTTTCTCTGATTCTTCAAGGCATCATGAAGTTCCCACTCTTGGTTCCTGATCAGAGCACAGGGATGGTTAAAAGCTCCCCAGCAAGAGGAGTCCCTGAAGACCTGGACCATAAATGTCTCAAACGATGTCAAAGCCAGAGTTGTCCCTGACTTGAAGGCCAGGGGCTGCATTGGATCAGCTTCATCCAGTCAATGTGAGTGCTCTTGTACTTGTACCATCTACCCTGACCAGTCTGCTCTTCTCTGCATGCCCCTGGCCAGCTGTTGTGAGTGCTGCAGTGGGAAATGAGGATGACCACACAACCGTGCAGTCAGCTCAGCCATCAACAGGCCTGCCTGGGGATCCAGCCAGTGAGCTCAGCAGTCCATGGGGACCTGTGGAAGGGTTTGGGGCAGGGTCATGACCCTGTCAGATAAGTCTTGCCCAAGATGACCACGTGGTTAGAACAAAGCAGGCAGGTTGCATCAGCTCCCCTGGATACCCCAGTTACGGGTCCTCACCCTGGGGCCTCCAGAGACTTCGTGCCTACCCATCGGAAATAGCAGATGCTTCCTGCTGCAGCCAGGGGCTGGAGCCATGGCAGAAGAGAAGGGAAGGGACACCAGATGGCACCCATGGCCACTAACAGACAACCTTGAAAGTATGTCTTCTGAGTGACACTGGCTGCTAGCACCTTCAACAAGGCTCTGGCTCAAGTGTCTGATTCTAGAGCCAACCAGTTGTTTCTGTGGCCAAAAGGCTTCTCATTCCTGCTGGTGATCATTCTCCCGGGACCTCCAGCAGGGTAAATGGACCAGGCTGGCTTAGCATGTGCATGGGTGTGGATTTGCATGTGTGTAGAAGTACCAACAGCTGGCTTTGGCCACCCACCATGACCTCATAGAGGTATCTTAAACTAACCCCTGTAGACATTTTGCCCAAGCCCACAGCCTCCTCGAGGCCCTGGCGTGTCCACCATCTCCAAACCTGTCATGGTCCACCAGGAGCCCAACTTTATCTACAGGCCAGCCGTGAAATCCGAGGTCCTGGTAAGCCTCTTGGGTCCCTTCCAGGGCATGTCTAGAGGAGCAGACCAGGGCCATCTCTCCCAGGTTCTGCTGCCTCTGCAGGGAGGGTGAGGGGGACACAAACTCAGGTCAGGTGCTATCTTGTAACCTACACTATGGCCAAGAGCTAAGTCCACGTGGGTGTGAGAGGGTGCTGATGTGATTGGTGGAATTCCTGTTCCTCACATGACCATAGCCTGTCCTCCTAGAAGTAATAATAATAACAATAATAATAATAACTAAGACTTCTTAAGAGCCCACGCCAGGATGTGGAGGGTCTCGTTTAATCCTCACAACTATCTAGTGAGATGGTTCCTATGAGGCTTCGAGAGTTCAAGTCGATTGCCGAAGGCAGAGCCTGGACTTACTCCTTACACTCACTTCTTTCAGACCGCAAAGCCTCGTTGCCAAAATCTCTAGTGATTCCAGTTTCCCCGGCCTCTGCTCTGAGGCCTGTTGTGGCCTGGAGTGGGACGCCCTCAGATGGGGAACTGGCCAGAACACATCCATTTCCTTTCCCCTCCTCCCTAGGGCTGGTAGTCTGAGGGGCAGTCCTGGGCAGTGGCAAGGGGCTGCCCACCCCCAGTAGCTGACAGCTGAGACTCATACACACCCTTCAGAGGTGCCGGGCACTGACTGGCCTCCCACCCGCACTAGGAAGAGAGTCATACCAGAATTTTCATTTCCCTTACAAGGAAACCCTATACAACTTTCAGGGCAGGATAGCTCAGATAATTATTTTGAGCTTATTTTTATTCCCAAAGAGCAAAGTTTATGCTCCTGGGACAGCCTGCTGATGCATGCACATGGTGCTGTCTGGCTAGTGACAAGGGGTGGTGTCTCCTCGATGACAGCTGGGTAGCCAACTTAACTCAGACTGTGTCTGCCTGGGGAGGGACCTTGGCAGGGCAACCCTAGGCTGGCAGGCCCAGGGCCTGGCACCAGGGGGCAGACAAGACCTCTTGGTAACATCCAGTGTGGAACTATTTTCTCTCTGGCAGCCACAAGAGATGTTGAAGAGGATGGTGGTTTATCAGACAGCATTCAGACAAGTAAAATGACACCCGCCATGTGCCTGGGGTCCTCCCCACTCCACTATCTCTTCCATTCTGTCTGACTTCTTTCTCTCTCAGAATGCCAGTTCCACGCCAGCCCCAAGCACCCTCTTCCCAGGCAGTCTCAGGCCAGAACTCTGTCCCCCCCATTGCTCACAGCAGGGGTTGGGAGGATTTCATATTAGAGGGGGCCCAGGGCACAGGGCTTCTTAGACCCTATGCTTAATACAGGAACCCTGGACACTTGCCTGTTTTGCTACTATTTGTCCACAGAGGAACAGGGCAGAGGGAATCCTCAGAGGGTCACAGAGGCCAAGATAGGCCCTTGCTTCAGGCTCAGGAGAGAGGGCAGGGGCTGCCTGATATGTCCCCCTAACCTTCCTCTGTCTTGTCCCCTCCAGAAAGATCAAAGTTTCACCAAACCCTCCCTGACATTGAACCAGCATCGGGGAGGAAGTGGTGACTCAGATCTTCCACCTGTTCAGGGTGCTCTGGTACATGGGGATGTGGTCATCCTTGCTGGCCTCTGAGTGGTACCAGGCAGGCAGCACCTATGAAAGAGACCCCAAAATAGAGGGAGATCGTGGCACAGCCCTGGCTCCCCTCCCTTCTCACTGGTAAGACAGCATTAGATCACAGGCTGACTTGACCACAGGCAGGGAGCAAAAGGGAGGTGTCAGGTGTGCAATGAGACACAGGTGTCTGCAATAGAGCCTACTTCCAGCCCAGGGATTTGTAAATTTAATCTTTACAATAACCTGGGAGGTAAGTGCTAGTATTACCTGCATTATGTAGATGAGAGAGTTGGAAACATGCCCATGGTGGCACAAGTCGCGTCAGTCCCTGGATTTGAATCTAGGAGGTCAGCTCTGCAGTCTGTGCTGGTAAATGCTCCCCATCCTGCCTCTCAAAGCACTGCCACTACTAAATGGGCGTTTCAGGCCTGGTGGCTTAGGGCACACACAGACTAGGCCCCAGGCTTGGAGTCAAACCCTTGCTCTGCTGCCCACTGACTGCGTGACCCTGGGCATGAATGCCACCTCTCTGGGCCTCAGTTTCACCTGTAGAATGAGGGGTTGGGCTCCCACTCTGGGGGGCAGACCAGCTGTCATGGTTTATGAATCTCCCATCTAAATTCACACAAGACACAAGTACCTGCCATCTGGCCCATCTCTGAGACCAGATTCTTAGGGTCATGGACAGGGGAGGCCCACAGCACTGCCTGGCCTTCCATAAGAAACTACCATGGGTAGGCAGGGCCCTCTCAGCCTAGCAACCCCTCTGGCCCATGGATTTGCTGCATCCCCCTCTGTCTTCTGCACCCACTCCCACAGGCCCACCTGGGTGTGGCCTCTGAGCTGAGCCAGGCTCATGACTCTTTGGGGTTGAGCCTGGGAGATGAAGGCTGGTGAGGAGAGATGGCAGGTGGATGTTCGAGGACCTACATACTGACATTTGACCCTCATCTTGTGCCAAGAGCTTGGTTGCTGCCTTCTGGGCATGGAGCAGGTGGGCGTCTATGGCTTCTCAACCATGCTGACCACAGGCCCCAGGGGACATCCATGTGCTGAGGGTGGCTCCACTTGCTTGGTCTGGTGAGGCCTGTATGGGCACCTGCCACGGGGCTCTCCTTCACTCCCACCCTCCTGTAGGGACTAGCTGTGGCTTTGCTGGCCTTGCACTTGGCATTCCAGCCCTGCTCCCGCTCACTGCATGTGACTCCTGAACCAGGCTGTGTATTCAGGCTCTACACTCTTCTCCTCAGTGTCTTATTCCTAAATCTTGGGACATTGTCCCCACAGCAACCCACATCAAGCCAGGTCCCCTGAGCTGTGTATTCTCCTCCTCCCCTGGCTAAAGGGCCAACCTGGGATTCCTAGAAACTTCTAGGTAAGGTTAAGAGCAGTGCAGGTCACCAGATCACCACAGACCCTCACCACTACCAACCCCTTCCCACTCAGTGCCTCTTGCCTCCCTACGGCATCTGGTGGCCAATTCCCCAGGAAGAGAAGGACTGGCCCTATGGGGTCAGAGCATGGGGTGGAAAAGCACTGGCTTCATCCCCAGAGCCTGGGCACCATCTCAAGAGGAAACTTGGAAGATATGGAGTGGTCCTCCAAGGACCTGAGAGTAGAAGCCGGGAACTGAGGCTGGGGCATGAGACCAGGTGAGGCAGACACTACCTGCCGAGACCAGCTGCGGTGGTGTCCCTGCGGTCCCAGATGCTCACCCCTCTGGAATGGGGCAGGCCTGAGGTCCTCAAAATGCTTCCCGCAGCTTCCAGCTTGTCCCTGAGCTAGGGTGCTCTGGCTGTTGGGGCTGCCTCCTCCCCTCATCCCCACCCAGGCCACGCCTGCTCCCCAACTCTTGGGTTCTGAGTATTCACCTTCTTCCTCCTCCTCCTCCTCAAGGGCCTCTGCTCTGTCACCCTAAAGCCCCTCTTGCTTCTAGGACTTCCGGAAATATGAGGAAGGCTTTGACCCCTACTCCATGGTAAGAGATAACGCTCCTCTCCTGGGAGGTGGGTTAGGGTGTTTGATGCTGGTGTGTTCTGGACTCTGGGGTCTGGGATAAGGCAGGGACATACAAGGAGCTCCAAGGACACCCCAGCTGGTGTCTCCTGCCGAGGCTCCTTCCAAAAGCAGTCCAGTGTGAACTGTTTGGCACACGTGCCTGTGTGTCCATTGTCCCCCATGGGGCTGTGAGACCCCAGCTGAAGACCAGTGGGATGGGGGTTGGAACTGTCTACTGTCCATGTACTCTGAGGGGGCCCATGTCCCCCAGGCACATGACTTCTCCTCTACCCCGGCCCCTATAGCCACCCTTCAAGCCAACTCAAAGCTGCCACTGTCTTTTCCCCTCTAGTTCACCCCAGAGCAGATCGTAGGGAAGGACATCCGGCTTCTGCGCATTAAGAAGGTACCTGGGCATGTGAAGGCAGGTGGGCCACCATCTTCCCCTGCCCCTGTTCCTCCCACCTCAGTTCCCAGCTTCTACTCTTAAGATAATTCCTAGTTGGCCCTGCAGGTCCCCCCTTGCCTCCCCTGTCCCTGAGATGCCCGCTCCTGGGATAGGGCTGCACACCCAGGCCCTGCTTGTCATCCAGGCCTCATTTTTTCCACAATTGCACTGCCAGAGGCTGCATGGCTCCTCCTGCCCTCTCTGTGGCCCTGTCAGGAGACTCGTTGGTACCCAGGAATCCACAGGCTGCTGTCTGCTTGGCTCTCTAAGGCCTGTTTTCCTCTAACTAGGAGGGATCTTTAGACTTGGCCCTGGAAGGTGGTGTGGACTCCCCGATCGGGAAGGTGGTCGTCTCTGCTGTTTACGAGGGGGGAGCAGCTGAGTGGCACGGTAAGTGGATACCAGCCATGCCTGTGTTTGGGGATGGCACAGTGGTCAGACAGGGCCCTCCAGGAGAACAAATAGCTGCCCAGTTTGAATGGGCTGACAGTGGGCTGATGGTTGCTCAAGAATGCCCATCTGTCTCGCCGTCTGTCATTCCCACACACCACTTGAGACCATGTGATAGTGCCAAGACCTGGGAGTACGCAACTAAACCAAATGCCACCCTGCCCTCCAGGGCTCCCCGGCCAGGGGTGACCACATGCTCAGAATTGCCAGGTACTAACAAGCACAGTACAGCGTGCAAAGGGCTTACAGGGAACACTTAGAGTGGAAGGAAGCTGAGGAACCCTGAGGGAAGGCTCCTTAGAGCAGTAGCCTGAGCTGGGCCTTAGCTGCATGCAGGTGAAAAAGGCAGGAGCGAAACCTCCAAACCTTACCTGTCCTTTCAGAGATGATAAGAACCACGCATTTGCCGAGAACTGACCATGTGCCACATGCTATTCTAAGCAGCTGGCACAAAACCCTCTGAGCATTTCACATTTATTAACTCAGTTAATTCTCATAACAACCCAGAAAATAGGTACTGTTATTCTCATTTTGCAGCTTAGGAAACTGAGCCACAGAGAAGTGAAAGCAATGGTTGAAGGACCCAGTAAAAGGCAGAAGCAGGCCTTGAATCTAGGCAGTGTGGTCATGAGGTCTTGTGCAGCCTTGCTTCTGCCCAGAGAGCCAGAGTTCCCCCCATCCTCTGCACACTGTGGTTCTTTGAGGCAAGATCTTGCTTTGTATTTATCCGCTTACCAATAAAAGTACCCTCTGCTGATGATGGAAGCCTCTACAGACCCCAGGCCCAGTCTCTTGCTTCAAACTATCAACCCATTCACTTGTCAAGCTGTGCAGAAACTCCACCATTAGTGGTTCCTTCCTCCAAGTCAAGGAGGCCCCTGAGTCCTTGGTCGGGGTATGGGTGCCAGTGGAGGAGAAGCCTCAGGCCTGAGCGAGGAATCCTATGATCAGATCCCTTCTGGAAGTCCCAGGCTGGAGTCAGGCTCTCCCACTAGCAAGAGGAGGTAAAAGGTAAGGGCCTAGGCCAGGAAATGGAGAGAAAGGAGAATCACCTGGTGACTGGCAGAGTTACTAGGGCAGGTATGAGCACTGGGAGCCGCGGTACAAGTCCAGCTCTGTACTATAGCATCAGTGGTCTCAAGCCCCCCTCAGCCACACTCTGAGTTTTCATTTCAGCTCAAGGAGGGAGCACCTGCTCAGCTAGGCAGCTGCCATGGCCCCCACCCTCCTCCTCTGTCCTTACTTCCATGTCAACTAGAGGCGTGGGTGCTATTTGGCCCAGAGAGAAAGAACCAAGATGGGTGAGTGACTATCCGGGTCCTCCACACCTACAAAGCCCCAGGCAACCACTTCCTTATTGCTCCTGAGGCTCTAGGTTAGATTTGTACAAAATGAAGAAGTGAAAGTCACCTATCCCTAGTCCCACTGTACAGAGGAAACTGCTGTCTACAATCTGGTCAGGCACTGTTTTGGAGATAGCAGCTGGTGGAAACTTCCCCAGGAGCACATCTTTTAAGCTGCCATCATCAGTAATATACATCATATTCCCATGGACCTTCATTCCCATAAGGCTTCAGGTGATCTATTTCAATATAACCTGGAGTGCTCTGTGGTCATAGGACAGGCGAAAATTCCTCAAAAAGAACTCTGATGTCGGGGTGGCACCTGTGGCTCAGTCAGTAAGGCTCCAGCCCCATATACCGAGGGTGGCAGGTTCAAACCCAGCCCCGGCCAGACTGCAACCAAAAAAAAAAATAGTCGGGTGTTGTGGCGGGCACCTGTAGTCCCAGCTACTCGGGAGGCTGAGGCAAGAGAATCGCTTAAGCCCAGGAGTTGGAGGTTGCTGTGAGCTGTGTGAGGCCACGGCACTCTACCGAGGGCCATAAAGTGAGACTGTGTCTCTACAAAAAATAAAAATAAAAAAATAAGAACTCTGATGTCGAAGAGGTAGGGGAAACCGTGTATAATCCATCCACTTCTAGGACAGTTGCAATGCATATTAGCATATTCAAGGCTCTGACAAGTCCTGCAGTGAGTAACTGTTTAACTTATAACTCAGCTTCCCCCCGAATTATTAGGTCATAGGAAAGCCCATCCAAGAACACCTTTTAAAAGTGTCATGTATTCAGCAAGTATTTGTTGAGTTCCTGTTTTGTGTTGGGTTTGTATTAAGTGCTGGCAATAGAGTGGTAACTAAGAAGACGGACGGTCCCTGCCCTGGTGGAGCTGATGGTATGGTGGGAGAAATCATTGATAAACAAGTAAACAGACAGATTTATGATTACTAATTGTAAAAAAAAATGCTATGTAGGCAAAGACCAAGATACTGCGAGAGAATAATAGGAAAGATCTACTTTAGGTTGAGTGGAGGTCAGAGACGCCCTCTCTGAGGAGGAGTCATTTCCCCTCAGACTAGACGAAGGCAGGGGAGCAGTCCAGATGGAATGGCATATGAAGGCTCTGAGGCAGGGAAGAGCCTGGCAGCTCAGGGACCAGCACAGCAGAGAGGGCTAGTTCACAGAACTCACTCAGGTCCCTGCTAACCTCACTGGAAATGCAGATCAGCCACCCTCTGCAGAGACAGAGGCCCACACAAGAGCTGGTGGCAATGATTCTTCACCGTGTCCCTATTCTATTGAGTTAGGGTGAGGGTGTATCGAGGGCTGGGGAGGAAATGTCCTTTGAGTAACCAGGTGGATAGCTTCTCCTTGTGCTTTCTGGGCCCATGTGAACCTTCAGAACCCAGGGTGAGATCTCTTCTATGGCCCCACAGTGATTCCCTTTTGCCAAGCTCTGGGTCTGGTACAAATCACATACAGCCCAGTTGGCCTCTCACCTTCATCTTCCTGCAGGTGGCATTGTGAAGGGGGATGAGATCATGGCGATCAATGGCAAGATTGTGACAGACTATACTCTGGCTGAGGCTGAGGCTGCCCTGCAGAAGGCCTGGAATCAAGGGGTAAGAACAAGCTCCCTCTCACACTTCTTCCCTTGTCTGCCTGCCTCAAACCCTGGTCTCTGCAGCCAGGCCTTACAATCAGGATGCATCATCCCAGAGCAGGTATCTAGGGTCTAGATAACTCCTGGGTTACCCACATATCCCATCCAGCCATTGGTCTAAATCTAACAAGATGGAATTCAGAAAAATAAATGTCAATTTTTAACCTTGAGTCCAAAAATCCAGTGGCATAGACTCCAGAAGACCAGGCAGGACAGCCCTCAAAAGAAAAAGACTTGGTCTTCTATAAGTGCACACTGAACAGGAATCGAGAGAGTGCTGGGGGCTACCAGAAAGCATTAACAAAAGTAGAAGGCCCAGGATGAAAGAGGGACTGGTAATAATATGCTCTGTGCTTATTAGACACCCACTTGGGTCAGGGCCACCATTAAAGGTCTCCCAGGCTGTGCACTGCACAACCTGAGGGGGTGCCCTCCTATAGACTATAGTGTGAATGGTGCCCACTCATGTTGTGCAATGCGCAACCTGTACAACTGTATGCAGGCAGCCGAGGCTGGGGTATTAAGTTCAGTGCCAAGGAAGCTGACCAGATGGGCCTGGGACCCACATGAAGGGATATGGAGAAGAGAAGACTTACGGGTAACATGATGACTGTCTTTGATTATCTAAAGGGCTGCATTAGGGTAGAGGGAGCAGAAATGCTCTCTATGATTCTTGAGGGCAGAGCTGAATTGGCTGGAGGGAGGTGCTGGGATGAGAGAGAGAGATGAGGTCAAAGTTAGGAGCTATCACATGGAGGGGCCCAGTGAAATTTCAGTACTTTTCAATGGATACACCCAAGCCAAAGAGTAATGATACTTAAGGGACTAAAGCGTTAGGATGAAAAAGCTATGCCAGAAGTCCCCCAGTTGTCTGGCATCAGAATCACCTAGGGAGTTTTTTTAATAATAATACTGCTTCCCAGGACCCACCCCAGATTTCCAGGGGCCAAGTCTATACTTTTAAATGGCTCTACTATGTCATTTTGAGGTTATTTCCTGGTCCTGGCCCATAGATCAACATTTGGTAACTTAGTGCCATTCAAGGGCCAAGCAGCCCTGACCTCTATGGCTCTGAAGCCTCAGACACTGGAATCTTCCCCAGACCTTGGGACTGCACAGTGGGCCCATCTCTAGCAGGAGAACCTCCAGCCCTACCTGTGGCTGCCTCCCCATGGAGACAAGACCCCACCTGGCTGATCCTGAGCCATGGTGCCCAAAAAGGAGAATGGAGTATCAGGGGCAGACACCCTATCCACCCCCAAGTGTGCCCCAGAGTCACACGGCTTCTCCCCGCAGGACTGGATGGACCTTGTTGTTGCCGTCTGTCCCCCCAAGGAGTACAACGATGAACTGTAAGTGTGTGCAGGCCCCTGGCCCACCACCTCTCTTCCTTTCCCAGAATCTCAGCCATCTTCCTGTAGCCCACCCTGCCCAGCCCCAGCCCTCAGTCAGATGAAAGAACAGCCCAAGCACACAGCTTCTAGTAATCAAACGGCCTAGAAAATTCCTGGGTTAGAGAAATCCTAGAGCACTGTCCTCAGGTACTGTCAGAGCTGCCTCCCAGGCTATCCTGTCCAATTCTTTACATGTGGGAAATTGAGTTTCCCAAGTCTCTGACCAAGTAAGCAGTGAAGTTCCTTTTTCCTTTATATATGGGAAACTGAGGCTCAAGGTCTCAGACCAAGTAAACGGTGACGTTGGAACAAAGACTCAGGATTTTTGATTCTCCACTCAGAACTTTATCCCCTGCATCATTATCAGATAGTTTAAAGATTTGCACGTCCATCCTTCACTCTCTGGAAGGCCTTCCTGATGTCTAGCTGTATTCACTCATGTTGTATCTGTAGGCAGCCAAGCCCACAGGCTTCTGTCCCAACCCTGTGCGACCTCCAGGGAGCCCTGGGCTGGGCTCTTTGTGATTCCCTGTGTGTCTGTACCTGCGTGGGTCTCTCTATCTTCTCTCCTCCTCTCTCTGTCTCTGTCTCTCTCCCCCATCCTTCCTGTCATTCTCTCTCTCTCTCTCATCTGTCCCTCTCTTTCCCTCTTTCCTTTTCTAGCTTTGTTTCTCTCTGCCCCTGGCTCTGAGTCCCTGCTTCTGTCTTGCTCATCTTGCATCAGTTCTTTCCTCTCTGTCTCTCTCTCTGCCTCGGCAGTGTCTCACCTCCATCTTCACCTCACACATCCCCTCCCTACCCCTTGCCCACCCACTGTGATTCACACGCTCACTGGCCACACCCCTGCTTGCTCAGCATGGCTGTGCCTGCTTGTCTCCCAGGCAGCAGAGGCTGAATTCTGTGCATGTCTTAGAGAAACCAGGGTCTACCACTCCTAGTTCTGAAACCCCTGGGGCTAGGCAGGACCCAAGGCAGGAGCCAAAAAGAGATGCCTGGCAGCGTTCTGCCTGGGAATAACGGAGCCCTGTTTTGTGTTTCCTGCTCTGCCCTGTGTATGTAGCTCTTCTCTTCCCTCCTCCGCAGCAGAAAGCCCCCGGCCGGTCCGAAAGCTCCTTGAAGACCGGTCTCCCGTGCACAGACACGGGTTCCTCCTGCAGCTGGAGCCCACGGTGAATAGGCAGGCAGGCACGGGGCCCTGGCTGTCACACTGCATGCAGTGGCCATCTGCTGTACTGTCAGCAGGTTCTTTGGACTGGTGTCTGGGGGGATACACAAGGTGCCGTTTCTGCGGTGCTGCCTAGGGCCTGCTGTTGGCCATGCTGGAATTCTGTCACACTCAAAGGCCCTCCACCTTGGGAGAATGGTGCAGCGCCCAGTTGAGCACTTGCTTGGGACATAGGCGTGCTGACTCACCACAGCCCTTGGGACTTGCCTGGGCTGTCCCCAATGAGCAGGATGGATCAGCGAGTGCCTTTCACTACTGGGTGCAGACAGTGCCTCAGACGAGGCATGTTGGGCTGGGAGAGCCCAGGGGAAGCCCAGGTGGAATTTCCCCCAAGAGGTGTCATCAACAAAATGTGCCTCCCTTGCCTGTGAATCCCACCCTGCTGGGGACCTCTGCTCTACCCTGGCCCCCCTGCTTGGGCAGAGCCAGGGCTATTAAGAGGTTTTTATGGCTGGTCCAAAGAACCAGGGTTGGAAGATTAGAGTTGCTCATGTCCTGTTGTGCCCTGTCATGGACTAAGCCCTGCTCCGACCAGACTATTCTTAGTACTTTCTCCATCCCTTGGCTCCAAGCTCTATCTGTGGGACATACCGTGGAGCCCAGCTTTGGGAGGTGCTTCCCGCCCCATGACAGGGCTGTGCCCATGGACGGAGCTAGCAGGTGGCTGTGAAATGGGTGTTTGGTGTGGCCTGAAGCCTACAGCTGGCAGCATCTAGGGCAGACCAATGGACTTGTTGACTTTTTTGTTACAAGTTTCCTAAAACATTAGGGCCTCATGCTCCCAAGACAGTTGGCCTACTACACTGTTGCTTCTGGGAAGGCCTAAGTGGCCCTATGTTTTCTGTCACTTGCTCTTTGCAAGAGACCCCTACCCCTCTTCCTCTCAGATCCCTGCTCTCTCATCCTGGGCATCCTTTCTGCATTCTCCTGGGCCTCCTGTGTGCTGTGGCTGTGGCTGTGGGAGTATAGCCACTTGGGGCCTGCTCTAAGAGGGGCCTCAGAGATTAGCAGGGCCTTGAGATGCCAGGTGACTACTCCCCTTTGTGGGGCCCATCCACAAGGCCTGCACCCACCTTCTGTTTCCTCTTCCATTCAGGACCTTCTTCTGAAGTCCAGAAGAAACCAAATTCAGCCCTAGAAGATGGTGAGCTCTGGCCTCACCTCCTGAACACAAAGCCTGGGACCAGCTTTGAGAGAGGCCCGCCTGCAGGTACCAGCACCCAGCACCCAGGAATTTCAGATCCCCGTTGGCCCTGAACTGGGGCTGGATGAGAAGCACCGTAGGCCACTTTTCTGAAAGTCAATGCAGAAAGGAGGGAGCAGCCAGCTGTTCTGGAGAGGGCCTCTGGGATTGTGGACTCACTTCTTTCCTCTGGTCCAGTGGCATTGGTCTCTCCCAGCCCCAGGGGACTCCATCTTGAACTCATTTAATAATACCCAACTCTTGAGTCTCTCTCCATCCCTCTCTTCTGGCCCCTACTGTAATCGCTGCTATGATGGCTGTTGCAAACCTTACTCTGAGCTCATTAATAAAGTAAACAGATTTCTTCTCCAATTTATGGGAGTGAGTATGAATTTGGACAGCAGATTCAAGGCTGTCAAATAAAAAAGCATAAAGTTTTTCCTATTCATGGGTAAGAAACAGATCCCAGTGCCATGATCTGGGTCTAGTGTGAAGGATGTGATCAAATGGCCAGTGCTGGTTTGGGGCAAAGGGTTAGGAAGCAGGAGACCAGCTGGGGTGGGCTTTGGTGTCTTCTCAGCAGAGATGGCAGAACATGAAATCTGTGTGGGCGGGACTTTGCTGAAGGCAGGAACCCCAAAGGGTCCTCAAAGTGTGGGGTTTCCCAGATTCTCTCAGGGACATCATAGCCACAGCTACTTTTCCTGAGGTCACCAAGACAGCAGGTGCAGGAGCCCATCCCCTCCATGAAACTACATCCATCAGAACTTCATGGGAAAGGAATGGGCTTGGGGCAGGAGGCAGGAGGGTATAAGTTCAAGGGCCCAGCCTGAGCAAGTCAAGGCCCTCCAAATCATAGCGACCAAGATGCTGGCTGCAGGGAGGACAATGGGATTGTGTCAGGACAGGCATGTCGTGGAAACCCAAGACCAAAGACATAGTGTCCCTGGCCTCTCAAGGTTAGAAATGGAAAATGGCTCTGACTTTAGGTGTCTTAGAACAGCAGCTTTCTTTATCCCTTGGTGGCTGCCTCACAGCCCCTTGGCTTCTTGCTATGTTCCAGCCAGGCCTCCTGGTCTGCTTCCTCAGAGCTCAGCTGAGTATGGCCACCATGATCCTCTGCCTCACTCTAGGCCAGTGGTTCTCAACCTTCCTAATGCCATGACCCTTTAATACAGTTCCTGTGGGTCACGACCCTCAGGCTGAGAACAGCTGCTCTAGGTAAATGTTCAGCTGTGCCTCCACCACCACCTTGCTCCATCTCTATTTCCCAGGTCTAAATTCCCAGGGTAGGATCTGACTAGGCCAACTCCCCCAAGTTGGCAGCCCCTGGAGTGAGGACCAAGGTCCAGTCAGCTGTGGCTGGGAGATTGTGTCCTACCTGGCATGGAAGTTGAGGCAGCAGACACTGTGGGCAGCAAGCCATGATCTCCACCCCCACAGAAGGACCTTGTGGGGTGCATCCTTCCCAGAAGACCCTGGGTGCCAAAGTAGACTGACTGGAGCGCCAAGAAAAGGGGGTCTGAGAAGAGAGTATCTCTGCATGAGGAAAACACTCCCTGTAGTGGACATTGCAGGGAGCTCCTTGGGGACACATCCACTGCCCACTCACCAGGTCAGCTTACATTCAGCTGAGTCCCAACCTCATACCACAAGGCTGCAGCCTGAGCTGGACCCTGAGGACTTCATCATAAAACAGACACAATCCCTGCTCCCAGGACCTCCCAGGATCACAGCAAGGGAAGAGGCTCAGACTAAAACTACAATGTGGGACTGAAGGAAATTCATGGCAGGAGCAGAGAGAGAGGAACTGCCAGACTTTCTCAGTGGAGACAAAATTACAGTGACCTCCTAATAACTGCCTGCTAGAGACCAGCAGTCACTTAGAGAAGTTCCCTGCATTTATTTTTTCTGGTGCCTAACTTGGCTCTGA
This sequence comes from Nycticebus coucang, assembly GCF_027406575.1. Taxonomy (NCBI): domain Eukaryota; kingdom Metazoa; phylum Chordata; class Mammalia; order Primates; family Lorisidae; genus Nycticebus; species Nycticebus coucang. The sequence continues at coordinate 46,935,324 of NC_069793.1, forward strand.
AATTGATTCCAAAACCAATGAACCAACAAAGAGGGAGCACCTATTTACTGTCACCTACTGTGTGCTAGCCCTGGGCTGCTCCCTATGTCTGCCATCTCAAACTGAAATCCCTGGAATGGGAGCATGGCCTTCCTCGGAGCCTAGTGACAACAGCACTGATTATCTGCCAGGTGCTGTTCTCAGCACTAAGCTCATCAACTCAGCAACTCTACAAGGCAGGTACTTTTACTACCACCAACTCATTACGCCGAGAGAAGATTGATGTACAATAGGTTAAGTCACTTACTCTAAGTCCCATGGTGAGGAAGAAGAGCCCAGCCCAGCCCTCTGGCCCCAGAGATTACATGTCCCCTTCCCCATAGCTATATGTGTATATGGGGGCGGACAGGCTCATTAGAATGCCTTGAATTCTGGACAATCAACAGAACAATTCTCAGGATTGAAGAAGAGCAAATGTGCTGTTGTTTGGTGATGGTCACCTCCACCTGTGACCTAGAGTACTGCTGCTGAGGCCTTCAGCGTGTCACTGCCAGGAACCTCACCATTCAAAATTCTGCAGCTAGAGTGAATGAGTTTGTCAGTACTTATCAGACCTGATGAGCGAGACAATAGGGAGATGAGGCTTTGGCTCCTGTTTAGAGGAGAAAGGCAGGGAACGTGTATACTGGGCAGGGCAGGAAAGATAATTACAGGAGGCTGGGGACATGGGTGACATAGTCTTGAGCCTTAAGCTTGCTTTAGGGGCTAGCAGGACGTGTGGGCTGCGGTGGGATTCAGCTCCCTTTTTTATGACTCACTCTTCATTGTCATCAGGGAATCAACTCTCATTAGAAAGTTGTCCCCAAAGTACACAGCTCTCCCTAGCAGACATGGGCATTAACCAAATAAGAAAATTCAAAGAATTTGTATAGTATGGGGAGTAAGAACCTAAACCAGTTCCTGACCCACCACGAGGGGCTCTGGAGGCCAGAGTCCACAGGGGTGTGGAGCCAGACATCATGATCCACTTCTGTGACCAAGGCTGAGCGGGCAGGGCCAACACCTACCGAGGCCAAGGACTGCCCCTGCACCACCCAGTCCCTTCCACACGTGTGGCCAGCTCACTGCTTCCCTATCAGCCTCCCTAGCCAGCCAACCAGGCATCCAACAACAACCCATCCAATCTGGCCCACAGATAAACCTTATTTGCCACCCCAGAATCTAACCCCTGTCACTGGATATTCAGAAAAATTAAGGAAGGAGGGGATGACTTTTTAGGGTCCCCCAAAGTTGGGGGCAGAGTTGTCCTTTCTCTGCACCACACAATAGAAACACAAACCTAAAAAGCCTGGGAATTTGAGGATGCCCTTTGACTCTGAACTCTTGGCATTCTAACCATCTCATTGAAGTTACTTTCCATAGCTGCTCCCCAGGGTTTGCTGCACTGACCTTGAGCCTCCCACCTCTGTATCTGGAAGTTGGAGGTGAAAAGGCTGAGCTTGTGGCCTCTGTGCTGCTATGACACTCCCTTTGGGCCTGTGTGGGCTGGAAGTTTATTCTCACCAGTTCAGCCTAATTCTCAAGACTGACATTTGGTTAAGAATCTGTTTCCAGAGCAGAGAGCCTGGTTCTGTCCATCCCTTCAGTGACAATTTCTGGCTCCCTGAGGCCCGAGCTGGCCATGCCTCTGTGAGAACTGGAGGGCAGGCTCAGGCCCCTGGGGAAGGAAGGTGGGGCTGTCTGACGCACGGAGAGAGCAGAGGGCTGCAGTTGTTCTCCTGGGGCCCAAGGAGCCTGCTGCTGGCCTTAGTAGGAAAAAGATTCCTACTAACTGCTAGGTGTTTACTGTATGTCAAGCTCTGTGCTGAGCTCTGAATATGTAGTGACTCATTTAATCATTACAACAAACCCCACAAGGGAGACAATGCCAGTACCTGCATTCAGGAAACCGAGGAACCAAGGCATTAAGCAATATGCCTGAGGTTAATCAGTAAGTGGCGCACGGGCAGGGTGGCTCCAGGAATGCACATCATTAACCATTGTGCTATTCTGCTTTGGGTAGATGAGAAAGGACATATAGAATCTGATTCCAGGGGCACTAGGAACAATTCCAGCCCGAAAATAATTCCTCTCTGCTTCTATTTTCTTTCTGCCTGGTTATGTCTTTCACACTGCAGAGTGAACCAGCCAAAGCCTGAATCACATCTTATCTCTGCCCTGTTTAAAAGTCTTCAATGGCGGGCAGTGCCTGTGGCTCAGTGAGTAGGGCGCCGGTCCCATATGCCGGAGGTGGTGGGTTCAAACCCAGTCCCGGCCAAAAAAAAAAAAAAAGTCTTCAATGGCTCCCTGTTCAAAAGTCCAAACTTCTCAGCCTGGTATTCAAAGCCTCAAATCTCCTCACCCCTAATAATTTCTCCAGCTCTTTTTCTTGCCAGTCACTTCCTCTGCTTCAGCCACATTGGACTTTTCCATTTCCTTGGCCTGCCATGCTCCATCACGTCTGTCTCTGCACATGCTCCCTCCTCTCTGACCTCCTCCTGCCTGCATGAACTTCTACGCATCCTTCAAGGCCCCTTAAGCCAATTGAAAAGGAAACACAGGGCATGGTATGGAATGAGAGCCCAGTTGGTATGAGCTCACTGGTGCCTCCTCAAATGAACCCTTTGGATTCTAAGGGACAAAAAGTCTACTCAAGAGGACCATCTTAGTGGAAAATCCAGGGGTATTTCAGGTCATGTTTGCCTGGATTGAAGTACAAAAACAATGATATCAGGAATCTGTTCTGGCCATCTGTATTAGTTAGGGGTCTCCAGAAAAACAGAAGCAATAAGAGGGAGAAAGGGAGAGAGACAGAAAGACTTTTTTACATTAAGGAATGGCTCACACAGGGCCAGAAAGTCCAAAACCTGCAAAGCAGGCCAGCAGGCTGGAGACCCAGGGAAGAGCTGATATTGCAGCTCGAGTTCAAATTCAGCCTGTTGGCAGAATGCCTATCTTTGGGGGACATCCGTCTTTTTCTATTATAGACTTCAACTGATTCAATAAGGCCCACCCACATTATAAAGGGTAAATCACTCAAGGTCTACTGATTTAAGTCTTAATCTCATCTAAAAAAAATATCTTCACAGAGGCTCGGCACCCGTAGCTCAGTGGTTAGGGTGCCAGCCACATACACCAGGGCTGGCGGGTTCGAACCTGGCCCGGGCCTGCTAAAAACAACAATGACAACTACAACAAGAAAATAGCTGGGTGTTGTGGCAGGTGCCTGTAGTTCGAGCTTAACCGGGAGACTGAGTCAAGAGAATCACTCAAACCCAATAGTTTGAAGTTGCTGTGAGCTATGATGCCACAGCACTCTACCAAGGGCAACATAATGAGACTCTGTCTCAAAAAAATATATATATATTTTTCCTCTTTTAAAAATTGTGTTAAATACACATAATACAAAATTGACCATGTTAATCATTTTTAAGTGTACAGTTCAGTGATATTAAATCCATTGACACTGTTGTGCAACCATCACCACAATGCATCTCCAGAATTCTTTGCATCTTGCAAAACTGAAACTCTGTACTCATTAAGCATTAACTCTCAGTCTCCTTTTCTTCCAGTCCTTGGCAACCACTATTCTGCTTTCTGTCTCTATGAATCTGATGACTCTAGGCACCTTGTCAAGTGGAACGACAAATGGAGTATTTGTCGTTCTGTGTCTGGCGTATTTCACTTAGCGTAATATCCACAAGGTTAACTTGTGTCAGGATGTCCTCCCTTATCAAAACTGAATAATATTCCATTGTGTGTATATAATACCACATTGTGTTTAACCAGTCCAACTTTCCAGGGATGCTTGGGTTGCTTCTACCTTTCGGCTATTGTGAATAATGGTGCTGTGAATATGGGTATACAAATACCTCCTGAAGACCCTGCTATCAATTATTTTGGGTATAGACCCAGAAGTGGAATTGCTAGATACATTTTACTGTCCTTTTGGAATAGAACCACGAATTAGACAAATAGCCATGAATCTAATTCTCATGCTCTGTGAAGGGCAAAATGCTTCTAGGGAAAGTGAAAGCAAAATTCTTTGTATCATAACCAGGTCCAATTCTCAGGATGCTGGGGCTTTTTACAGGAGTACTGAGAAATCCAAGGAAGTTTCATTTCCCCACAGTCCTCAGGTACACATGAAGTATATTGGTTGCAGGTTGGCAGACAGCCGGGGGTTCTCACCAAGCAGAGAAGGCAGCCACTTCAGAGCAAGCAGAGTTTCTCCCTCTGCCTGGATGTGACATGCACAGCTGGCCACACTGGCCACAGACTCCTCATTGGTTAAGGGTGATTCTCACCAATGTCAGGCCTCATCACGCACCTGACGGGTATCATGGAGCAAAATCCTGTCTGATGAAGCTCCAACCCTCAACACAGTCCAACAGCTGCCCCCAACTCAGGTTGGCAGCTCCTAACTCAGAGTCTGTGAATAGATTTAGGGAGTTCTTTGGGAAAAACTCCTCAAACCTTGTTTTTCCCATTTTCACACACAACAATCAATGCAGAATATTTCTGCAACCACATGTAGGGGTTTCCCCCTCACACCAAGCAGCAGAAACCAGCTGGGCATCCTCTAATTTAATTCCAACATTTCCTACACTGAGACAGCATTGGGTCCCACAGTGTGAGGGCTCAGTTCCCAAGACTGATCCCTTCTTCCCACCAGCGTAAATCTGGGCTTCTGCAATGTCTGATTGATAGGCTTCAAGTTGAGGTTCCCTTAATTTGCAAGAGTGGCTCACAGAACTCAAAGAAACATTTACTTATGTTTATCAGTTTATTGTAAAAGGTATTTTAAAGGATATAAATAAAGGGCAGATAAGGAGATATGTAGGGTGAGGTCTGGAAAGGTCCCAAGTGGGAAGTTGGGGGGATTAGCACGTGGATTAGCTCTTGTTCATCTTCCCAGCAGCACTCTGGAAACTCCCCAAACCCTAACCTTTGGACCTTTTATGGAGACCTCTTTGGTTTTCCATTACTAAAGCCTGAGCAACCCTGCAGAAATGTGATTAGACTAAAGGGGTATGATCCAAACTCAGCAAGGCCTGTCCATTCAGATTCTTCCTCTCCAAGTAGCATGCCTTCCTACAGAGTATAGGGCAGGACCCATATGAGGGTCTTATGACCCACAGTCAAACTAGAGTCCTACCTTGGGCAGGTTTAAAGGCGGGCAGGGGAAGGTCAGATTGATTCTGTTTCTTAAGGCCTGCTTCTAAGGCCTAAAGCGTCCCGGCATCATAACAAGAGACTGTAATACAAGTTATGGGAGTTATGAACCAAGGACAGTACCTGAAAACCTGTATGTACTATTCAGCCATAAAAAAAGATGGAGACTTTATGTCTTTTGTATTAACCTGGATGGAGTTGAAACACATTCTTCTTAGTAAAGTGTCACAAAAATGGAAGAGCAAATATCCAATGTAGTCAATACTAACATGAGGCCAGTAGACGAACGAATACACGCCCACACAAGAGAAAAACTCAATTCAATTCAAGGGGGGAAGAAGGGGGAGGAGGGGAGGAAAACTTAGCCAGGAATGTTGGCATGTACCTGTCGTCCTAGCTACTCAGGAGACTGAGCCAGGAGGATCACCTGAGCTCAGGAGTTGGAGGCTGCAGTGAGCTGTGATCACGCCACTGCACTCCAGCCTGGGTGACATGGTAAGAAGCTGTCTCAATAAAATAAAATAAAACAAAATAAAATAAAAAATAAATGAATGAAAAATAGTCTCTCAAAAACAAACACAATGAGCGGCGCCTGTGGCTCAAAGGAGTAGGCCACCGGCCCCACATGCTGGAGGGGTGGCGGGTTCAAACCCAGCCCCGGCCAAAAACTGCAAAAAAACCTCCAAACAAACAAACAAAATGCATATCTAATAATATGTCAGTGAAAAACCAGAATGCAATTTGTAGACATAAATTTTTCACTTACCTAATCACACAGCTGTTATGTCCCTGGGTAAACAATTATTGCTGATTGAGTCCATTCATTCATTCAGCCATTTAACACTTTTTTTTAAACTTATTTAACTTATTTAACTCTGTGCCAGAACCAAAGCTCTGTAGTCTCAGTCTCAGCTCTCCAGCAGCTCCCAGCCCAGGATGGCTGACAGACCTATACATGAAGCATCATAACTGCTGGGTGGTACTGGGTGGGCACGCAGAGGAGGCGGCCTGCCCTGGTGGGGGGAGGTTCAGAGAAGAATTACCTAGAAAGTGACATTTAAGCTCACTGTTGAAAGCTGAGAAGGAGGTTAGCAGATGGCTAGGGGACTTGGGGAGCTGTCCCTGCAGAAGGAACCAGAGGGCATAGTGCAGCCTCTGGGAAGCCCTGTTTTTTAGCTTCCACGGCTGGGTGCTGGGCACACACAACAGATACTTCCTAAATGTGCTTTGTCAAATGAACAGTGGCAGCCACTTGTAGGGGCAATATCTGTGTGGGACCTCTTTAGCTGAAAACTCCAGAGCACTAGGAATCCAGCCCTCTTCTACCTCCTTGTTTTCTATGACTTCCCTCGGTGCATCTCATCCTGCAAGACACGTTAGTTCACTCACTGCATCTGAAAACTCTTACCCCACCTTCCCCACCTTTTACTCTGGTATTCTATTTCCCAGCCAGATCGTCTTCCCACTTCATCACCTGTACCAACTGGGCCAACTCTCAAGGCCACCTTTCTAAAGCTTCCATCAGGTTACCTTTCAATACAGAGTTAACCTACCTTTCTTTCTTTTTCTCTCTCTTTCTTTTTCTTTCTTTCTCTTTCTCTCTCTCCTTCCTTCCTTTTCTTTCTTTCTTTCTCTCCTTTCTTCTCCCTCCCTCCTTCCCTCCCCTCCTTCCTTTCCTTCTTTCCTTTCTCTTTCTGGAAATATATATTTACCTTGTTTCCCCAGCCACACTGTAAGGCCCTGAGGGCAGGCACTGTCCGTTATTATTCCTCATCAGGAGACAGTGTGGTCGAGAGCAATAGTTCCCAAACTTTAGGAAGCATCATAGTCACCCGGAGGACTTGATAAAGCAAACTTTTGGACTCCACCCCCTGAGTTTCAAATTTAGCAGATGTGGAGCTGACCTGAGAATTTGCACTTCTAAAAATTCCCAAGTGATGCCGCTAGCCCAGGGACCATATTTTAGGAATCACTGGCACAAAAAGCACATTGGTTCCAGAGCTGGCTAAATCTGGGTTCCAGTGTAGGCTCTGAATCTTACTGGGCTATGTGAGCTAGAGCAAGACTGTCAGCCTCTCTGGGCTTGGTTTCCTAAGGACACGATAACGTTCTGCAGGGTTACCGAGAAACCCAGCTGGAACACACTAGGTGCTTCATAAATGCCCATTACTGACTGCTTCTGACTGCTTCAGTTACACATCAGACAAGCCACTGGCTGAGCCAAGTTATTGTCCCAGTTAGGGGATCAAGCTCCACCTCAGCAACCTCTTCCCCATCCCTCGCCATGAGGAGGCTGCTGGGACAGCAGAGGAATTTTCTGTTTCTCTGGTTGCAGTGGAAAATGTGTTGCCTCTCCCCAAAGCACTGGACTTGCTCTTCAAAATAAAACTTCACCAGGCTCCGTCCTCTGCCTGAGTCCCAGAGCATTCACATCATTAAATAATTTTGTTCTCAAAGACACACTGGCTATTGAAAAAAATGCTTAAATTTTAACATATTAACCAATTCAAAATTTTAATGTATGTATTTTAGCTAAAAATGGATTTTAACTTTACATGGGACAGGAAGGGGCACTTCAATGATATTTCTTAAAAACAGGTGAACAGAAGTTACTGCTGTGAGTCTGCCTCTGCCTCTGCCTCTGTCTCTCTCACCCACAACTCTCTCCCACATTCCCTCTGTCCCTTTCAGATTTCTGTTCACCTGAATGAAGAGGTCCTCCCTAATCAAGCAACAAAGAAGGGTTTCCCTTCCTTCTCCCTAACAGAATAACAGGTGCAGGTCTGCCCACACCTACTTACACTTCCACACCAAGTTTTCACCAGTGCACAGGTGTCTTAGCCCATTTGGGCTGCTATAAAAAAAAATACCATAAGCCAGATGACTTATAAACAATGGAAATTGATTTGTCACAGTTCTGGAGGCTAAGAAGTCCAAGATCAAGGCACCAGCAGATTCAGAGTCTGGTGAGGGCCTCCTTCCTCGTAGACAACTGTGTTCTCACTTTAACCTCACAGTGGTAGGGGCAAATGAGCTCTCTGGGGCCTCCTTTATTAGGGTACTAACCCCATTAATGAGGGCTATGCCGTCATGATCTAATTATCTCCCAAAGGCTCTACGTCCTAATACTATCATCTTGGGGGTTAGTCTTGGGGGGGGACATAAACTTTCAGCCCATTGCAATAAGGAAGTCAGCTATATAAATTTAGTAGATAGCTAATACTATATACTACTCCACTGGCCAAGTCTAAATAAGAATGGGGGCTTGTTCTACAGATAACAGCCTCTGGCTAAGTCCTTCCGCCACCCGCTTCCTACCAGATGGCTCCCACTCCCCTTTTTGCCTTTTGTATTTACTCTACCTATACCCAAGCCCACCCCTGTATCTTAGAAGGATGCCCCTAGAAAGAACCTGGACCCTGTCACCTACTTTGCTGGATGGCCTTGGACAACTGCATTTTCGTCTATGCCTCATCCTCACCTGTGTAATGGTGATCATACCACTTACCTTAAAGGGAGATGGTGATCAAACCAGACAATGCAATAAATGATTTGGCACTAGGTAGGAACTCAACTATTAAAAAAAAAAAAAATCAGCATCTTGGTATTTCAGGCAAGAAAGCCCTCAACTGATCTGACAGTGGAAGTTTGACTTGAGTGTCTTCTGTGTGTCAAGATTTCTCCCACACATGGTTCATGAGGAACAGGTTATTTTCCTATTTTACAGCTGGGGTCAGGAAGGTTGTCTCACTCAAGGTTATGCAGTTGGTCAGGGGTGGAGCTGGGACCTGAACTTCCCTTAGCACAGAGTTTGGATGCAGGCAGGCTCTGCTCAGATGATAGGAGCTGTGATGCCCTTGGGGAGCGGGGAGGAAGGTGACAAGGAAGGGAGGTTATTGAGCAGTGCCCCACTTCACCTGGCCTCAGCCCCAGGTCTGGCCAGGCTCTCCAGGCCCAGACAGCTGAGGCCAGGCTATGTCTGCCAGAGGCATCTGACAGGGTCTAGGCTGTGCCAGAGAGAGGTGTTCTCTTTGGCCTGGCCCTGATGGAGATTCTGCTACAGTGCAGCCTTGTGCAGGGAGAGGGGTCAGCCAGTGCACCTTGTGGGATTCCACAGCACTGGGCCAGACCATGAGCTGTCCCTGTGCAGCTCACATGCTTCAGTCCCCTCTGTCACTACTGGCAGCTGTCTCCAAAGCAAATGACTGCAGGGTCATTTGTGCTCCTGCTTCACCCACGCAGCGAGGCCCCAGTCAGCAGGGCTCCCTCATACTCGAATTCTCCCATCTGGCCCCTGACTGATGCCAGCAATGGGACTAGGGTTCATCTTTGGTTTCCAATGCAGAGAAAAGGTAAAAATGTACAGATATAAAGGTTTCTCTAAAGGTCCGTTCTTTGGGACTTTTACTCCCTCCTCAGGAGCCAACATCGCAGAGGCAGAAAAGTCCTCAGTAGTTCCACGATCCTTTGGGGAAGTGGTTAACAGCACAGGCTTTGAAGGCAGACCTAGCTGGGTTTGGATTCCTTCTCTACCAATTCCCAGCTGTGTGATCTGGGGAAAGGGGCTTAAACTTCCCTAAGCCCAGTTCTCTCCAACAGTTGTAATGACTAGGCAGGGTTACTGTGACATTTAAAACACATAAAGTAGTTGGAATATGCTAAGCACTGAACAAAAGGTGGTGAAACAAAAAGGAGAAAATCTTATCCTCCTACGCCCTCAATAATCTAAGAAGAGAACAGCTTGGGGATGTTCGGTAGTTTGGGAAGAGATGTTTGGGAAGCCCTCAGTGGTAATGCAACCTGCAGGCAAATGCTGTCTTGCTCTGGGGAACAAGGGGCACAATTTTAAAAAGAGGCTAAGTGGAAGACAGGAAGAGGAGATATGAGGGAACACATAGGGAGAAGACCATCGGGGGTACAAGAGAAATGGGAATTTTACTAGGTTTCTGCTGTGAGACAGTGAATTATGCCTTTTCCGCCTCTCTGTAAACTTCAGTAAAGCCTTCATTTTCTTTTTAATCATGGAGTGGGATTTTGATCTTTACAGGATGCAAAGAGAAGCTTAAGTTTGACCTTACATGGCTTCAAGGGTGTGCAGGGGTCCTCAAACTGCAGCCCACGGGCCACATGAGGCAGTGCGATTGTATTTGTTCCCGTTTTGTTTTTTTACTTCAAAATAAGATATGTGCAGTGTGCATAAGAATTTGTTCATAGTTGGTTTTTTTAAAACTATAGTCCAGCCCTCCAATGGTCTGAGGGACAGTGAACTGGCCCCCTGTTTAAGAAGTTTGAGGATGCCTGTGTAGAGCAACCAGGCCACATATAGGAGTTGCCTTCTGTAGTGAAGATGATGTTGGACCAAAACTTAAGTGGGCAAGAACAAGAACTTAATTTCTCTATCAATCCTCCAACCCACCAGGCTATCAGAAAACATTAACCTCGGGCTTTCTTGGAGTTCTGTCCCCACATCCTGGGTTATGTGGTGCTAAGAGACTGGGGAGGGTCCATATCATTCCTGCCTCATGCCCACACATCCAAGTATAGCTGCGGGTCCCCTGCCTCTGTCAGTCTGGTGATCTGCCCTGAGGCAAAGGGACTTTCTTCAAAATAGCCCTTGTATAGGTGTACAGGCTGTCCCTCTAAGTGACTGTCTCTCAGCCACCCCTATGATAGACAAGCAGGGAGGCCCGGCACAGGCTCCCTCTCTCCAGAGCTCTCTCTAACATGAGGCAGGATAGAGATGAGAAAGAGATCAATTTTCCTTTCCAGGTTCCAACCAAGACACTTTGTCAGTCCCTCCATCCTCTCTTTTACTGGTTCTATAGTCTTCTAAGTTCCCCTGTGGACACAGGCTTTGAAACACCTGTGTCCAGCTGCGTAAGTCATCTGCTTGAAGGGAAGGCAATGGGAGACATTTTCCTCAGCCAGCACAGGTAGCCCTACTTCATTCTCCGCACTTGGTGCATGGCATTCCATAGTGTAGGTAATCCATGATTTTTGTTTTTGTTTGTTTTTAATCAGCCTTCTATTGATTGGGATTACTGAAAGGGCTCATTTCTTAAGATACCACTCCACATCACTATGTCACCCTTATCATCATGATGACCCCCTCTGCCATGGTCACTGGCACATCCAGTAAGCCAGCCAGAGTCAGGGCACTAAAGTCTGAACAATATCAGAGCTGGAAGGGCCTTTTTTGAAGCTCTGCTCCAACCCTTTACCTGCACCCACCCAGCAAGCCAATGAGAGTAAGGATCCAGTCCTGAAAATCCAGCGCAGGTTTTCTCTTTTGCTGGAAGGATGGCTGGGAATTCTCAGAAGGGGGTACCCTTGCTCAAAGCGAGCTTCCAGCCGCCCTCTAGAAAAGCAGGAGGGCATTACCAGTGGTGGGGAAGCACATAGACCCTGCGCCACCTGACAGACACACATGGCTCTGTTGCAGAAGTAAATGATTTCATGTGGCACATAAGCCCCGGGTTGTGTCTCTGACACCTCTCTGTGTCAGTACGCATAACCCTACTGTAGTCCCTGTGCTTGCTCCACAGTGGACAACACCGTGGTTTTTGTTTGTTTGGGCTTTGTTAATTTCTTCTTTCTTTCAACCAACCCCCTGTTGAGGAGCAATGTATAAGACACAACCCACCCCAGAGGAAGTCTTGCACCTGACTCCTTACTTTGTAAAGTTCACCCCACAGGGACAGCAGTATGGTGGGTACCCTCACTATAGAGCTAGTTGCAGGGAAGGGTGGCATTGTCCATAGTCACACAGGAAGTTTGTGCTAGAAATGGCAAACGCAGGTCTCCTGGACTCCAGATCTAACACTCTTAGTCCCAGATGACGTTCACTTTTGTTCTTTAATAGTTCTTTCAGCTGGGGTCTGGCTTGGGCTGGACTGGACTTTTTGTTTATTTTAAATGGCCCAAAACAGGCAAGTGTGTGGGTTGTACCAGGTACTTTGTCAAGGGACAGACAACTAAATACCCCTCCCCGATGGAGGGGCTGCCATGTGTGGTCGCTCAGAGGATGAAGTAGCCTGGATTGTTTCCCAGTTTACAAAGCATGTTCACGCCCACAATCTCATTTTAATCCTGAGGTCTGAGGTCTTGATTATTCTTTTCCTTTTAGAAATGTGGAAACCAAAGTGCAGAATAGTGACTTGCCCCAATTCACACAACTAGTAATGGCGAAGTCTATACTTAAAAATACGTACTATATATTACTACTGCTAAAAAGAAAGATAGCGTTGCTAAAAGTATTAGAAATTGAAATTGTAACTACAAAAACAAAACAATAACATTGCAGAAAGTAGAAAACAACAAAAAACTGAAAGGAAAAAAATCTTGGGTGACCACAGGCACATCATCTCATCTCTCTGAACCTCAGCTGTCTCATTTTTAAAGAGGGGAATGCTAATAACAACTACAGGCAATCCCCAGGTTAAAACGAGGGATTTATTCTTCTTTAGGTTTGTTCTTAAATTGAATTTGTATGTGAGTTGGACCAGGTACATTTACCTATCACCTGTAATAGCCTCTGTTCATAAGTGTGAGTTGTACGTCTGTTGGGTGTCAGTAACTCGGGGACTGCCTGTACAGCAATGGTAGCTAATACAAACTAAGCACCACCCTAAACTATTTCCAAGGCTGAGCAGACTTGCATTCAAACATGCATACATGTATGAAGGGATTTTATTTTGGTGCAAAAAAATTGAAATTCATGCAGTTTTTTTCATAATATGAATTTTCCACGAAGACCTATTTAATTTGAGTATAATCATTAAAAAACAATTTCCTTTCTTCTTTTTCACCTGACACTGTCTCAGAAACGTTTTCTGTTTGGCTACATGGACTCATTGTAGTCACTCCAGCTGCTGCGTTTTCCCAGGTTAATTACCTCCTGTCTTGGACATTGATTCCCACCAAGTCTTCCCTACTTTGGCTGATGCTGTAAGAAACGTCTTTCAGCTTCAGAGAGCTTCCCAAAGTCCCAGCCTGCCTAAGGACTTTAGACCCTAAGCTCCTGCTCTCTTCAGGCTGTCCAGCCAACCCCACCTGTGCTCAAGGGGTCTTCCCTTTGTACTCCCCTGACCTTTCCTGAGCACGTGAGTATTTCCGCTTTTTATTCTAATTTAGGAAGTTCTTTCTTAAATCTAACCTAAAAATCCCATTTTCTGTTCTTTTGACACATGACATAAACTTTTTTGGCGTGAAAATCTCTCCAAGGACGTATAGGAAGGCCTAACATTGTCTTTACAATTTCACTTCGTCCCAGGTCAGGTTAAGAATCCGGATACATGCCCAGTAGTAAAACACCTCTTTCTCAGCCTGGGGCTGGCACCTATTGTATCCACTGGTCCACAGTCGCTGTGAGGCTGCTCTGAGTTAGAGGCGCAAGTAAAGGAGGTGAAGCTGAGCATGAGGACATCTGAGGCACCGGGTTCAAGCCACGATTCCCTACTTGCCGCCATGAGACCCTGGGTCGGCCCTGTAACTAACTTACCTTCGGCTCCCTAGGAACTTCCTCATCGGAAAAATGGAAGCGATTATAACCTGTGCTTAGCAGCATCGTTGGGCTATCCCTCCTGCGAAAGCGCCGGCCATGTAGAACCTAGGAGTGCCTCACGCCTAGGACCACTTTTGAAACTTTCCAAGCGCCTCCCAAAGCAGCGTTCTTGGCCGCTTTTCTAAGGGATGAGGACTTGCACGTACCCTCTGACCTCACCTCATCCATCCGCCCACACCATGTCCTGGTGAACTCACACTCGGGACCCCGAACCCGCTCACTCGGGCCCACGAGGACCCTCTTCCGAGCACCCCACCATCCCACCCAGACTCGAGCGTGCCTCCCACCCCACCAGCCCTGCCACCTTCCCCCCAGCACACGCGCGCAGCGGGGCGCTAAGAGACCCTAGCGCAGCGCACTTCTGGGGCGCGGCCACGTCTGGAGCGCGGGCGCGGGGCGCGGCCCCGGTGCCCCGCAGGTAGCGGAGCTGGCCGGGTGGGGGAGAGGGAGCGCCGGCAGGGCGGGGCCGCGGAGGGGGGAGCCTGGAGGCCCGGCCGGCGGCGGAGCTGCTGGGGACAGAGGTGCAGGAGGCGCGCGGAGCCTGCCGGAGCCCGCGCCCGCTGCCGCGCCGCCATGCCCCTGGCCTTCTGCGGCAGCGAGAACCACTCGGCCGCCTACCGGGTAGACCAGGGCGTCCTCAACAACGGCTGCTTCGTGGATGCGCTCAACGTGGTGCCGCACGTCTTCCTGCTCTTCATCACCTTCCCCATCCTCTTCATCGGTGAGCGCGATCCGCCAGCAGCGGAGGAGGGGAGAGAAGCGGGGCGGGAGGAGGAGGCGCAGCGCCCAGCACGGCTCCGCGGCCCCTCCCGGCCCCGCGGCCGCCGCTCGCCTCCAGCCCCGGGTCCCTCGCCCTATGTTCCGCACGCCAGTCCCCGCACGCTCACACTCGCTCAGACCTTCACTCCCTGGGGTGCCCCCCAGCCCGCACCAGACGCAGCGGATATTCCTGACCCGGGGGGAACCCCAAGCTTTGCCTCCACGGGGCCAGAGCTGGGATGGAGAAAGGGGAAAGCCGAGGTCTCCGCACGCTTTGGAAGGTGGGGGAGTGGTCGGGGCACCCTCCGCGGCGCAGCGGAGAGAGCCGGGCCACCCCTCCCCCAAAGCACCCTTCCTGTCGGCGCAGCTGGGCCCTTGGAGGAGCGCAGCCTGCGCTTCAAAGGCGGGACGGAGCTAGACAGTGGTCAGTGGTCTTTGGCAGTCCTGGGATCCCCGCGCCCTGGAAGGGGAGAGGCGAGAGCTGGGGGGCATAGGTCCCCTTCCCCCGCCTCCGCACCAGATCGAGTGTCCGTGGAGCTCTTCTCAAGCTCTGTGCAAAGTCGCTCAGACTCGTGGACTCTGGGACCCCAGCGCCCTTGCTCGCAAAGTTGGGCTTTACTGTCGGGACAGAAGTACGTGCCTGTCCACTTGGGTCCCCCTCATCCCTCACCAAGACTTTGAATCTCCCAGGCCTGTCAGCTATGTTAATTCATCTGGTGTCGCTTGGCCCCCCAAATTTGTTCACTCACTTTAATTAAGAAAAAAAGAATCTCAAAATTTATACGCAGGGCAAATCTTAAAATTCATATGCATCTTTGGGGAAGAAAGGAAAGATTGTTACAAAAATAAATTAAAAAGAGGTTGCTGCAGAGGCAGAGTTACTAGTTATTGACAAATAATGAGACAGAAATAGGAAGGAAACATACATACATCCTCACATGTGTATCAAAAAATCAACAAAGAACAGTATTTACACTTCTCTTATTAACCATATGGTTTATTTACCTGATAACCTGACACACGAGATGTCAGCATATAAAATGGAGACACTCAGAGGACCAGCCTGAGAGGGCCCAGGCTTCACACCTGGATGTTTAGTTCATGTGTACTACCCTTGGGAATTCTCACACACAAATGTACACATGTGTACTCTCCTCACCACACTGTGGACTCAGCCCAAGCCTCCCCTGGGGTCCATGCACCCTCCTCCATGTGGGCCAGGTTTCCCGCCTCTGACAATTCCTCCTTGCAGGGTGGGGCAGTCAGAGCTCCAAGGTGCACATCCACCACAGCACATGGCTGCATTTCCCTGGGCACGACCTGCGCTGGATTCTGACCTTCATGCTGCTCTTCGTCCTCGTGTGTGAGATTGCAGAGGGTGTGCTATCTGATGGGTGAGTGACTGTGGACTCAGAAGGCTGGCTGTGCTCCAGAGTGCTTCTTGAAAGGCCCAGGGGGACCCCAGCTTACCTGCATTCCAGGAACCAGAATGGTTTGCTATGACTTCCAGCAATTCTTTATTCAGTGTCTTCTGTGTGCCAGGCTCTCTGAGCCAGGTGCCAGACACAAGCAAGACCTAGGCCCTGCCCTCAGTCCAGGAGGGTAGAGGGAACATGGATTTGCAGGTCACAACTCAGTGAAATAATGCTGGAGCCTATGAGAATGCCCCAACTCCTGGAGATGAGGCTGGACCTCTTCCATAAGCTGCCAGGTTATCTTCTTGGGGGGAAAAAAAAATCTAAGTACATCACTCACTCTTGCTTAAGACCTTTCCTTGGTTTTCAGCTGGTTACAAGATGTGGTCCCAGATCCTGCACCTAGCGTCCAAGGTCCTCATGGTCAACCCCACCTGCTTCATTCCCAAAGGCCTTCTCCCCATGCCCACCTTTCCTCTGGATCTCACACCTCTTCTACGCACAGATCATATTGTATGCTAAAGTTTATATCTATTTGTAAAACTCTCCTCTGAGTCAGAAAGGTCTCAGAGTTAGAATCTGGGTCTTATTCATCTTTGTATTCACAGTACGCAGCACATGACAAAGCCCCACAAACACTAAGTCCTTAGGAGAATAAGTGAAATCATGTTACAAGTAAGCACCTGGCAGGAGAGAGAGAGTTGGGCAAGCTCCTCCCAAAGTTGAGGGGCCTTTGGAGCTAAGTCTGGAAGGATTACTGATAGGCAGAGGAGTAAGAGGAGGGAGGGCCAGAACGAGGAAGGAGGAACAAAAGCACCAAGGAGAACAGTGGGTGGGGATGGGAGCAGTGCTGGGGGCTGCAGAATTAAACATGGGCAGGGGACCAATGGAGGCTGAGGCTTAGAAACTGGGTTGGGGGCATCTCAGGAGGGCTTTGAATCCCACACTACAGGTTTGGGTTGGGAACACAAGAGCGATGTCGTCAGCACAGCACTTTTAGGTACAAACCTGTGGGGGTGTCCAGGATAGGTTGGAGTCAGGGAGATGCTGGTGGTAGAAACAGCACTTAGGAGGTGATTGGATTAATCTGGGTGAGAAGTAACTGTAGCAGAATTAGTGTCAGCAGTGGGGGACAGAAGAGATTGAACAGCCTTCTCACTAAGGAAAAACTAGAAACTGCAGAGTGAGGGGCTGGTGGAGGGGAGGGACGTTTGGCTTAAGTATCTGAGGTCTAGCCCCTCTGAGCTGGGATCAGACTGTGTCCAGACTTTACTCCTGCCAGCCCTGCCTGGCCCCCTGCAGCTGGAAGGCAGGCGGGTGGCGTCCCTCATCCTTCTCCACACCTTTCCAGCCCCAATATCCCTGCCTCCTGGCTTCAGCAGTGATCTATGTGATAACTGCTCACCTTGAAGCCAGCATCTCCTGATTATCTGAGTCCCCAGAGCATCAAGAAGACCAGAGGGCATACTGCTACATAACTTCTCACCACCATCTCCAACACCCTTTCCAAAGATGCCACAGAAGGGAGGGATACCCTCAGACCAGAAATGCTCACTGGGTTTTAATTAGCCAGAGTGACAGAGGAAAACACCCTGCCCGCAGAGGAGGAAATGCTGGGTGGACTAGCTGGAAGTCAGCTAATGCTTCCACTGCGTACCAGCTGTGGGCCTCACTTTCCCTACTTGTGAAACTAGCATCATAGTCCCCGGCTTGCCTGCTCCATGGGGCTATAGAGGATGAAACTGGAGCATGGATGAGGTGCAGTGCCCAGAGTGGCAGAGCCCTGGCCAGATGTTGTATTCCCAGAATGTGCGAAACTGGAATGAATTGGTCCAGGGACTCCCTCCTGCTGGCTGTCAGCAGCCCCTCCTGCATGTGGCTGCACTTGTGCTACAAACCACTCTAGCTCAGTGTGCAGGGCCATCTCCTCCCCAGGGCACTTGTCACCTGGTCTTTGTGGGCTCACACACCTGGGCAGGCAAGCGTGAAGGGACAGCATGGGAAGGGACAGACAGGAGGAAGAGTCACAGACCCTGCCCTCTGCCATCCCTAGTCTACCCCAGACTTGTTGCCAGACCTTTCTGGAAGTTCAGGGGGCAGGTAAGAGTAGGTGCTGGTTAGGGCAGCAGTCTTCAACCTCGGGTTCAGTTTAGGGTAAGTTTCATTTAGTGACTAACTAAGCCATCTTAAAGCTACAAGGCTTCCTGTCTTCCTTTGTGTATTATTTCTGTATGTGTTGCTCTGAATTCAGAATAACTACAGCAAGATAGGTTAGTGAGGGAGGTTTAAAAAATATATATATAAATATAATATGTATGTAATATATGTAACTATATACAGGTGGCCATAAAGTTTGTGTACAATTTAAAATAATGTGCAAATTGTTATTGTGCAAATACAGTTATTCTGTATTAAAATTGTAATACTCAATATATACTTATAACAAAAGATGAATACAAGCCACGTTTGAGCACCTCTTATAATTGCAGAATTCAAACATGCCTTGAAAAATTACAATTTTAATATGGTTTTTTCCTTTCTTAAAATGTGTTTACATTTTTTGGGTGCAGTATATCATTAGAATGTTTTCCCAGATCATCGTACAGTGGATAAAGCCTGTATGTAAGACTTTACCTAATTTTTTAAACTTAAATTCAGTGTACAAGTATTATTCAGCAAAGCAACTAAAACCTATTTTATTATTAAGTCAGGCCATGGAATATTTATTCCAATTATGGTTGATCCTTACCTTATTTCATCTTACAAAATTCTAACATTCCTACCTTCTATTGCAAAAATAGTTTATTTAAACATATAATATCTTAGATACCAACTTAAAAAATGTATGAGAGGGGCGCCTGTGGCTCAGCCAGCCCCATATACCGAGGGTGGCGGGTTCAAACCCGGCCCCGGCCAAACTGCAACCAAAAAATAGCTGGGCGTTGTGGCGGGCGCCTGTAGTCCCAGCTACTCGGGAGGCTGAGGCAGGAGGATCACTTAAGCCCAGGAGTTGGAGGTTGCTGTGAGCTGTTTGATGCCAAGGCACTCTACTGAGGGCCATAAAGTAGTGAGACTCTGTCTCTACAAAAAAAAAAAAAAAATGTATGAGAGAGTATAGAGTGTTTCTAAATTATTTTAAGGAGGACAGAAGCAAGAATTTGAAGATCCCTGGGCAGGGTGTTGGCTGTTTGCAGTGTTCCCACTGGTGACTGGCCGCTTTCTGGCCTTGTCTCTCTAGTACCTCCTGTATTAGTCTGAAGATCTTCTGTAGAGAATAGCCACTAATCAAGGCTTTTAAAATATCAACATTTATAGTCTCATTGAATGAGAAATCTGGAAGTTGTCTTTTCTGGTTGGTTTGGTGGCTCACTGATGTCTTCAGGAACCTAGTCTCTTCCCATCTTCAATACCATCCTCCATGTGTCACCCAAATCTTCCCCATGATCACAAAGTGGCTGCCAAGCTCCATGCATCACTTAGCAAAGACAAAGGAGCATACTTCTGATATGTCTCTCCCTTATGAGGGAGCTCATCCTCCCCAGACTTGCCTTTACATCTCATTGGCCAGGAGTGGGTTATGTGTGGCCACCCTTAGACCAACCACTGGCAAAGGGGTATTGGGATGGCTGCTTAAACCAATCACCATCTATTCCCTGGTATTAAGTATATTGCTACTGGAGGAAACTGTTTTAATTTTAACAAGGAAGAAGAGGATGCTATTTGGTGAATAGCCCACACTATTCTGCATCCACCAGACCCCTTGGGGTCCCAACATGACTCCCCTTGTAGCCCTCCTCATTGTCCATTGAACTCATATTCTCTTAATTCATCCTTCAATGTCTAGCCTGGTGCCACTTCCTCTGTGACGTTGTCCCTGGTTGCCCATCCCCTCCTTTGTGCCCCCTTCAACCTCTGTCCATCTATAGACCACTTCTGTAGCCTGCCAAATTAGTTAGCTCTAGGGACAGTGGGCCCCTCTTTACCATCAGCTTCTCTGGGTCAGAGATCTCAGCAGGCTGGATAGTAGGAGCCCACAAGCTCAGGCAGCTCCGAGGCAGGACGCTGAGCAGGCCGTCTGGGAATGGAGAGGGTCCCGACAGGGCTAGCGCAAGAAGAGCAGGCTGGGTATACCAGGCTGGGCAGGGTGGATTTTGCTATCTGGAGGAGGAAATCATGGAAGGAAATGATTGGGACCAACCAAGGTGGCCCCCTCAGCAGTCATGGGGAAGACTGGGATCTGTGAGAAAGCTCTGGATGTCTGTGGGTCTTGTCACCAACCCAGAGTCCTCCCACCAGAGGCTCTGTCAGTTAAGTGGGGAGGCTATGAGCTGGTATTGACTGCTCCATTGCCTATCGTGGGGAAGCAAACCGAAGCAGTGACCTTGGTCATGCCTCTCTTTGACTCAGTCTCTTCAGCCATAAAATGAGGAGACAAAAGTACCCACTTCATGGGATTTTATGGAGATTCAATGAGTTAATATATATCAAGTACTTAGAATGGTGCGTGGGCAGGGTAAATGCGCAATAATTATTGACTCTCATTAGTGTTGTTATTACAACACCCGGGGAGGGGTGTCAATGCCAAGTGAGTCCCCACGCTGCTCAAAGGACCCCAGAGGCAGAGACCCAGGTGTTTTTACTCCCAGAGAAGTGGATCTGGGCTTTGAAGCTTCCACTGCCAAAGTCTGCTTCCCAGTGCCAGGTTCTACCCACATAAACCCAGGCAGAGAAGGCCATGAGTTCCAGTGTCTGAACACCAAGCCCCCTAGCATCTCTGTACAGACTTCTGGACCCCTCAGTTAAAAGGCCTGCTTGGGGTCTAGGCTGGCAGAGCTGCCGGTGTATGGAATGGGGCTGCAGATATGACCTGGTGGCCCTACTGTGTGCTGAGCCCTAAGCACAGGCCTTGGCTGCTATGTTATGGAACTCAGCACACCTTTATCCTGTCTTTCTCTCTCTCCCCCTCCCCGGCCCCTCCAT
This sequence comes from Nycticebus coucang, assembly GCF_027406575.1. Classification (NCBI taxonomy): domain Eukaryota; kingdom Metazoa; phylum Chordata; class Mammalia; order Primates; family Lorisidae; genus Nycticebus; species Nycticebus coucang. The sequence continues at coordinate 46,956,234 of NC_069793.1, forward strand.
CTCAGGGTAACGGAATCCCGCCATCTCCACCTGTACATGCCAGCCGGAATGGCGTTTATGGCTACTGTCACATCTGTGGTCTACTATCACAACATCGAGACCTCCAACTTCCCCAAGCTCCTGATTGGTAGGAAAGGGCAGGGAAGGGAGAGGGGAGGGCAGGGGTGGGTGGGCATGAGATGGGGGGGTGCTTGCCTTCATTCTTTTCATAATCTATCTGAGGGTGTACTATGTGCCAAGCATTGTTCTAGGTGCTAGACATTTAGAAGTGAAGGAAAAAATCCCTGCCTTGGTGAAGTGTACAGTCTAGCAAAGAAGACGGTCAAGCAAGGACAGTGAATGAACAAACAAAGAGATGAATAGGTGGTAGTGATGCTGTGAAGAAAATCAAGCTGGGCGACGGTAACGATACTGTCTAGGAGGGTGGCCAGGGCAGGTCTCTGACGAGCACGAGCAAGCAGGGGGAAAGTATTCCAGGCAGCAAGAACAGCAGGTGCCAGGGCCTTCTGACAGGAGCACACTTGGCAGAGAGGCCAGTGTGGGCAAAGGCAAATGGCCAAGGGGAAGAACGGCAGGGACCAGGGCAGGAGCAAGGGAGAGCCCCTTTGGGCATGAGCACCTGGGTGCTAAAAACCTATGTGGCAGAGCAGCAGGAGTTGGGGTTTGACTGGGGATCAAATTTTCCTTTGAGGGCATATTGAGTTTGAGATGTCGCTGACCCAGTTAACTCAAGGGTCAAGCGGACAGTTAGATAAATGAACTGGGTGTTCAGGGGGAGGATACACATTCAGCACTTGGGCTCATTTGGTGGCATCTAAAGTTTAAGCCTGGACGAGAAGAAGAGAGAGAAGAGAAAGGACCCAGGACCAGAGCCTGAGGTTTGCCAACTCAGGAAGGGCTGTTTGCTTAGAGCTTCTGCCACTGTGTGGCTGGGGTCCCCTGCAGAAGCAATGTGATGACTGCTGATGTTTATGGAGTATGTACTGTGTGCCAGGCTCTGTGCTAAGCTCATCGTATGCGTTGTCCCACTTAATCCCCACAACCTCCCTGTTGGTACACTGAGACTCAGAGAGGTTAAAAATAATAACAGCAAACACTCATTTTGCACTTACAATGTATAGGCTCTACCTTAAGCATTTTATGTATATTAACTTGTTTAATCCTTACAACAACCCCATTAGGTAGATGCCATTATTATTTTCCCTTTACAGATCAGAAAACTGAGGCTCAGAGATTAAGTGACTTGTGCTAGTCTACATAGCTGGTCAAGGGGCAAAAAACAGGAAGCTGGCATCCAAGCAGGCTCCTAACCATTACTAAGGTAACTGAGGGTCCGAGCTTCCTCAGACTGTGTTCTGGAGGTCTAAGATATATATTCACAGGTCTTCCTCTGCATTTGGGCTCAGTCCGCATGTCTAAGGCCAGGGCTATACATCTGGCAGCAGGCTGCATCCATACTTGTGTCATTGAGTCAGACTGTGATTTTCGGGAATCACAGCATCTCACTGACATCTGTAGGAATTTTGTTCCCCTTGAGAGGAGACACCACAGAGGCAGAAATTCTAGCTCAGGGAAAAGGAGAGAGGGAGGTACACTCTGTGAGCTATATGGATAGAAGTCAGTGTGTATTGGGGGGATAGCTATCCCTCTGAGGAGGCTGATGTCTCATCATAAGTCTGGAGCCCATGGCTTATATTGTCCCATGAAGGAGCCATGACCCTATGGTCCCAAATGAGACCAAGGAGGTATTCTCTAAAAATGTCATGTTTGAGCTGAGAGCTAAAGAAACTAACTGGGAGAAGGGAGAGGAGTGCTTCAGGCTGAGGGAATAGTATGTGCAAAGGCCCTGAGGCAGGAGGAGCAAGCCACATTAGGAAATCCAGAAGGGCTGGAGCAGCAGGTGGAGCCTGTACTAGGCATCCATCTTCATCCCAAGAGCAGTGGGAAGTTGATCGTTTGGAGGGTTTTTTGTATGTAGTAACATATGCATAACATAAAATTTACCATCTTAATTATTTTTAAATATACAAATCAGTGGTAGTAAGTACATTCACATTGTTGTACCATCATCATCACTATCTGTCTCCAGAACTTTTTCATCTTCCCAAACCGAAACTCTATACCTATTAAACAATAACTACTGGACTAGGCACGGTGGCTCATGCCTGTAATCAAAGCACTCTGGGAGGCTGAATGAGGCAGGTGAGCTCAGGAGTTTGACACTAGCTTGAGCAAGAGCAAGACCCCATCTCTATTAAAAATAGACAAACTATCCAGGCATCATCCTGGGGTCTGTAGTCGCAGCTACTCAGGAGGCTAAAGCAGGAGGATCTCTTGAACCCAAGAGTTTGAGATTGTTGTGAGCTATGACAGCACAGCACTCTAGCCTGGGGCCACAGAGTGAGACTCTGCCTCTAAATAAATAAATAAATAAATAAATAAATAAATAACTGTCCATTTGTCCCTCAGTCCAGACTTCCAGCCTCTGGGAAACACCATCCTACTTTCTATCTCTATGAATTTGACTACTCCAGGTACCACATCTAGGTGGAATCATACACTCTTTGTCCTTTTGAAACTGGCTTATTTCACTTACTGTAATGTCCTCAAGGCTCATCTATTTTGTAGCATGTGCTGAATTTCCTTCCTTTTAAGGCTGGACAATATTCCATTGTATGGATATACCATATTTTGTTTATCCATTCCTCCATCAATGAACATTTGGGTTGCCTCCACCTTCTGACTATCGTGAATAGTGCTGCTGTGAACACAGGTGTACTGTGAGGTTTTCAACACTCGTGTCTGTTGCTTTATGGAGACTAAGTTGGAGGAGGACAAGAGGGGAAGGAAATAGAGAACCAGTGAGAAAGCTCTTGATGGGGTCCAGAGGAGACATGACTGTGGCTGAGATGTGGGTGGTACCCTGAGGACAAAGAGAAGCAAATGGATTCAAGATATGTATGAGGTAAAATAAAACTTGGTGGCTGGGCATGGTGGCTCACACCTGTAATCCTAGCACTGTGGGAGGCCCACGTGGGAGGATTGCTTGAGCTCAGGAGTTCAAGACCAGCCTGCACAAGAGTGAGACCCATCTCTACTAAAAATAGAAAAAATTAGCTGGGCATCATGGCATGTGCCTGTAGTCCCAGCTGCTCAGCTCAGGAGGCTGAGGCAGAAGATTCACTTGAACCCAGGAGTTTAAGGTTGTGCTGAGCTATGATGATGACACTGTATTCTAGACAACAGAGCAAGACCCTGTCTCAAAAAGGAAAAAGAAAGAAAAGAAAAAGAATGGTGGTGGGGTCATGGGGCTGAAGGAGAATAAGGTATCCAAAGGGCACCACCCATTGTATGCCAAGCTCACTGTGCTAAAAGCTTTCCATACAGTGTTCACAACCCATTCAAGATATTACTATGATTACCCCTATTTAATGGATGAGGAAACTGAGGTCCAGATGGGTTAAGTGACATATCCTAGGTCACACAGCTATTATATCATGGGGTCTGAGCCCACATGTATCTGGCTGCAGGGCCACATCTCTGACCACCGTATTTACTACACTGCCTCACAGGACTATGAATCACTTTTTCTGTCTCCTCCAGTCCCTGGGGCTCCTCGTCATCATGCTGTGATGGGCTCTGTACTGTGGAGACAGGGATCTGGGCCCTCACCTTCTCTCTGCCTCCAGCTGGCATGGAGCTTAAGCAAAGTCACCTCCTGTCTCTGGGCCTCAGTTTCCCCATTTGTAAAATAAAAGTGCTGGATTGAATGACCTTCAAGATCTACCTCAGAAACCCCACATGTAAGTCATTATAGCGTGGAGCTTGCATGCATGGGCTCTAGCATTAGGCCAGCCCAGCTCTGCCATTTAATGGCTGTGTGACCTTGGATCAGTTACTTAATCTTCCTGAGCCTCAGTTCCTTTGTCCAATAAATTGGGGGTGACAACAATACTGTCTTTGAAAGATTATTGTAAGTCATAAATGTGACAATGTGTTTAAAGTGCTTACTTGGCACAGTGCCTGTAATTTAGAGAAATTCAAGAAATAATTTTCCTATGCTTCTCATTATCCTTTATTGTTATGGGAAATTTGACCGGTTTGACTAGTTGATGCTTTTGAGCATGCCTGTGATGAAGGTTATAATGTATGTACATCATCTCCAAGTGGCCTACTGGTATACTCACACTTGTGTGTCCCCTTACTCAGAAATGTGCACACTCACACACCTGCCTCCTTGATGCTCACGCTCTCTCTCCGTCCCTCCCACACACATATGAGCGTGCACATGTGGCATACACACAAGTTCCCCGTGTTCTCCTGTCTCTCCTTGGCAGCCCTGCTCATCTACTGGACCCTGGCCTTCATCACCAAGACCATCAAGTTTGTCAAGTTCTACGACCACGCCATCGGCTTCTCACAGCTGCGCTTCTGCCTCACAGGGCTGCTGGTGGTGCTCTACGGGATGCTGCTGCTCGTGGAGGTCAACGTCATCAGGGTGAGGGTGAGCAGGCCACTTGCAGACACACCTGGGCCAGGGTGAGGTGGGGGCGGAGCTTCTGAGCACTTCCTTGCCTGAGTGCAGGCCCCCACTCTGTCTCTCAGCCACACCTGAGAAGGAGCCAGTTTGGTTCACCTGCCCCCCAAAACGGGCATTGAGGCCAGGCTCCCAGAGAGAGAGGAGGTGACAGAATGTGGCAGCTGAGACTGAAGGCTGAGTTTACACCCATAGAGAGGGAAAAATCTTCGGAGACTGTTTTCTCCAGTTTCTTTTTTTGTGGGGGGAGGGAACTTGTGCTTTCATGTACTCACAGTCACAGGTACATGTGAATGAGTAATGTGAGTGCGCACACATCTCATGTTTTGTTATCATTTTTATTTGCCCCACCTCCTTCTCTCTTCCCCACCTCGGGCTCCAACCATCTCCTTCCCCTGCCCTCACCTTCCCAGGTAACCCAGACTAACATTATCCTTCCGTACTTTGTTTTTATTAATATAACACACATCTGTCTAATATCTAACTCAGGTTTTATTTTTCTCAATACATGCAAGTATTTGTTTCATAAAAACAAAATCATACCATGCACTATCTTTTGAATTATGCTTTTCTTACCTAACAGATATTTCTTGGGACTCCCTGCAAACCATCTGGTCTGGCTCATTTAATTGTCTTAATGGCTGCATAATATTCCATCATGTGGATAACCATAATTTATTCATCTCTTTCCCTATTAGTGGGCATTCACTTTGTTGCCAAACTCTTGCCTTCGCAAGTAATGGTGTATCGCACGTACCTATATTGTTATGGACTGCTGCTTTTATTTCCGTGGGAGAGAGTCCAAGAAGTGGCATTGCTGGATCGAAGAGTCTTTGTATTTTAAATCTTGATTGATGTTGCAGATTACCTTCCAGAAAAGCTGTAATATCCCAGCAGCATATGGGAAAACTCTCTACGCTTCAGCCAGAATGGGGGGTTGTGGCCCTTTCTAATCTGGGTTGCTCCGTTGAGTGTGAATTACTACTCTAACCTGCGTTTCTCTGACTCTTCTGCTTTAGTTAGTGATCCACAGGGCATAAGCCCTTGCATTTTCTTCCTCAACTGACCTTCACAGTAACCCTGTTATGCAAGTGTCACCCCCTTTATAAATGAGGATGCATTTTAGATGCAGTTTGTCCAAAAACACCTTGCTTGCTAGCAGAGGAGGCAGGATATGAACCCGGATCTGCAGAACTTCAAGTTCTGTGAACTCTGTGTGAACATAAATGGTATCCTCAGATCTGTAAAGAAGACAGTTTATGGGAAATTTCTATTCTTCCTAACTCAAATTAAACCCAACCCAGCCCAGCCAGGGGAATTCAGAGTAGACCTCAATGAATAGGGAAAAAGTCAGGAAGCCCTGACATTGGTGGCCAAGAGGTCCTTTTCCTGGGAATAATTATGGGCAAGTGTTGGCTCATCTGTTAGAGGTCAAGTGTGGATGTCACAACCTCAGATCCTTGCTGGGACAAAGTGGGGAGTAGTGAAAAGCTGCACTTACCCATGTCCCATGGCCTATGTGCTTACAGAGATACATCTTCTTCAAGACGCCAAGGGAGGTGAAGCCCCCAGAGGACCTACAGGACCTGGGGGTACGCTTCCTGCAGCCGTTCGTGAACCTGCTATCCAAGGGCACCTACTGGTGGATGAATGCCTTCATCAAGACTGCCCACAAGAAGCCCATCGACCTAAGAGCCATTGGGAAGCTGCCCATCGCCATGCGAGCTCTCACCAACTATCGGCGGCTCTGCGTGGCCTTTAACGCCCAGGTGGTCAGTGGGGACAGGGCCACACCACCCATTCCCTGCGCTCTGGTTTAGAGCCAACAGATAGGGACCTCAGAAGGTATCAGGTCAAAATGCTGGTGGGACAGGAAGGGAAACTGAGGCCCAGTGCAGACAAAAATCTTGCCCTAAGTCACATGGTAAACTACGCACAAGCGTAAGACTAGAGATTCATAGGCTAGTCATAGTTGGAATGGCTCTTACAATTAGGATTATCTGGTCCTATATTCTTGCCCAGTTGGGAAAACTGAGGCCCTGAGAAAGGAAGTGACCCTACTGGACTCTCTTGTACCCTGTCCTCTTTCTTCTGGAGCTCAATGACTATAGGTAGGAATTTTCACTCAATTTGGAGGGCAGGGCTGTTAGTGGCCTGATCCTTATAAGAGAGCTGTATGAGCTGTATCTGTGATACAGATCTCAACATGTCACTGAAAAAGAAACTGATTCCCTGAGAAAGGCTGTGACCTGCCCAGAACTGACCCACAGTTGGCAGGTGGCGGAGCCAGTCTCCTGACTCCCAATCCAACGCTCCTTCACTGTTTCTGCTTTGGCATGGGACAAACCTGGAAACAGCCCATGGCACATGGCCACTCCCTCATCTCCATGCTGTGCTCATCACATAGGCCCAGACCAGCGCTGTCACCTTGAACAACCGTTTGGCCTCAGTTTCCCTATCTAGACCATATTGGTGCTGATTGGGCTCACACCATAGAATGCACATGGTGGTTCTATGATTTCTTCCTGGAGTTTGTCTCTTTGTAGAGGAGGTGACTAGTGGGTTTCCCTAGGCAGCAGGAGCCAGGGACATCCTGGGAGGCTGGGCCCTGCCATGAATGCGCCTTCAGCCACTCTGACCTGGCCATGGGTCTCTCTGGGCAGCGGAAGGATGCGGAGAGCACACAGGGTGCCCGGGCCATCTGGCAAGCACTGTGCCATGCCTTCGGGAGACGCCTGGTCCTCAGCAGCACTTTCCGCATCTTGGCTGACCTCCTGGGCTTTGCTGGGCCACTGTGCATCTTTGGAATCGTGGATCACCTTGGGAAGGAGAACCACGTCTTCCAACCCAAGGTAGGCCACCCAGAGGTAGGGCAGGACACCTTCTACAGGGTGAACAAACTTCATTATCTGCCACACAAGTAAGAATAAGTTATTTTGGGCCACAGAGTAAATATGCCAGTGAAACCTTATTGGCAAAAAAAGATCTGTGCATACTTTTTATGATATCCAGCACCACAGAGAGGCAAAAGAAGCCTGTAGCCCACGGGCCACAGGTTGAACACCCTGCAAGGTTTTCAGTTGTGTGATCAGTTGTGGGTGAGAGTGCATGAGGCCTGTATGTGGGCCACAGCCATGCTGGGTGGCTCCTTACACCTGGACAGCCACCCCCTACAGAGGATACTCGGAGTCTGGACAACAGAAACTCACTCCAGGAGATGAACAAGTGCCCCAAGAGTTTTCTGTACCCTGCTCTCCCCCCGACACCGTCACCCCATAATACCTCTCCTAATAGTTAAGTCACTCGGAAAATGACAGGAAGGGCATTTGTCCAGTGTCTAGAGTGTCTGTGGTTTGCTAGGTTTGTTGACTTTCAGTTCATATCATCTCAATAGACTGAGAACGTTTCAGGGACCTGTCTTCTTCGGTTCCATATATCCTGCAGGGGTATCTTGGGGGCTGCTGTTGGGGGCAACAGAAGTGGGACGCCTCCAGGAGTGGGGCTTTTTCTCTCCCCATTCCAAATTTTATTCAAAATTTTATCAATATGTTGGATTTTACTATTAGTTTCTTTTAAGAAAGGGTTAAAAATACTTGAAACTTACTGGACTAGATGACATCCAGTGCTGTTTCCAGAGGCAAAGACTCTACACACTGAAATTTGTTGGGCAAAAGAGATAGAAATCCCTTTCTAGGGGGTGATTTTCCGTGCCTGGGGCCAGAGCATCCACTTTCATTGTCTGTTTCTCTGTAGCCACTTAGGTTTACACAGCCACAAAATGGAAAACTTTTCACCCTTAATAAGACCCAGAGTTTTATTCTCCCAGTAGGATTGAATTATGACATTTTAACCACAGACAGTCCAAAATTAATGCAGAAAATTAGTAGCCAGGGATCTTCATAATTTATGATTCCCCTTGTGTAATGTTGATTCATCTCATCAGCTCCAAAATCGCAGATAGCAGTTAATCTTCAGAGGTTTATATCAGTTTTTCTGGAGATTTGATTAGTCAGCTGGGCACTTTTGGTCAGAAATTTGAGATATAACAAGTCTCTAATATCTGATTTAGTCAGCAAGTGTTTATTGAGCCCTACTGTGTGCCAGGCCTGAGTTGGGCTGTGGGAATATGAAGTCAGTGGTTATGAACACGGACTATTAACTATAATAATAGCCACGTATAGGCCACATTATACATACCTGGCTGTGTGTGGGAGTTAGCATGTGAAATCTCATTTAATACCTAAAACTACAATTGGGGGTGAGTGTGTATATTTTAGTTACAGCTTTACTGTAATATAATTCACATGCTATACAATTCATGAGATAGGTATTCTTATTTCCATTTTGCAGATGAGAAACTTGAAGCTCAGAAAGGTTAAATAACTTTCCCCAGGGTCTCTCAGCTAGTTAGTAACATAAGATTTGAATCCAAGACTTTTCTACTCCATCGACTAGGTATTTACAACCATAATGCTAAATAGACTATTATTGCCAAGCCGTCATCTCTGGCTCCAGCAAAGGAGAGAAAAATCTAAATATATTTTTATACCATGTGTTACATATGAATATTAGGAGGTATTTACCGGGAATTGTTGGAAAAGGGAGTGATTGACTTAGCCACTGGTTACGCACAGCTTCGTAGGAGGGAGAATTTGAGGGTTGAAATTTGCCAGGCTGAGATGGGTCAATTTCCTTTTTAATCGAGAATGTAAGGACTTTTTTTGCTTAGACTTCAGTGGTTTTCAAGGCCCTCTCTAGTTTTTTGAGCCTCTGTATTTTACTTGGCCCCCCCCAAAAGAGAGAGGGAGTGGGTGCTTCTCTTGTCCACAGGAGTGTCACCTTCAGTTTTAGTCTGATCACAGGCAACCCCACAATTGTAAGATCGACAATCCTACAGCAGGATGGAGCCAGTTTGTTAATATTAGGGGGAAGTGACACGGGCCAGAGCCCTTATCGGCTTGTCCACACCATCCCCCTTCTTCCTGTGTTTCCCAGCAGCCTGTGGGATTCTCCCAAGGAGAGGGCACTGGGGTAGGATGTGCCAAAGAGACAGTGAGAGTGCTTAGAATTTTAATCCCTCTGAATGTTACCTTTGCGATTTTTTTCTCTTTATTTATACACAAACCCTGGAGTTTATTACCCTCTCATTGGAATGCTCTTGTCCCAGTTATTTATCAGCATACAAATCCCTGAGACAGATGGCCCTGCCTCAGTGGCCAGTGGCAGCGGGCCTTATCAGATTTAATATTTGTTCTCTGCAGCCCAAATGCAATCAGCAAATTTCCGACATAGAAACGAGAGTTGAAAGTAAATATAGTCTCCAGTGTTCACAACAAAACACTCTCAATCATGTGGTTGCCTGGGATATGGCTTATTTCTCGTTTAGGCTTCTGAGCCCAGAAAGTAGGAGAAAGGGGTCATTTACTGAGGTCATGTGGGGCATTTCCCTGCCTCCCAGTAGTACTAACCCAAAGGGCTGGGTGCTATTCTAGACTTCATGAATGACAAAGAAGGAAGCTCCCCGGCTGCATGTTGTAGCATTTAGTCTGAGTAAGGAAGCCCTTCTTTCTACCCAGCCTGAATCCATCCCGCTGCAGTCAGGACAGCCAGACACCCGTGGTTCATTCATCATCACCGGCTGCCTGTCGTGTCTTCCCTTCCAGGATACACACAGTTGGCAAGAAACACATTGTCCTTGGTATCTGCAAGGACAAACATTTCTTATATCTTCATTAGTTACCGAAAATGTCTATACCCTGCTAGATCTTTTGCTGCACCTTTCCCCTCTGCCACTCCCCGGGTAAGGCTGGGACCCAGGCTAGGCTCTGCCCATGATCTAACTTCCCAGCCCCCTCTCTGGCCCAACCCCCACTCCCAATCTGTCACTTGCCATGAATGCAGCTGATCTGGTGGCAGGGCAAAGGAATTGGATTCATAAAGAGCTGCTGGTGTATGAAATCTGCCAGCACCACTCTGGGCTACCAGCTGAGCCAGAGAAAGGAAGAACAGTCTGGGTTTGATCTGAGGGCCAGAGCTCTAAACCTTAGTGGGGAAATGTGTGGGTTTGTGAATGTGTGTATGTTTGTTTCTGAATGAGTTCTCCCAGGAATGTCTTATAATTCTGTGTGTGTTCTTCAGTTTGTCCTTGTGTCTCTGTGTGTGTGTCCCCATATAGGAGGCCATATTTGTGGTTGTCACTATGGGTGATTTAATGAACTTATGGGTACTGGTGTTTGTGACTTTGTGATGCCGATCTCTGGATCAGCCTCTTCACGATGAAGTCCATGCAGTGCTCTGGCCTGGAATACCTTCTTTCACTTCAGTAACTCCTCCTTATCCACCAAGACTGCTTAAATGTCACCTCTTCCAGGAAGCCTTCCTCTGGTTGCCTCAGTTCCCTCTCCTCTGTGCTCCCATAACATCCTGTGCATCTAGCATCTAAGGATCCCTCATCTCTTCCGTGACTTGGCCCCACATCCACCAAGACAGGAAGCTGCATTATCTGGCCTCTGTGTGCTCAGCACCCAGCCCCCCAATTGACACCCAGGAGACACATGGGAAATGGTTCTGCAATGAATAATGCACCAGTTACCAGGTATTGAGCACACTTAGGCTTACTACGTGTTTTTTACATGCATTGTTCATGCATGCACTGAATCTTCCCAACAGATCTCTGAAGTATGAACCCTTCATAGCCTCATTTGTCAGTGAGGAAGCTGGTAAGTGAGGCTCAGGGAGGTTGAGGAGCTCACCTAAGGGCACAACAGCTAATATGTGATGAGTTGGGATTCAAACAAAGATATGGCTGACCTCCAAGTCCTGGCCCTTAAGCACCATGTCAAAGGCCATGGATAGATGGATCAGTGTGTTGGTCTGTGGATGGTCACACAACCACCTGAGATCAAGGGCTGGATGAGGCCTAGATGGTGGGTCTGTAATAGTGTTTTTGACATCACTCAGGTTCATGTTCACATGTCCCTTTAACCAGCATGCAACCTTGGAACAACCACAAAGGATATTAAAACTCCATTTCCTCGTTTATGGAATAAGCTAATAACGGCACCCTTCTCATACAGGCATCGTAAGAGTGCAGTGATAAGTTTGCACCTGATAAGTTTGTCTGCTGCCTCTCCCTCCCCAGTAAGGTCAGGTCTCCCCGGCATTTCAAGGTCCATTTTTCTGCTTCCAGCCCATCTTCTCTGTGCCCTCTTCTGCCTCTTCCCTTTGGTGCATTGGCAAACAGGACAGAGAGTCAGGGTCTCTGGGACACAGTAGGACCTCCCTCTTAGAGTCTTGCATATATCCCTCACTGGTCTCCCTGTGGCTGCTTCCTGCTGTCCCAACGGGGAGAGACCCCTGTCCCACAGAGCAAGGGAGAGGCAGTGGCAAATAGCAACAGAGCTCCAGAGAGCAGTGAGGGCTGGTTTCAAGATCCTCTGTTAAACTGAGAGGTGAGGTCTTTCTACCTTCAGGAAGCCCTGCTTAGATCTCCCATCCAAGATTTAAGAGTTTCTGACTCCAGGGAATGGCCCTGTCATCCTCATCCTGGTGGTGGACAGGACGTGCCTGCAGCATCCTTCCCATCACTTCGACCCCATCCCTCTTTACCCCATGGCAGCTCCCACACCCTTCTAAGTAGCATGGATGGTTCAGGCAGTGTCTGAGAAAAGGGAGGGTTCTGGCTTCCTAGAAATATTGATGCGGCTCGGCTGGGGTGTGATGGACTCACCAAGATCAAAGCTATTGATGCTGAATTTGGAAACAGACCACTGTTATTCCCTGGTATCTTTAGCAACAAAATCAAAATGTTTGTTTTTCCTCACTGGTTATCATCCGAGATCTTGCTGGAAGTTCAGCAAGAGAATCTTACATCTCACAGAAGGTCCTGAGAGCCCAAGAGGCTAGCAGGCTTGGGTCTGTAATCTTTCCAGACTATTGTAAATGATGAGCTCCCATCTTTCCCCGGGGAGCCACGTTTTCCACTGTCTTTTCTGCCCAAAAATTACTACAGAGCAGGCTGTCGGGAAAAGGCCTCTGCTAATTCTGTTTCTATAGCAGAGAACATACATCATGAGACTTAGCATATCTGGTTTGGCTGCTCCATGATTTGCTCTATTTATTCTTATCCCATTCAGAGTGTGCTCTGGGGCCTGGTGGTCACAATGCTGAGAGTCATATTTATGGGCTCAAGGTTAGAACTGGCTCCATTCTGTTCCCCTACATGGGAAGATGAAGAGGGTGTAGGCAACCTTCCATGTAGTTAGGAGAATGTTTAGTTGGATTTGTTGGTCTGATTTTTCCCTCATAAACAATTGCATAAGGCTTTGCAAGTGTGGAGGCTCCTGTAACATGCATGGCTGTTATGGCACAGTGATGTCTACTAATCATGGTGATTTTACTGGCAATGACAACCACATCTGAACTCCTCTTTCCAACAGACACAATTTCTCGGGGTCTACTTTGTCTCATCCCAAGAGTTCCTTGCTAATGCCTACGTCTTAGCTGTGCTTCTGTTCCTTGCCCTCCTACTGCAAAGGACATTTCTGCAAGCATCTTACTATGTCGCCATTGAAACTGGAATTAACTTGAGAGGAGCAATACAGGTAACTGGATGATTATTTTTTTCACTTTGTAATACAAACCATTATTGAAGATAATGTCCATGAGTATTATTCATCCTCATAGACACTCAAGAATAATTCTGCCTGTGAATTTATTTTTTGTTTCCCTTTAAAAGTATTTTGGAACAATAACCATTGACAAGGCAGTGTGGAATAGTGGGAAGTGTCTTGGGCTGCTCTTAGGAAATGTAGTTCTACTCTGGGTCAGCCTTGGACTAGATCTGAGATCCAGCCCTTGGACTGACATCACCAGTCAATCACAGCACTCTCTCCTGCTGAGTGCAAATGCACCCTTAGAACCCTTTTCTAGATACCATTCCAGAGTTCTGCTGTCAGAAAGTCTTCTCTGGATGCAAAAATAGGAATGTGTTTGACGTACCAGGTCTAGATAGCCTCTAAGATCAATCTGAGCTCTTAAATCTTGTTTACTGATGAGAGAGACTTACTTGGTCTGATAGGTCACTTGGATCTAGGTTCTTGGTCCTGCTTTTTGTGGCTTCTTTCTTGGAGTTTGTTAGAAGGATGAGCAAAGTTAGGGCATATTCAGGACCCCTTTGAAGAAGGTGGTGATGAGAATTGTCCAAGTCCCAGAGTTTTCATTAGAATCTTGGTTCAGCTATTGGAATAGAGAGACCCTGCATGCAGGTAGTTTAAATAGAAGTTTTTTTGTTGGGGCAGTGCCTGTGTCTCAAAGGAGTAGGGGGCCGGCCCCATATACCGGAGGTGGTGGGTTCAAACCCTAGCCCCGGCCAAAAACTCCAAAAAAAAGAAGTTTTTTTGTCACATGGAGTCAGGGCTGACACAGAAGTTACACAAGCATTTGAGACCTGGCTTCATCTATAATGTTGCTCTCCCAGCCTTTTTATATGCCTTTGTCTCTCTAGCCTTGGTCTCATGGCTATTGAAACTGTCACTATCATGGCTACATTTAAGTCAGCAAGAAGGAAGAAAGGACAAGAGAAAAGAATGCTGCTTTGTTCTAAAATCATAATGCAGACGTTGCACATACCCTCTCCCATCCTATTCGTGAGAAATCAGCCAGATGGCCCTACCTAGAGAGGCCAAAGAGTGTGGCCATTCTCATTGGAGCCATGTACTCCAATGGCAGAAATTCCCCACACAAAGGGAAGAATAGACATTGGGGACTAGCTAGCAGATCTGCCATACACAGTGACTTTTCACAGAGTTGTGGGAAATCCCAAAACTACCTCAGTCTTCAAAACTGTTCCTTTGAATCATGGACATTGGCTGGTCATGTGGGAACCAGGGTCAGAGACTTTACAGAAAAAGGACTAAGAGGAGAAGGGTATGGCTCAAGCTGGGGGGAGCATCAGGGTCCAAACTCTGGCTGTCTCTGGGTAGTCCATGTGAATGGTGTTCCCTGAAGTTTTGCAGTGCACAACCTGTGCAGCTGTATGTGACAAAACTGCCTGTCCCCAGTGGTTTTTCACTGGGAAAACAAAGAACTTCCTCAGGGATGTCATCATGGGACAATGGTGGAAGGAGACCAGAAAAACCCAAGACTTTCTAAGACTCATGGAGCCTTTCTAAGACTTTCTAAGATGGGACTACAGAGGAACCAAATTGTTGCTCCATTTAGTAAACCGCTCCCCAAATCCCAGCCTGTGCTCAATTTTATGGTTAGACAGTTTTGTAATTAGATCTACTTACTATGGGTCTGTCATAAATCACATACCAGCCCTGTAGTTTCCAATTACACTAAAAGGGCCAAAAAAAATTTTTTTAATGTGTTAGCATGTAACCATTTTTATCAAACTGTTTTACTTTTGTGCATTAATGAGAAATTGATCACTATACCACAAATAGGAAATTCTAGCATTAATTTTAGAAACAAAAGAAAAATAAAGTTATTTTTCTTTCAGAGATTTCTAGAAAATTATTTACAGAAATTTACCCTTGTAGATGAGAGTCAGTTTCCTTGTTACTTTGAGAATAACCACACTTTTTTTGTTTGTTTGTTTGTTTTTTGGCCAGGGCTGGGTGTGAACCCCCCACCTCTGGCATATGGGGCCGGCACCCTACTCCTTTGAGCCACAGGTGCCGCCCAAAATAAACACACTTTTTGCATGAAAAGTTATTAAGCAAAATTCCTTAGTTATACATGTAATTTTTAAAATGACATACTAGCTATTAGTCAGCTGCCCACTTCCATATATACTGATCTTTACTTAATAATGTGTTATCTGTAGATTGCTCTGTGTCTTTACTTCACTGAAACTAGGTGATTATCTTTTGAAGCTTGATTTCACATAACCTAGAAGATGCACAGATTTGTCCAAACATATCCTTGCCATTTTTTTAAATCATGGCATGTGGACTCACGGAAAAACATAGAATAGCTTTCATGCTTTAAGAAACCCTGATCTACAAAAAAGCCTGGGTTTACACAAAAGAAGAATTAAGGGCTGGGCATCTACCTTACATCAAAATGCACAATAGAATTTCACGCAAGAGCAGGCATCCTTAGAACATTTAAGACAGAAATGCATTTTTCCTAGTTCAAGTGTGCATGGCCTGAAAATTAAAATCTTTCTGGAAGGCATGATCTCTCTGCACATGAAGCATTTAGATTTATAGCTCAGAGGCAGTCATTGCCATGGCTGCTCCCTGTCTGCCCTGGGAAGGTCCTCGGGTGGCTGCTCTCCCCAGGTGGTACTGAGGCTGACTGACACTTGAGATTGTATAGCACTTCAGACCTTCTGAGGCTGAACTCTTGTTTTGTTTCAAAGCTCAATTATGACAGGAGGATGTACCTAACCTTCACCCTCCCCAGATTAGAGATAGCCACTTTAAAACAGACAGCTGCCCCTACTTCATCATTTTTATGGTTCTGAAATGTGCTCTCCACTGGCCTCTGGTAAATCTAGAATACAACTGGCTGGACATGAAGATCTGCTTTTAAGATTTAAGAACTAATTAAGTCTTGTCCCCAAGGGAGAAGCCTTCTTGCTGGGGAAGTAGCTTGCTGTGCTGGCATGGATTCCTCATTTGAATGCTGCCTTCCTGACTACTTGGATTTATAACAAAGCCCTTTACCGCTCTGAGCCTTCGTGGCCTCATCTGTAAAATTGGGACAGTGAACAACTCCCCCTTACAGAGCTGCTCCAGGCTCCACAGGAGACGTCTGAGAAGCCCCTGGCACACAACAGACATGTAGCATCTGGGGTGGTAATTAGGATGATGATGATGATGACAAATGTGAAATACTCTGCTTCTTATTTCTAGACCAAGATTTACAACAAAATTATGCACCTGTCCACCTCCAACCTGTCCATGGGGGAAATGACTGCCGGGCAGATCTGTAACCTGGTTGCCATCGACACCAACCAACTCATGTGGTTTTTCTTCTTGTGCCCAAACCTTTGGGCTATGCCAGTACAGGTACCAGATGTGTGCTGGGAAGGTGGGGGGACAGGGAGTGATGGCAATAGGACACAAAACTAGCAGTGGCTAAGAAGGAGCTCACCATCTTCCATTCTATGTACCTTCCACCTCCCCAAGGAGACTCCCCTTGGGATCTCCGTGGGGGATAGCTCCTGGGTCTCTTGTACTCTACAAAAAGCCTTTTTACCTCTCTTGATTACCAGAGAAGGCAGTATCAGTAAGACTAAAAATAAAGCCAACTTTATAAACTATAGAATAATCATACATGGAACACTTTTGCAGGTGTTAAAGTTATGCTGAGGCAAAATACTTAACTAACATCGAAAGGTATTTGTGGCTGGGCATGCTGGCTCACGCCAGGAATCTCAGCACTCTGGGAGGCCAAGGTAGGAGGATCTCTTGAGTCCAGGAGTTCAAGACCAGTTAAGCAGCATAGCAAGATCCTGTCTGTAGTCCCAGCTACTCAGGAGGCTTTAGCAGGAAGATTGCTGAGCCCAGGAATTCAAGGTTACAGTGAGGTATGATGATACCACTGCACTCTAGCTGGGCAACAGAATGAGACCTTGTTTCAAAAAAAAAAAAAAAAACTTAGATAAAAGCGTTCATGGTGTATTTTTAAGCAAAAAGAGTACGTTACAAATTAGTATATGCTGTCTGTTTACTACTAAATTGAAATAAATATATGTATACATTTGCAGGAAATAAATATATGTATACATTTGCAGAGATTCACTCAGAGAAAAGAACTGGAAGGAGGCATGATGGGATTAGAAGTGATTTTTTTTTTCTTTGTGCATTTCTAAATTCTCCAAGAAGCATGGAAATAAAAGACATGGCGTTGTTAAAAGCTAGATAATCTTTGGGCTTCCTCAGGAGAAAACATATTTCCCCCCCAGTAGTAGTAAGAGAATCCTTGGCATGGTTTACCTGACCCCTGGCTTTGTCTATTCCGTCTCCCATCCAGACCATGGAGTCTGGTGCTTGTTCTGTGCTGGGAATGAGTCATAGCACTCTGATGCTCAACCAAGAAACAAGAATCCTGGACCCATTCCCAGAGGGCCTGCAGGTTCCAGAGGGACTTTGTGATATAACAGAAAGCATCCGGGTCTGGGTGAGACAGACTGATTGGTATACAGTAAAAGTTATGCTGAGGCAAAATACTTAACTGAGCCTCAGTTTTTTTATCTTTGAAATGGGGATGATGCCTGCTCTCTGGAGGGCCCAGCAGAGTGGTCATTTACTTGAGCATCAGATCCCTCTAACTTGTAGTCATTTGGTGTGAGCGAGACTTCCAATCCAGAATCCATTACTCCTTGGGCTGCAGATTTCAGAAACCTTAATCTAAGTGACTTTTTTTTTTTGCAGTTTTTGTCCAGGGCTGGGTTTGAACCCACCACCTCCGGCATATGGGGCCGGCGCCCTACCTCTTTGAGCCACAGGCACCGTGCAGTCTAAGTGATTTTAATCAGTCCTCCTTGTCTGCTTAGAATGAAAAGATATGAAAGGAAAATAAGAGGAGGGATCCATACAGAGAGCCAGCTAGATAAGATGAGGATGTAGGGAATCGGATGTTCTTTTTTACAGACACGGCCATACATACCACCCCTCAATTACCACCTACCCACACCGAGATGCTCCCCACCCAGCCACCAAGACAGATTAATGACTGCAAAAGCTGCAGAAAGGCCTGGAGCATTCATCTGATAAAGTCACCAGCCAGCCTTTTTTCCTTAAGACCCTTTCTAAGCTGGGTGTAGCGGCACACCCCTATACTTCCAGCTACTTAGGAGGCCGAGATGGGAGAATCAGTTGAGCTTGGGAGTTCAAGTCCAGCCTGACCAAGAGAGTGAGACCGTGTTTCTAAAATATTTTTTTAATTTTTAAAAAGTGTTTTTAGAACTGTAAGAAATGAATATGTCTGACCGTGCTGTTCTCGTTGATTAAAAATTCAGGCTATGAAGTAAGAACCCCTATCCTGTAAGGGCTTAGAGCAGAGAGAGACAGCCTGGGATGATGCTAACATGTACACAGCTGCTGAAAATTCATGAGACTCTGTTGTGTCACCTTAATGCAGCATCAGCTATTGTGTATAATTTTGTCTACCAAACCAGCTGTATTGCTATTATTCCTGGTACTTATGGTGTTTGTTGCTCATGCACCATTGCTCATAATATAACTAGAATAAAGTCATAACCCCTTCCCTGTGCCTGGCCCTGTCCCAGCCCCTCTCACTTGTGCAATTTCACCTTCACAGCACTTGCACTCAGGAGAGAAGTCTTTATCTCTATTGATTACTTTCCTGTGCTTGTTTATCATGAAGTGTCAGTTGATTTTCTGTTTTTAATTCACAAACAACCATACCTTGTGACTTATAGATTTGGCCAGTGCTCAAGAGCTCAACTACTGGGAACTGGTGCAATCCCAGCCCTGTGGCAAAGAAACTTGACGTGGTCAGGATTCTGTGGGCAGCCTGGTTGGCCACAGGCCACATGAGGATTTCTGTAATATTAAAATTAGCACAGGAGCCTCATTCCTGTCTAAGCCCTGAGGGTTCTCCCTGGTTCATAATCTTTTTTGGTCAAATGCATACACACACACACATACATATACAGCATATGTATAATTCACCCATTTAAAGTATACAGTTCAGTGGATTTTAGCGTATTCATAGAGTTGTATAACCATCATCACAAATTTAGAAAAGAAGCCCATACTCATTGGCAGTCGCTCCTTGTCCCTGCCCCCAGCCCTAGGTGACCATAAATCTACACATACTTTTGAAAATCTAATGAAACTTTCTTATAAAAAACAAATATTTGTTCACACATTTTGCCTATAATTTCAGTGGTTTTGTGGCCCACCATGAAGTTTATCATGGGCACCCCATTAAGGAATTTGGCCACAGTGGACACCTCTGTGTTTCCTAATCACATGGGCATCAGAGGCCCAGAGAGGGCAGGGGCCTGACCCTGAGCCACATAGCAAACTGGTAGCAGCACCTTACCCACATATCTCCTTTCTGTAGTTCCCCCCTGACAGGGTTCCCTTGAGGCTGGTTTGTTTGTTTGTTTGTTTTTGAGATAGAATCTCACTCTGTCCCCTGGTAGAGTATCCTGGTATCATAGTTCACAGCAACCTCAAAGTCTTAAGTGCCAGTGATCATCTTGCCTCAGCCTCCCCAGTAGCTGGGACGCAGGCACCTGCCGCAACACCTGGCTAGTTTTCTATTTTTAGTAGAGACAGGGTATCACTCTTGCTCAGTCTGGTCTCGAACTCCTGAGCTCAAGCAATCCTCCCATCTCAGCCTCCCAGAATGCTAGGATTAGAGGCATGAGCCACCATGCCCTGCCTTTTTATTTTTAAGGAGGTTTAGCCACCTGGCATTGACCTCCAGCTATATGCCAGACACTATTCTAGGTGCTTCTCATAGAGGTTTATTTAGTCTTCACAACAGTCCTATAAAGTGGGCATTATAACGACCATTTTAGAGATGAGGAAGCTGAGACTCGGAGAGATTAAGTAACTTGCCCAAGATGGCACAGTTAACTGCTGATGCTCCTGTCAAACTCAGGGCAACAGACTCGCGGGACTGTGTTCTGCCATCTGCACTAGACTGCTTTCTTAACCTGCGAGTAGGAGACAAAATGGCCCTTTCTTCCTCACATTTGTTTTGCATACCCAGAATCCCTGATTTCTGGTATTCTTCCCCATGAGGACCGTCAGACCCCTGCAGAAGAGTGGAATGGACCAAGGTGTCTGGGGAGCGGAAGGAAGGGAGCATGATAGGGAGCCTGGGAACATCAGCAGCTGCATCCCCAGCTCCAACTCCAGCTACTGCCAGTCGGGTGCTGCCCCCACAAGGTGCCCTGTTAATGATGCTGCGGCATCCTGTGCTCTCTTAGTGTCTGGCACCATGCAAACTGGCTGCAGAAAATGCTGACTGCCTCCATTTCAGTGCAGTTACTGCCAGGATAGCCGTCCAGAGGGTGGTGGGAGCAGGCAGGCAGGGTAGAAGGGCTCTGCATCTCCTAGAGTGCTCCTGTGTCCCTCCATTAAATACTGAGAGGCAGGTGGGGAGGAACCACTGCCCAGCCTCTAACATACCTGCTAATTCCAGAGGCTTTCTGTGATTAGCAGAAGTTATGGAGCCTCCCACCTACTCCTGTCCTTGAGGTGGTGCAGGGAGCTTAATGCCAGTCTGGGGTAGGGCTCAGAGACTGTAGGCCCAGGCCAGGCAGCCTTTTTTCTCCCTCTTTTTCAACTAAGGAAGCCAGCATGTCTGTTGAGAATCTACCCTGTATTTAGAGGGGCTGCCTTTGAAGGCAACCTGAGAAACTGTCAGTGTGATGCTTTGGGGACTGGCAAGAGCAATTTATGCTTCTCATAAATATTCAGAAGTAGATAGTCATTTACATAAACCTGGAAACAAAAAGAATTCTCCTGGAATACCTGCTGGATTCATTAAAACGTGAAAGCCACAGCAACACAGCATACAAAGCAAGCCCGCAGCCCCGGGTTGGTTTCGGGGCTGGTTTCGTCTGGCATAGACGCAGCAGTTGTGCCCTTTGTTCGTGCAGGGCTTTTTCCCAGTGAGAGTGGAATGTCACCCTAGATGGACAGCAAACAGAACAAAAGATGCTGTCACACTCACCATATAGTCTCAGCTCTGAGACTTCTATCTGGAAGGTAGACTCGGAGAAAGTTAAAGCTTCAGCCTGCCTTGCAGATGAATGCAATTAGTTACCAGCCCCAGACTCCCTGCTGTGTGAGAACCCTTCATGGAACCCATCCTTCTGAAACTGCTCTGTCACAATTCCTTCCCTGCACCCTCTCCCTAAAACGATTTAGCAACCTATGCACCAAGGCATGTCCCACTCTAGGGGAAGGAGGAATTTTGCCAACACCTCTGATCGGGCAGCTACGAGGTCAAAGGGAACTTACCCCCACAACCCCTTCCTCAGATCATCGTAGGTGTGATTCTCCTCTACTACATCCTTGGAGTCAGTGCCTTAATTGGAGCAGCTGTCATCATTCTACTGGCTCCCGTCCAGTACTTCGTGGCCACCAAGCTCTCCCAGGCCCAGAGGAGCACGCTGGTGAGTGTTCAGAGGTGTGCCCGGCTCCCTTTCTCACTTTTCCCTGTGTCTACCTTCCCCTCTCCCCTCACACCAGTGGGTCTCTTCCCTCTCACCACACTGCCCCTGACCTTGAGTAGAGCACCTGACCTGTGCAGGCCTCAGCTTCTTTGTCTCGGAAGGGGAGTGAATGGCAAGGCTGCGGAGCCTCCCTGTGAGGATGCAGCTGGGTGCGGTGATGAGGGCCTTGCTGTGGGCAGAGGAGGCTCCTCTCTGACTCAGCGACCCCTGCAGGAGTACTCCAACGAGAGGCTGAAGCAGACCAATGAGATGCTGCGGGGCATCAAGCTGCTCAAGCTGTACGCCTGGGAGAACATCTTCCGCACGCGGGTGGAGGAGACCCGCAGGAAGGAGATGACCAGCCTCAGGGCCTTTGCCATCTACACCTCCATCTCCAGTGAGTCCACCCCAAGCAGCTAGTCCTGGAGCTGCTGCCTGCATGCAAGGAGAGGGACCGGGGGGACAGACACGGGGAGGCTTTGGGATTATCCAACCCAGGAGGCCTCAGACCGGCTCTGATAGCTGAGCCCTGGGAATTCCTCATTTGTTTATCCAGCAAACATGTACTGAGAGGGTGCTATGTGCTGGGCACTGTGCTGGCCCTCAGCATACAGTGGTGAGAAAGACAGACGAGGTCTTATTCCTCATGGAGCTGCTATGGCATTAACAGGCAGCAGGAAGCATATAAATGACATCAGTTTCGCATTCTCCTAAGTGTGAGGAGTTTTCATAAGTCAGACCCAATAGCCACTGCCCTGGAGAAGCTATGAGGAAGCTTCCATCCCACGTGAGGTCACACAAAAGAAAACAGTGAGTTATCCTTAAACACCAGAAGCCCAAACTTAAGGTACTCAAAGATGGAGGGACCAATGTATACTAAGCAAGTGGTTTGGGAACCCCATGCCAAAGGAGAAGAAAAGGCCCAAACTGGTAAAATTCCTGGGTTCCCAGCAGACGCACATATTTAAACCACTTTACAAAGAATATGGAACTCCTATGGCAAATGCTCCTGTTGAACCATAAACTAATAAGAAATAAAAATCCACAGGAGGAAAATGAACTACCAGAATGAAAGTCAGCAGATGCAAAAAATATATATATGAGAGTTAGTCTCTCAATACCTAGAGATGATAGAATAATCTAAAAGAGATAATAAAATAAGTGTATTTTAAATAATTAAAGAGCTAGAAGAAGGTGAAAACCCACAAGGCAACGCAGGAAAGGATCAAGGGAAAGCATCCCAGAGAATTTTTAGAAGTTAACATTTTAGTTATTGAAATTAATTCAGAGAACAATAGTTACCTGGACAGAGAAAGGGCTATGGCAGTCAGGTCATCCGTGTGGGGCCCTGGCCCAAATTATGTCACAGTTGGTCTTGTGGATCCGGGGATCCACCCCATGGTGGATACTTCCCAAGTACATGACTGGGATGTGGATATTTAGCAGTTTGCAGACTCTACCCTAGGCCTCTGACCTGTCCAGTTTAAGAGCCATCATGATAAGTAGGGCCAAATAGAAGCCCGCAGAGAGAAAAAACAAAAAAGAAACCAAAACCATTTCAATATACAGGTTATATGAATTAGCATACCTAACGAGAGAATATGTGAATTAGAAGACAGATCTGTGGGAATTACACAGAATGTGGCAAGGATAATAAATGAAAAATGCCTTCCGAGAGAACCATTTTACAGATGGGAAATTGAGGCCCAGAGAGGACTGTGTTCCTGAGGTTGCTCCTGAGATTAGTAGCCCTGTTAAGACTAGATCCTCCAAAGTCTCTTAACTCCTGGCCTATGCTACGTAGGGTGAAGAAGACTTAGGACACCCAGGGCACCATTGTAAGATTATTTTCTCTTAGAAGAGAAACAACCTAGAATGGGTTCTGACAAGAGTCGAAAATGGGGGAGGACATTCGAGGAGGCTGCTGACCACCTCCCCCAGTTAAAATTTGTTCTTGTGATGTCCCCAGAAGAGACACACTTGTGGGGGTGGAAGGGGGAGACAATGATGAAGGGTGTGCTGGGAATATCTCCCAGTTAGGATGGTGGAGCCAGCCTTGTGGAGAATGAGAGTCATCTGTGTGTTCTGGCACTCATGCTGCCTGGAGAGGGTCTGACGGGGCCAGATGGACACCCTACTGGATGAGGGTTCTCACAGGGTAGGGCCGGAATTGAGCACCCTAGGTGGCCAGCCTCCCTATGTCCAGCCAGACCACTGTACCTCATGCCTCAGCATGTCCCTGCTCTAGTCTGGTAGCTAAGCCATCCACTCTGCATGGCACAAGCCATGGTATCTTTATGCAGGAAGCCCTGCTAAGATCGGGTTTTCTAGTATGGAGCTGTGAGCATGTCAGACAGCCATTGCTCACTGGATTCCTCACCAAGACCCTTGGAGTTCCCCATCTCTCTCCTTGATCCTCATCCCTCGTGCAGGCTGAGGACTCTGTAGACAGGGAATTGGGAAGGAACATCTGGGAGCTCGCCAAAGCCAGTGTCCCTATCGCAGGCCCACTTCAGCCTTCTTCTCTCTGTCAGCTCTGCCTGCCTGCCCCTGGGGACCAGTTATGTGAACAGTAGCCCCACGCTTGTGGACAGCCCTAGAGTCACAGTTTGCAGCAGTGGGAACAGCTGGAAGGGGGTCTCTGAATGGCCAGGGGACTTCCTTTCCCGGCAATGGTATGTCAGGGTGAGCAGAGCACGTTTGCCGCTGCTGAGATGGAGAGAGGAAAAAGAAGCAGCAAGGACAGTGGGTCCCCAAGATTCCTGGCCCAGCAGGCAGCAGAGTGGGGGCGGCCTTAGGCCATGTACCTGGGGGCAGGTGGCAGCTTCTCTGACTGCTCCTAGGAGATGTAGCCTCGTTTCCAGCATTTGAAACTGCAGCCCGGGATACATTTCCTTATGTAAACAACATCATAAGATGCCTAAGTGTCCAGAACGAGCTCTTTGTCCCATGGAGCCTCAGAAGACAAACTATCTCATTTGATGGACCTGGGGCCAGGAGAATCTTGGTACATGTTGTCAAAAGCTGAGATGACTCTGGAAAGAGTTAGGGGCTTTAGAGCCAACCAGGAGCCTGCCCGGGGCCCCTCACCTGTCCCTGCAACTAGACAGGTAAACAGAGGCGGCTGGTCCCTAGAAGAGGGGAAATGGAAAGGGAAACAGACTCATGGAGAGCTCTGAAAGCCAAGTGCTGTTTGCCCAGGGTGTTTGCCCTTCCTAGGATGTGTTAGTCAGCACTGGGAGGAGGAGAGAGAGGTGGCAGGAGCGGGCACCTCCTGGCAGCAGGCATATGATTTGAGTGCGTTTTCATTTACCTCCTCCTGGACTTCCTGCGTTCTGTTGCCAGGGATCAAGACACAGGTCATTAGGCATGAGGTAATGGGGCATCTCTTGTTCTCACCCCTGGCGCCAGTCATGGGGTCTGGGCGCCACAGAGGAGTTACAGAGTCACGTTTTCCAATGGGGCCCATCCTGGTGATGCCTGCTGGGCTCTTAGTCTGGCCATCAGCTCACCAGGGCAGCAGACTGCCAGGCAGGCAAGATTACCCCTGACATGCTATCTGATGGTCTCGCCAGGAGTGTCCCTAAGGCCTCCTGTCTGTGGAGCCCTGAGCTGGTGCAGGGAAGCGCAAGGGGCTGGAATAGAAATAGGCACAGTGTCCCCAGCGTTAAAACCCTCTTGAAGAAAAATAGAGATGTAAGTTGCTCAGTGGGTGCTGAGTAAGCCCATCCCGCCTTGTGTTCAGCACCAGGAAGGAGGCAAGGGACAAGATGTGCTTGCTGTTCTCGAAGAGTCTGTGCTCTGCTGAGAAGTCAGGGCTGATGTACACAGAGCAGTGCAGCAGTGAGTGCAAAACCTCGCATCCAGCAGTGTGCTGGCTGCCTGGCAAGCCCGACTTCACTCCGCCCTCATACCAACAAGGTGCAGTGTTTGGTTCTGTTGTTCCATTTTCCAGCAGAGAAGACTGAGGCTCAGGGAAGTAAAATGACTCAGTAGAGTTCCTCAGTCAGTAAATAGCAGAGGACAGAGAAGGACCCCCATGGGGGTGGGGAGGGCAGGAGTTCTTGGGGAGATCCATGCAGGGCTGACCTTGCAAGAGGGTAGGATTGCCGCGAAAAGAATACAAGTGGAAGGAAGCTGGAGGCAAATGCCCTTTAGAAGTCAGCTCACTCCTTCTTTCCTTACAGAGCAGCACAACTCTGGGGGCCTCGTCTGTATCTGAGGACAAGCTTTACAGAGGTGACAAAGGGGTCCTAGGTCCTCCTGGTCAAACAACCTGTATGCTTCCAGTTCATTCTTTGTGCAGCACTCATTCCAGAGCCTTCTCTCAGTGCCAGGCTCTACGGAAAGCCTGAACATTGAAGAAGAGGCAGGCATGGCCTTCCCAATGTTGTGGGAGACTGACCAAGCCCATAAACAGTGGCTGTGCAGGTGGTCAGAGCCACATGGTCAGTTCCAAATATCCTTCTTGCTCTTTTGTGTTACTTATCTGGCCATGAATCTTTTCTTTCTTTCTTTCTTTTTTTTTGCAGTTTTTGGCCGGGGCTGGGCTTGAACCCACCACCTCCGGCATATGAGGCCGGCGCCCTTCTCCTTTGAGCCACAGGCGCCACCTGATTCTTTTATTTCTTTATTCACTTCTTTAAGAAATCTTTACTGAGCACCTTCTTTGTACCAGGCACTGTGCTGGGCATGAGGGTGCAGTGGGAGAGCACATAGCAGTCCCAGCCCACAGGCTGCGTACAGTCCACAGCAAAGCCAGACAGCAACAGTGTCATGAGTGACAGGAACGGAGAAGGGTATTCTGGAGGCCCCTAAGCATTAAGAGTTGTACCCAACCTAGTCTTAGTCTTGTCAGAGGTGAAGCCTGTTGCTAATTCTGAAGGGTGACCGTGAGTTAGCCCGTTGAAGAGAAGAGTGTCCCAGGCACAAAGACCTAGAAGCGAAGAGGACAGTGATGCTCAAGACTCGAACATAACTTGATGAGGAGAGGATAACAAGGCCAACACACAAGGACTTTGTGCGTCATGTGAGGCAGGGGGAGCCATGGAAGAAGCTGAAGTAAAAGATGAGTTTGCGTCGCTTTCAATATTCTATACTCAGAGCTTTTCTCACAGGGCTAGACTCAGAGTCAGGTGACGTCTCCTTGGATGAGTGTGACTAGCCTCATGCTGTATCCTGAAAAACAAACAAACAAACAAACCTAACTCAGCTATCAATGGGGGAGGTCATAGGCTAGACAGGATGGTGCTGGTGTGGTGCCCATTCACAGGGCACACAACCCAGGACCTGGCTTTTCTTTGCCAGTCTTGCTCCCCTCTGTCCTCAGTGGAGGCCCTAACTCAAAACAGCCAGCGTAGGGGGACAAGGTGACCTCGAGACCTGGTGGTCCCCCTTCCTGCTCCAGCTTGTCTGAAATTCTTTAATATCTGCCCTTCCTTCCACTAGTTGGTGCAGCCACAGTGAGTTGTGTGTGCATATCCTGGCCTGGTTTGGGGAAGGAGGGTGGCTGAGGGAGAGCCTATTCTCATCAGTTAAAGAGGCCAAAATTAGCCTGACTGCAGGGCCTCCTTCGCACTTCCTCAGCAGCAGCACCAGACACACCGATAACATGATTTTCTTCTCTCTGTGTTGACTCTGCTGACCATTAGACTGAATGGGAAATAGCCCCGGGCACTTCAAAATACATTTCCCCCCACCCCTGCAGGTGCATCTTGCAGTTAGGCCCGGGCAGTGCACCTGCACAACCGCACCTGCAGCCCTCTGCAGGCACCAAAGTTGAAACTAACCAGAGGCACAAATGGCTGGTTGTGCCTCCCTGGCTTCTGAGATATTTGTCAAGACTTTGGAAATGAAAAGCTCCTGGTATTCTAATGCCAGGCTGGCGCCCATAAGGCCAGGCAGCATTCCTTGGGCAAAGCCAGGCAGTGTGGGTGATCTGAGCCCTGCTTGGTATGTTGATTTGTTGCTTTGTTTTGTTTTGTTTGAGGCAGGCAGGAGGAAGAGATGAAAAGCTGACACAATGGAACCCAGCACAATACCTAGAACAGGGAGACCCTCAAAAAAATGTTTTGGAATGAATAAGTCTTGAAGGACATTTTTGGGAGGGGATTAAAAAAAAAAACGTCCACGTCTCCTCACTATTACAGAAGGGCTTTCACTTTTGATGGCAGCCTTTCAGGCCTGCCTACACACAACTAAACTTTTCCATAACAGCATCACACTTACACAAGAGATTTGGAATCTTCCATCCCACTTAACATTATTTAATATATTTCTTGCTCCCTAACATTTGAGATTTAAGTACTGCCATGTTCTTCATTTTTTGGTTTTTCCAAATCAAATCAAGGCAAGTCATGTGCTCCATTCTTGGCCATATTTCTCACCCACTCACCACCTGAAATGTTACAGAGCTTTATGTGGCTCAGGAAAGTGGGGGCAAGGCCTCAGGTCTTCCACCACAATAGCTGTGTGTTTGATTCCCTGCCCCCCTGTTCCAGCCTCAGCTAGGAAACAGGGCCTCGTGCCGTGCTCAGAGAGGTGCCTGTCCCTGTAGCACCCCCAGACCTCCCAGTCTCCGCACTGATATCCCAGGCCCAGTCACATCCACTCCAGGATCTAGAGAGGCCTTTAAAACACAAGCCACTGATGATCCTGCTCCCCAACCCCCATCCCCATCCCAAAGGGGACCCAGAACTCCCTGCACAGAGGCAGAGTAGGGTGAAGGAAATTTAAAAAATCACATTTTCATTCTTTAGCGTCTCCACACAGCAGCCAGGCAGGACAAAAATTAATTATCTCAGAAGCATGCCCCGTGTTGCTATATCAGCTTTGGAATATTCATTTTGTAATTTATTTATACCTTGTCTTATTTCTCAAAGGAGTTTAGGCAGCTACAAGGATAAAAACGACAAAATAGAAAAAATATATATAAATTAAAAAAATTTTTTGACCAGGGAAAACATGCTAAAATATCACATATTTTCTGACTACAAAAATCTCTCAGAGGGGTGGCGCCTGTGGCTCAAAGGGGTAGGGCGCAGGCCCCATATGCTGGAGGTGGTGGATTCAAACCCAGCCCTGGCCAAAAACTGCAAAAAAAAAAAAAAAGTGAAAAATCTCCCAGAGAATTGATGTACCATCATTTACTAAATCCTTCCAGTTGGATGTTTCTAATTTGTTTCATTTGGGGTGGTTTGTTGCTGTGGTTATAGTTTGGTTTTGCTGTGACAGTGCTGTAGGCAATACCATCTTGCCGATAGCTTTGTGCTTCTCTAGAATGATTATTCAGGATAAATTCCCAGGAAGTGGATTATAGGATCAGAAAGTCTGAACTTCTGTGTGGCTGTAGCCATAAAGCACTAGACTGCTTTCCAAGAGAGTACCAATTTTCAGTCCAACTTGCAGCCTGTTCTATAGCTGGGAATTGAGCCCTAGAATATGAGAGAGATCTCTTGGCCTGGAGCAGGGGACAGAGGGCTGGTGCACAGGTGCATCATGTAGCTTAATCCCCTCCTCACAGGAGATTTATGAGATAGGCCAGAAAGGAGCAGAAGAGAGGTCCGTGCCCTGGGGGAGCTCCCTGGAGTAACTGGTCCTAGCGGGCCTGGGCAAGGCTACCTTGTATTTAGAACTACGTGGGTGGTGATGGCCACCCAGACCTGATGGGCGTCCAGTGATAGCCACCTATGTCCTGTGTTCCAGATCTGGGTTCCTTATGTGGGAAAGTCAATAATGCAGGAGGGCTGTGGCTTTGTGGTGGGTACCTGGAGACCGTCCAGCCTTCATCAGGAAGAGCTGTTAAAGCACAGCCATGTGTGATATTGATAAAAGCCTTATGGGCAGAGAGATCAGCAGTGCTGAAAGGATGCCAGCCCATATTCTCCATGAGCCTGGGAGCTCTCCAATGGCAGGGGCCTTGTCTCCCCCATCCGATTAGGAATTCCACAAGGATGGGGAGCTTCCTGGGGACATGTCTCTGTCTCTCCATTATAGGGGACATAGTGCTTGTTCCCATCCTTAGACTGGCAGCCCACTGAGGGCAGAGGCCATGGCCTTCCACTCTGTTGGGGGTTCCCTTAGCTGAGAGCCATACCTCTACCAGGTACTTTGTATGTACTAGCTGGTGCAGGAGTCTTGGGAGTACATGGGCAATCAGCTTCTTCGATCTATGCTGACCATCTGAACGTCTTCAGAGTGTCAAAAGACTTCACCATGCATTAGACAGGGTCTGTGTGCACAGGCTGAGCCCATGGCCTCTGACTCCTGACTCCTGGTCCTTCTGCTTTAATTCAGCTAATTATAGAAGCAAAGTTCTTTCTGAGCTGGCCTGGAGAGGATCCTTAAAAGAAGGAGGATGAGATGGGAAGGTGGCAGTTGGGATGGTTCTATCTTACTCCAGGGGGCTGCTTTCTCGCTTTCTCTGGATGTTCAGGCCTTGGGTTAGGCCTATCCCACCCAGGAACAGAGCAGAGGTGACCTGTGCACAGGACCAAGCCAGTAGCCCGTGAGGTGTGACATTCAGGCGGCCCTCAGGATTCACAGACCCTATTACTTACATCATCCCCTCTGACCTTGGAAAGAGCTGGGGTATATGAACAAGTAAGTGCAAGTTTACAAAAATCAGATGAGAAAACGGAGGCATAGGGAAGGTAAATGATATGTCCCAGGACATGGACTCCATCCTTCTCTGACCTCAAGTCCAGCTAGCTCTCTTTGCTCTCTGGAGTCTGCATCAAAGATCTGAGGGCCACACTTTTAACAGATTAAGGAGGGAACCTCTGTTGCCTCAAACCAACTGCCCCACCTGGGCATGGACTCTAAGGGACATGCTGCCTTAAGCTGTCTTTAGTTACTAATACCTCAGAGAGAATGAGTTTCACGTCTCACCTAAGAGCCATAGGAGACAGGAAGCCCCTAAGCTTCATAGAGAGCCTGGTTTGGAGCTAAGGGGCCAAAGGCAGAGGTAGGAGTACCAGCTTGAAACCCCCAGAAACACATGCTACTAACCTTGCTGTTGGCCACAGACAGCCAACTCTCCAATCCTTTCCCTACTCTTTTCCCATAGGGCTAACTTCACTCTGTCCACATGGAGTGACTTAAAGGCTTAAATCCTGGAGACAGGGCCAGGGACAAGAGTCCTAAGGGAAATAGGCCCTCTGAAAGGGCCACAGAGCTAGAGTTCTGCTCCTACCCAGCTTAGCTCCACCCTGTAGACTGCCCCTGCCCTACCCCCAGCCCCGCCCCAGGCTATCCTGCTTCGGGCATCTTTGGGCATCTTGGGGCATCTTTGGGCATCTTTGTGTATAGCTGTCTCTGCCTCCCACTAAACTCACCTTTCTGCTTCCTCTGCAGTTTTCATGAACACGGCCATCCCCATTGCTGCTGTCCTTATAGTAAGTGAATCGTTTCTCCAACTTCTGGGAATAGGTAGAGGGGAGGTACATCTGTAGTGAATAGTCACCCAGGTTTGGCCTTTCTGTCCAAAGAACTCAGTAGACAGACTGGGAACTAGGGCTGAAAACAGAGTGATGGATGGAAAGTTTCTTCAGGGTACGGGTTCCTCCTCTACCCCAGGGGCAGTGGTGTCTGCCTCCAGGCCTGGAAGACCCTATACTTAGTGTTTAAAAATTAGCTATGAAATTTTTTTAATCATTACAGTGAAATATGTTTATTGTAGAAATAATGGAAAATTCAGAAAGGAAAGCACGAAGAGGATTAAAATCACCCACAATCTCACTGGTAGCATTTTCAGTGTGTTTCTTTCCTGTCTTTTTTAAAGGCATATGATATGTCGTTTTCTACAAAAATAGGACTGCTGTGCATGGAGTTTCGTAACCTGCTTTTTTAAATTTAAGAATCTGCCACACACAATTCTCCATGTCACTAAATATCACCACAGTGGTTTTTCTAAGGTGATTTTAACAAAAGCTGTGTGTGGGAGGAGGGCAGGCAGTGAGCTCCTGCGGACAGGCTGGGGCCCCACGCTGGCAGCCCCCTGGCCGGGTCTCCACCCAGGCTTCTGTGATAGCTTCAGTTCTTTAAAAAGGTCTTTTTCTTTCCCCTGGTGCCAGTGTCCCTGAGCTGTGTTGAGTTCTGAGTTTGCAGCCTGTCAGGCACCTGGGAATTCACTTTGGATGTGATTTATTGGAGTGTTTCCTGCCCTGGAGCTCTTTGGGGAGCCTTGGTAGCAGAGGCCAGCCTGGTGGTGTGGCGGGGCAGGCTCCGCCAGGCGGTGGTTTGGGAATTGCTGTGTTTACATTATTTGAGGAGGACTGAGGAAATGTGCACCCAGGCTGCTATCTAAGAAAGGGCAGCACTGACCTAAATGGAGGCCTCCTCCCTGCTCCTCTTAGCAAGGAGGGGACAGGACAGGGAAGGAGCAGTCCTTGCCCTCTACCACTTTCTGGGACTATTCCTTGAGGTGAATATGAGGATGATGAAGATTAACAGCAAAGGTCAGTTAGGTGCCCCCACCCCACCAGCCCTCTGGTTTCCTCCCCTGAGGTCGAGTGTTTTAGTGTGGAAGGGGACCCAGGCCCTGAGCTACCCCGGCCTCATTTGTGCTCTGTCCACAGACCTTTGTGGGCCACGTCAGCTTCTTCAAAGAGGCCGACTTCTCGCCCTCTGTGGCCTTTGCCTCCCTGTCGCTCTTCCACATCCTGGTCACACCGCTGTTCCTGCTGTCCAGTGTGGTCCGGTCCACAGTCAAAGCTCTCGTGAGGTGAGAGGAGGGCCTGGGCGAGAGCACAGGACAGGCAGCTCTTGTGCCAGCCCCAGGGCTTGCTCTAGTGACCCCTGGAACCACAGTTGTTTGGTACCAGGACACACCCACACACACTGGTCTGCACCTTCCTGAAGCTAGTCATGGTTGGTTAGAGGGATATTTGGCCACAGGTGCCCTGCTGGTATGCTGTCCCGGAGAAAGGACTTGCTTACATACCTCCAAGGAGAGGGTACTCATGGTCACCTCTAAGATGATTCTGTTTAAAACAAAAAATTCAATGTTGAACCAAGCGAGGCATTCTCCTAAGTTCTACCCACTGGTCCTAATTCCACCCTTCAGAGCCACTCACAATGTGCGCCATCCCCACCCCCACATGACAGAAGATATCAGCTGAACCTTTATCTTCCCCAGGCTGAGCATCCCTGTTCTTTCCCTCCTGAGCCTTCACAGCCTTGGTCAGTGAAGCAGCTTCCCCCCAGACACTGCAGGTCCTGCCCCAAGAGGCCCACAGCTCTGTGAGGCCCCCCTCTTCTGGGCTGTCACTCTCCCAGAGGCAGTACCCTCTTTGTAATGAGAGTCTGAAGGTAGAAGGCTGAGGCTCCGGCTGGAAAATGCCACCCATACCTGGAGTGTGAAGATCGCCTCAGGCCTCTGAAATAGCTCCTTGAAAGCAAGAACCTGCCGTACCTCTGGGGAGGGCTGGCTATGTCCTTACCCATCTCCAAAGAGACCAGTCAGTAACACATGTTCTCTAGCCTTGAGGAAGGTGACACCCCATCCCACATCCTGGCAGTCCCGGGCAGCTGTCAGAAAGGAGTTGCTGATGGAATAAAGTAGCTGACAGAGGGGGTAGCTTGCACAGGAAAGCTGTAGCATGGGTTCAAAGGTGGAAGGGGGCACATGACTCAGCAAAATTATAGTCAAAGGAGTATCTGACCAGGAAGTAGCTGGCTAGAAAGGGATTACCTCCCATTTCCAGGGTCAGCTGTTGACTCAGCTTATTGGCCATGGCATTATAACATCTAAGGATCACCCCTTCCCCTGCCACCCCTTTCCAGCCCTGTGATTCTGTGTGGAAGCCACACATTCAAGGACGGTGCACCTGCTAGAAAGCTGTTGTTCTGATCCCAAAGCGTTCACATTTTCAAACACTACAAATCCCACTGTTTCCAGAAACAGGACACCTTTTTGATGAGAAAAGCTCAGGCCCTGAGATGAAGGTGGGAGCAGAATAGTAGCTGAAGCTTTAGCCCCAGAGATGAGGGCCAGCCCATCCTGTCTGATCACTGTCTATTGGGAGAGTGCTGGAGAGGGAGGATGGGTAGGGGAGACAGACAGAGGCCCGGCAGCCTGCCCCTCCCATCAAGGGGGCAGCACACAGAGCAGAAGACCCCACAATGTTACAGCCCCAGACTGTCCTTGCCTTGAGAGTTAGGGTCTCATCTGGCCCCAGGCCTTCTGGACATTTAGCAAAAGAGAAGAAAGGAGGACACAAAATTCTCAAGCTTCCCAGCAGCTTCCACACCTCCAGGGGTGGGAGAAAATGAGCTGGAAGAGCAAAGCTTCCAGTGCCTCCTCCAGGTCCACAGGGAAATTCAGGGGAGGAATGGTCTTCTCCTCCATGAGTAACAACACCTCCGCCAGGTTGTTATGGGGACTCAATTATATAATGCTTAGAAAGCAGTTAACACGGCATCTGGCATTATAGTACGTGCTGACAAAATATGAGCTGTCGCTAACAATCAATCCTGATCCTAACTAACCTTCACATTGACCAACCTCAGCTCTAACAGTGATTAGTAAAGCCCAACACTGACCATCCTTCAATCTGACTGGCCAACTTTAATGCTAAACTAACCCTAAAACTAACCAACCCCACTTCTAATCCATACCCATTCCCACTGACTGGTTAACCCTAACCAACCCTGGTAACACCAATCACCTGCCCCTACAGAGACACCCACTGGTCTGTCCCCACTGGTCTGTCCCTCCTCCAGTGTGGGCTTCATGGGGCCACACTGCAGGACTGGGAGCTTCTCAGAGCTTCTCTCTCAGGCTGCACCCTCCTTCCCCCCCTCCTCTGCCCGTGGCAGGGTTGAGGGGTGTCTCTGTGCTTTCTCTGCAGTGTGCAAAAGCTGAGTGAGTTCCTGTCCAGTGCAGAGATCCATGAGGAGCAGTGTGCCCCCTGCGAGCCTGCACCCCAGGGCCAAGCCAGCAAGTACCAAGCAGTGGTGAGTGCCAGGCCTCCCTTGCCACTCCCAGCATTGACCTCGAAGGCCTGAAGCTCACACCCTGCTCCATCCTGCCTCTGCCTTTTCTCCCCGAAAGAGGGGCTCCCTTCCCTACATAGCTCCCAACTGAGTGGATCCTCACCTCCTAACCATCCCCAGCCCCTCAAGGTTGTGAACCGCAAGCGTCCAGCCCGGGAGGATTGCCTCATGGGCCCGCTACAGAGGCTGGCCCCCAGCGCAGATGGGGATGCTGACAACTGCTGTGTTCAGGTGAGTCCTAGACCCTGCATCTCTGTTCCTGGCCAGCACCATCTCCTAGGGGTGCTCAGCATCTGGAAGGCTAGAGACCTGGGTGCTGAGTCATCTGCACAGAGGTCACCCTGCCTGCCTGTAGGCAGGTCCAGAAGAGTCCCCAAATCAAGGATAACCAAGTAGGACCCCAGCCTTCCTCTCAGGAGGGTACCTCAGGTAGGGGCCAGCCTGAGAAGACTAGTCCCCCTCTCTCCTAGAAGTGATCCTAGGACTGGAATTGATGTCTTTGGCTTTCATGGGGGAGGGGAGGCCAGAGACCATTCACATTAAGAGCCATCTGCCTTTCTGTTTTATTCTGGATGACGGGGCATGGGCAATGAAGATCATCGGAGGCTACTTCACATGGACCCCCGATGGGATCCCCACACTGTCCAACATCACCATCCATATCCCCCAAGGTATGGCCACTCACCATCCATATCCCCCAAGGTATGGCCACTCACCTCCTCCTCTGTCCTGCTGAAGGGGGTGGAGAGGAAAGGCAAATTCACGTGACTGAGTATCTGCTCTCTGCTCGCCTTTGGGAGCAGGACAGGGAGCAGTGCTGTGGGATATGAAGACTAGATGGGGGTGGGCTACATCCTTGAAGCATCCGCATCCTAGGTGGGAGTACACCCAGGACAGGGTAAGACCGTGGGCCTTGATGTCAAACCATCCCTTGCAGACAGATCAGACATGACTAGGCAAGGGAGGCAGATGGAGGGGATGGGGTTTCTGAGAATGATCAAGGTCCTGGATCTGAGAAGTGGGAGGCCCTTCTGGCAGGTGCAGCACCATGAGCACCATATGGAGGTGGGTTGGGGGCAGAACCCATGATGGGGTTTGTTGGAACTACAAGGAGCTGAGCACTGGGAGGGAGAATGAAGTGCTTAGGAAGGGTGGGGGCAGGAAATCAGAGTAGAGGCAGGATCTGGGGAGCCAGAGGAGAATATTGATTTCCAGAAGGAAAGGCTCAAAGTGGGAGGGAACTTCTTAGAAAATCTAGGTAAGAGGAAAGAAAACAGGACCCCAGGGTTGGGTGTATCTGTCTTTCTGCCTTTCTGGGTGATAGTGTTCAGACACCCACTGGCCCCCGCTCCCATCTGCCACCCTGTTTCCCTGCAGGGCAGCTGACCATGATTGTGGGGCAAGTAGGCTGCGGCAAGTCCTCGCTCCTCCTAGCCACGCTGGGGGAGATGCAGAAGATCTCAGGGGCTGTCTTCTGGAACAGGTAACAAATGCATCCTTGGGACTCAGTTAGCAAAGAACACTCCTTACAGCCATCCTTCTCAGTGGAGGATGCGTCAAGCACTGATTGAAGGGCCCCCTGTGTGTTCAGAGAATACTCGATAAACGCTGTTACTTGTTAGTCTCTCATCATCATCCTCAGTTAGTCAGCCCTTACTCTGTGTCAGGTTCTTTGCTGAAATCTTTAAATGCATTATTTCATTTAACCTTTATAGCAACTAGCAAGGTAAGTACTATTATCAATTCCCATTTTATAAATGAGGGTTACACTATTTGGCTGAATTCACATAGCTAATAAGTAGCAGAGCTGGAATTTGAACTCAGCTCTGTTTGACTCCAAATTCCACACTCCTTGGCACTGCCTCCCAGTGTGGGACATTGCAGCAAAGCACTGCTTCCAGTTTGGTCATCAGAAGACTGACAAATTCAGTGGATATTTTGATGGTCCAGAGATAACCCAGACAAATGTTGGTTTCTGGGCAAAGATCACTATCTTAATTAAAGAGTCAAAACCCCAGGCCTAATCAATTGACTCTATTATTTTTACCCACCTACTTCCAACAAGCACTTGAAAGTAGTTGATAAAAGATGCATATAAAATGGAACCTTTTTTAAAAAGTAAAGAACTAGGAAAGGAAGAAGGTGTAAATGGTGTTCAGAAACCTGGGCAGCAGACACCTGCAGCAGCTAGCTCTGAACCTCCGGTGGCCAAGGAAAAAAGGCATCTGGTTGAGGCTTGTGGCACTCATGTAGGGATAAAAGTTACAGCCGGTTCAGCAGAAGGGCAAGCTTTTCCTAGCAGTCATTTCTCAGAAGAAATTATCATTCCAGATGTCAGGTGTTTCATGAGCACGAATGCAGAACTGAGCAGGGAGAGATCCTTTGGGTCTGAATACCACCATGCACCCCTGCTTCCTGCTTTTCCAAAATGTTCCTGAGTGGTACATTCAGCAGGTGACAAATTTTCTTCTTCAGTGGGGCAGTGGGCTGGCAGATGAGCCCCTTGGGTTTCTAGTGACTTCAGTTGGTCTCTTGAGCCTTAATTCCATGGAGGGCTGAGGTATGTTTGGGGACAGAGGGATCTCTGTCTCTGCTCTCCGTCTTATTGGGGGGAATTTCTCACACAGCCTGACTGGCAAGGTCCAGGCACTGGGTTTGTGGTCACTTTGCCAGACCCTTATACCAATTGCCCCTCGAGCCTTTAGAATGAGGAGCCCTTGCCTAGCGGCTGACTGCACATCTACAGCAAGAAGACAGGAGGCCCAGTGAACTGCAGGCTGAGGAGAGCAACCAGTATTTGCAGGGCACCTCCTGTGGGTCACAGCCGTGCTAAGCACATTGTAAGCCTGGTCTCACTGAAGCCTCCCGCTACACTATGAGGTGGTGTTATTATCCCATTTCACAGAAGCAGGAACTGAGGCTCAGAGAGGCTGGGTGACATACTGGTCAATGGGTGAAGCAGGGATTATGTGCCTGGGTTCTTTCCTCAAGCCTGGTCATCACCTCAGGCAAGGTCCCCAGGTCCTAGTCCCAGGAGTTATTCTAGTACAGCAGTTCTCAACCTGTGGGTCATGACCCACAGGAACTGTATTAAAGGGTTGCAGCATTAGGAAGGTTGAGAACCACTGTTCTAGAAGTTGCACGTGGAGGGCAGGCCTTTTCTACATGAGATTACAGAGCTCAGAGACTGGAACTGCCCCTCCACATGGATTCCCCGGCTGTGTCCTACTCACCATGAAAGTCCAACCCCCCTCTGGACCTGTCCCTGTGGCCCCACTTTCTTTGCCTCCCCGCTCACCCCTTGCCCTCATGCTCCCTCATGCCAGCGTCTGCTCCTCTCCGTGTCCCCTGCAGAGGTAGCAGACATGGCCCCCACTCTGCTCCAAGCTGTACCAACCCTCAGCATCTAACTGGTGCTCCCCTCTCTAGAAGCCTCTGCCCCAGCCCAGGGGATACAGGGGCTTTCCAGGGAAGCTGACACTGAGCACCTCTTATGTGCCAGGTGCTGTCTCATAAGACAGTGAGTCAGTCTTCACAAGACTTCATACAGTAGATAATTTTTATTATCCCCATTTAACGGATGAGGAAGTTGCCCAGGCCACACAGTTCTTCAATGGTACAAATGGGATTTGCACCTCGGTGTACAAGTACATGGGCTTTTCATGCTGCCCTGAAGGGGAAGGGACATAGCTAGCCTGACAGTCCAGTGGCCATTGTGGTTGTACACACATGCTCACCTCCTCAGCAAAGTCACCACGTGGGTCCTCACCACTCTGTTCTCATCAACACTTACCCTCCTCAACGGGCAGCCCAGGGCCCATCTCCCGGCTCTGTTTGAGGCTGGGGGATGGGCTGTAGCAGAAAGGCTCTCACCTCCCAGGATCCTCTTTGCTGTCCTACACAGAGCAGCTCCCCCATCCCCAGGCACGGTAGGATGCTTTGTTTAGGTTACAGTCAACCCTGGGAAGTTGTGAGCATTTGTTCCTGACTCAACTCATGCTCTACTTTCTCTACATTGATGCATTTGCTCACCCAACATTGAGTACCTACTGTGTGCCAGGCTCTGTGCACAGCAGCAGGAATGCAGAAATGACTAAGACATGGCCCCTGCTTTAAAGGGAGGGGAAAGGAGCTCAGGGCCATAATAGAGCAGAAAGGAACAATTAACTCTGGAGAGAAGGTTCACTATAGACTTGGTGTTTGGGCTTTGAGAGAAAAGTGTGATTTCATCAGATGGAAAATGCAGAGGCCAGAAAGGAGGGTGTTCCAGGCGGGAGGAAGAGCATGGACAAAGGAGTGCTGCCCAGGGTGGGGGTGCATGGTGGCAGACAAGACTCAGGAAGTGAACTTGACTTAGATCCACATTCCAAGCCTAGGAAGTAAGACTTAGCCCAAAGGCTGTAAAAGAATCATGCTTGTGATAAAGGATGGTGGATTAGAGAGAGATATACCGTAGGTGGGGAGACCAGTTAGAGGGAGAAGGAGGAGACTAGGCTTCAGTTGGCTTCATCTGCTGTTTGTCTCTCAAAACCCTGGATGTGTACGCCATTCTCTGGCTCACCTGTCCTG
The DNA here is from genome assembly GCF_027406575.1 of Nycticebus coucang. NCBI lineage: Eukaryota > Metazoa > Chordata > Mammalia > Primates > Lorisidae > Nycticebus > Nycticebus coucang. The sequence goes on from NC_069793.1 coordinate 46,995,497, forward strand.
GCCAAGGAATTAAGCATAAGGACTGTACACTGGGACCCTCCTTCTATACTGGCAGGAGTGCTATGCCTCAGATGTAGGCCCCAGATCTGCAGGGAGCTCATGTGCTTACAACATGAGCCAAGGGCGAAATAGCTTTTGACCTGGCAGCCTCTCCCAAGTCTGCATAACTGCAGGCAGAGGCGAGGGTGACGCCAGGCTTCTCTGAGGTTTTACAGCCATACCTGGAGGAGACCTAATGACCAGGCAGCTACAAAGAGTCCAAAAAGCACAAGTTGGAGGATTAGGAGGCACAGGATGGGCTCTGGGGAGATGGGTGCTTTGTTTGTACATCTGTTCATTGATTCCTCCCATGACCGCATGAACAGGATGGCAGAGAGGAGCAGAGGCTCTGGAAATAAGCTGCCTGGGTTCACATTTGGTCTCTGTGCTTTGGAAAATTCCATAACCTTTCTGTACCAGTTTGCCTTATTACCCATGAGACTGATGTGAAGATTAACCTAGCATGTAGTAAGTGCCCTATAAATATTATTATAAATATTATTATTCAACAGTGTGCTTCTTTGCCAGGAACAAAATTTCCCTACTGCTCTTTCATTGCACTCCAGACTATCTCCTGGGACAGACTCTAGTGAGCTCCCTGGGGACAAGGACTGTATCTTATTTGTCTCATTGTAGCCACAGTGCTTTGCTTAATGAATTCATTTGCTAAATGAATGAACCAGAAATAACTTAGGACCTTCAAAAGACTGCCATTCTAAGTACATCTTGACATCTTTCTCCTTTTCACCTGCCTTTGCCCAAGCTATTCTCTAACCCATAATTTCACTACCCGATTTCTCTAACAATATTTGGAATGAGTGAATCTTATCAGGGCTTGACTCACACTGTATTATGATATTTGCTAATGCATGTCTCCCCCATGACACTGAGAACTTGAGGGATTATTCCATGTTATACACCAGGTGCCCAGTGCAGGACATATTTTACTTCCTAAAGAAGAAAAGCCCTGGTCCCTGCCTCTGGGAGGTCACAGGTCCTAGGTGGACAGAGGCTTGCAGAGCCCCAGCGTGGATGTGGAGGGCTCATCAGCTGAGGTCCTGCAGACAGCAGCCCTGAGTGGATACTGTGTGTGTCAGCAGCCCAGCACTTGGTCTCAGAGAGAACCATGTGGTGCTCTAGCATTCACTTTAGTAAGTTAGCTGCCCCTCCTTGGCTCTCTGCTTCAAGGAACTGTCAACCTGGGAATTTGCAAACTCCCTCTTTAATCTTTAAGAGGAAAACATTTTAGTAAAAGGTAAATATCGGCAGATATATAAAGGTGAAATTCTTTCCCCAGAAATAAAGAACAGGGCCAGTAATATCTGCAGTAAAATGGCTTTAAATGCCCCCAGGGAGCCAGCAGGAAGCAGAGCCCTGAGAAAAGCAGTGGGTGGGAGGAGGTTCCTCCCATACAGAGCTGCAAGTCCAGTCACTGGCACTGCCTACTGCCCCTGACCCACCTGCTGAGGCTCCCCCACGGAACTCCAGGATGTCCCTCTATGCCCACTCGCTGTGGTGGTGGCTGGTGTGAAGGCTGCCTTCTCTCAGGACTGCCCTGTGGCCTGATCAGCCCATACTGAGCTCCTGAAGCCTGTGGGAGGGATGTCAGGGGCTCAGGTGCACCAGACTTTTCTAGAAGAAGCGGGTGTGGTAAGACAGTGGGCAGAAAGGGACTCTGTGTGGAAGTGACTGGCCAGGCTGGGGAACCACAGGGCCTCCAGATATCATCCAGACACTGCCAGTAACTAGTTCTCTGTGATGCTGAGCACTTCATCTCACTGAGACAGTTTCCTCATCTGGACAATGAGAAAAACCCTGTCTTTCCTCTCTTGAAGATTTTGCTTAGGACCCCATGACATCAGTCAGAAAGGACAATGTGGGTGAAAAGTAGTAGCATTGCAGAACCACAGCAGGTCTGTCCAGGCAGGACACATGGGCTGCAGACCCTGTAAGTCCTAACTCACCCTTCCAACCTCAGTTTCTACTTCTTCCCTTTTATAACGGTTACTGCTAGGATCTTAAATGAGCTTTGGGGATTCGATTCCCCCTCTGCCTGCACATTTGGGACTAATCCTGAGCCGGAAGGACGATACTCCTCCTCCTTCTTTAGGCTTGCAACCTTCCCTCTCCCCAGCTGTGAGCTGTGTCTATGGTATATTCTCCCAGGGGCATTGTGAGGTGTTTATAGATAAGTCCAGGGGCTTGCCTCGGATTCCACAACCAGTAAGTAGAAAAGCCTCTGGGATTCAAACTTGAGAGCCCGTATTGTTTCCTCTCCTCCACGCTGCCTGTCTTCATATCCCACACCCTCTGCCAGCCCACAGCTCCCTCCTCCTAATGCTGCTGTCTCAGTCCTTCCCACCCTTTGGCTCAATTATCACTTCTTCTGTGAGCCTTTTCCCATTTTCTCAGATTTCCTCCTTTTCCAAACTTTTAAACTTAAGCTAGGTGTTTAAGTTTAAACTTAACTGGTGGTGGGCACGTCTAGTCCCAGGTACTTGCGAGGCTGAGGCAGGAGGATCACTTGAGCCCAGGAGTTCCAGGCTGCAGTGAGCTGTGATGATGCCACTGCCTCCAGCCTGGGCAAGAGAGCGAGAGCTTGTCTCCAAAAATAAATAAATAAATTCTGTTCTTCTCTGATTCTAAAGGAATGTGCATTAAATTGGAGAAGATACCCAGTTATAAAGATAAAAGTCACCTAATATTCCCAACAACCATATTTTAATGTTCTAGCTATGTTTATGATGGGATAAGTCGGATGTAAGTAAAATGCTCATGTTTAAAATATTCTCTCAAGATTTATCGCTTATAACTGTGGAATTAAAAAATTGCTTTTAAATGGTCAAATACTACTGTTATACAAATTGACAATTTACATAAAAATACACTAAATGATGGAAGTTCATTGATGAGTACAAAAAAAAAAAAAAATCACCCAATATCCTATCACCCAGAGTTTCCGGTTTTTTCTCTAGCATCTGTATATGTGATTGTGTGTACTTCTCTCCCTGATTTTCCTAATACTTCGTTATTCCTACTTTTCTTTTGGCCTTTGTAACTTCCTGACTTTGGTACCCATCTGATTTGCCCTACCAGGCTGTGAGCCCCCAGTGGGCAGGCTCTGTGCCCTGATTCAGATTGGCACAGCCAGCTCCAAGGGTGCGGTATTAGAAAACTGAGGGGAATGGTCCTTTCAGCCAAGTGCAGGCCCCCAGCACTCATTTTGGAACCCAGCAATCAATGAGGTCAAGTGCCTGCCAGATGTACCATTCTTTACCTTTTAAATCAAAACAGATACAAATCCTTAGAGAGGCCCATTCTAGGAGGCTGGGAAGAGAAGATGAACTTGCATTAATACCCCAGCATCCCCTCTTCCCAGTCTGTCACCTTCAGAATGTTACTCAAACTTCAAAACTCAGTTTCCCCATCTGTGAAATGGACACAGGCTTATAGGGTTATCATATGGATGAAAGGATGAGAACACACAACTTCTCACAATGCGTGGAGAAGGCCCGCAATGAGCACAACCCACTCCCTTCCTTCTTCCAAATGCTTACTATGTCAGTTCACAACCTCCCTTTATTACAGATACAGCATGTCAGGCCCATGGGGGCTGAAAAAGATGTTCTTCCTGCCTTAAAACCCCACTGGGAATGAAAGACTCACAAAGGAGCTGATTAGAGAGTAAGGTAGTCCGTTAGAGAGCTAACTGAGCAGCCCAGACAATGATGCAGACTGAGTTGGGGCCAGCAGAGCTAGTTGTGTGCTGGGCAGATGGATAAATAACAGCCTTTTGCTACTCTGGAAGCAGTCAGGGCCGGAAGACTCCAGAGATAAACTTATCTGAGCTGTGGCCACAGAGTTGAAATTTGTAAGCTTCAGGGTTTTTAATCAGTCTCACTTCATACCAGCTAATCTGTACTTTGTAAATTACAGCTGTCTGGTGGTTGGGGAATGCAAGGTTAGGTTAGGTTAAGAGAATAAAATGAGATCACAAAGATCAGAGAACAGGAACAGAGCGGACTGGTGATGACATGGACAGCAGTGTCTCCAGGTAGGGCTGCCACTCACCAGCCGGGATCAGGCTTCTCTCCATCCCTGTTTTTGTCCATCTTGGTTTTCCTGACAGGAGGCATTAATCCGAGCTATGACATGGGAAGTCACAGGGATATCATGCTATCATGCAGTGTCAACATTTAGAGCATAAATGTTTGGACTCACATCTATGTTCTCTGCTCCTCACTGGCTGTGTGACATCAAGCAAGTTACTGAACCTCTCTGAGCCTCACTTTTTTAATCTGTAAAATGGAGGCAATCAAAATAAACCTCTTATGGGTAGTTACTTTTGAGCTTTAAAAGAGATAGTAGCTATAGTGCTTATCACAATGAATTTTAGTTCTTTTCCGTATGATTAGAGCAAGGTCTGTGTGAAAACAAAGCAGATTGTTTTTCCTCAAATGTACATGCCCAAAGTACATATTTCATTGACAAGGGACTGCTTCTGGAAGGTTGAGAGGTGGCCTGAGGCAGGGGAAAGAGAATTGGCAAAGTTGGCACCACAGTCAATTCAGGTTACTTCACCTGGTATTTTTTTTAATTTTGTCATTACTGCATTGCACAGTCTGAAATGCATTTTATGCACTACATAAATATTGTCCACTATATTTATGCATTGTTAGATAAGAGGAAAAGATTCACCAAAAAATGCAGATTTTGACTGCATGCAGTGCATACTGATACCATCTATTCCTTTATTTTTTTGTCACTTAATGCACTTGTAGCCTACTTATTTCAGACCCAATTATTGGGTCCCCATCCACAGTTTGAAAAATACCATATGAAATGATTGTGATCTTGCACAAGTCACTTGACCTTCCTGAGCGTTAGTTTTTCCAACTATAAAACCTTCCTGATGCCCAACCATCCCCGCGGCTGCTCTGAGTCAGTGCCAAGAACACTGACTTAGCATATGCTACTTGGGGGGTGATCATCCAGGTACTATCAGTGGGACAAAGATTGAAGAGAGCAGTGTCTGTCCCAAGGAAGCCATCTAGAAACCATGCAGGTGGGTGGGAGAGGTGGGGACAGTGTCTCCCCTAAGACCCAGCATGTGGAAAGGCAGAAGGGTGGGAAGTAACTGGTGTTACTCATTTGTGCCCCAGCAGCCTTCACGACAGTGAGACTGGAGAAGACCCCAGGTACAGCCTTGGGACTGGGTTGGAAACGGGTGGGAAGGAGCAGGGTGGGGTGTGAGTTGTGGGTGGGGAATGCTGAGCATGGATTCTGGGGTGTGCAGCCTACATACTTTCAGAGGCATGAGGCCAAGGCATGCACTTCCAATGAGGGCAAAACTTGGTCCTTGGGGGGAGAAAACACTTAGACAGTACAAGGCTTTGTGTCTATCCAAAGCACCAAATAGATATCAGCGTGTGTTACAGTTTCACTGTTTAGAAACAGTGTTAGAAGGTGGATTAGTGCTTGCCAGGGACTGGTGGGAGAGGAAGGGAAAAAGAGAGTGACTGCTAATTCCCATGGGGTTTCCTTATGGGGGGGATGAAAATGTTCTGCGGTTAGCTAGTGGTGATCTTTGCACAACCTTGTGACTATACTAAAATCCTGAACTGGGGGAGAAAAGTGGCAGGAAAAGTCAATTAGGAAAAATAAGTCTAAAAAAGGTCCAGGGGTAATCATGAAAAAAAAAAAAAAAAAAAAAGGTAAGAAACCTGACTGTAGGAAGAGGCAGTGGTGTCCCCCAGGCCAGACAGAATATTTGTTCTTATTGCTTTATATTCAATGTGCAAGTCTACAACAGCTGACCCTCCCTCCCCTCACGGCTCCTGAGAGCATCTGAGACACACTAGAGGGGATATGAAGTCAGAGCTGGGAAGGTTGGCTCAGCTTTGCGAGTAAGTGCCTCTGGCCTTCACTCTCCAATACCAGAGAGGCTTCGCTTCCATGCATTTTCTCTGCCCTTTCTTCCACCTTGTCCCCGAGTGCCAGGGTGTGATAACAGACCCAGCCTCTCGAACTGCAGTGGCCATATTTCTTGAGCCAAGAATCAGCCCTCATGGCATGTGATAAGTTTGAGGTGTGGATGAGAACAAAGTGGCAGAATGTTTGACACGGGGGCAGCTTGGCCAGTCCAGGGCACATGGCGCCACAGCTGACACATCTTCTCTGGCAGACCCCCAGATTCCACAGTTGTCTTCTGACAGGGCACTCGGGACTACAAATCATGCCTGGAGCCCTTCTCAGCTCTGCTGGCTGTAGGTTCCCACCCACAAAGCAAGGGTGATGGTGTTGGCTCCCCTGCCTGGCCTGGCTCTGGCCAGAGAGTGCTCCCCGCCAAGCTCTTGTGTAGCCATGTTGGCCTGAGAGCTCGGCTGGCTGCTCCTCTGAGCCCAAATGCAGAGGATGAGTCTGGAGGAGGCGCTGCTGGGCCTCACACGCCTCTGACCTGGGAAATTTCCCCTAACACCTGCACCAGTGGTGCCCCTCCCCCATCTTCCTAACTTAACTGGGCCCCCAGGGCCCTCCTGGCACATGGTCAGGCAGTGGATGCTCCCCCAGGATGGCCACACCCCACTATCCACTGGAGATTCAGTTAAAGTTTCACTGTTTAGAAACTTTATGAAGGGACTATGAAGGCACAGGCTGGGTTGGAGGGAGCCCGAATCTTCCTGCGGAACCTGAGGTGTGTCTTCCTCCCCTTTTGCAGCCCAGAGCAGGAGATGGCAGCCGACTCAGATGTCAGGTACCAGGTCCTGGGAACACTTGCCACCCTAGGCAGGCTCCCTCAGAGAGCTCTCAGGCCTGGGGGAGCCACGTCACCCCAGGAGAGCCTCAGGGCTCTGCCAAGTGGTTTGGGAGCTGCCGCTGCTTCCCTGTGTCAAGCTACTCCCTCCTACCCGCTCCTTTTTAATCTGGTAGTTTTCTTTTCCTTTTGGGGAGGGGAGAGGGGAGCCTTCAAAAACCACAACCCAGAAAATGTGGTTTCCTCGGCTCTGCTTTTTAAAAAACGTTCTTCCCTTTGGAGACATCCATTTGGACCTCACAGTCCAGTGGTTCGAGGACTCTGCGAGGAGGGAGGAAGCCAGGGGGCATGCTAGCTTGCACCCCAGCCCCACTGCACCCTGCTTGTTTCCCCCAGGAAAAGAGGCCCGGTGGCCTACGCTTCTCAGAAACCATGGCTGCTGAACGCCACCGTGGAGGAGAACATTACCTTTGACAGTCCCTTCAACAAACAACGGTAAAAGCCTCTCAGAGGGAGGCGGGCTGGCGGTGGGTGGTTGGAACTGGTCTCTGGCATTAGCCAGCCCAGTTTAACCCTGGCCCCTACACTCCTCACCCAGGCCTGCTCTCTGTGGTCCATCTGGAGAGCCTCAGGGCAGACCAGCTCTTGTGGCAAGAGGGTAGGAGGGGAGGGAAGGGAGTGAGCCCTGCTGCCTCTCACCAGATCTCCAGACTTGCCATTTGCATGGCTCCTGCACTGTCTTCCCTCAAGGATACCAGGGCTAGCTCTGACTGAGTGCTTACCAGGTGCTGGGCGTAGCACTGGGATCTTAGTACTCATGGTTTCCTCTAATGCTCACAACTGCCTCAGTGGGGAGGTCCTATTATTATCCCCATCTTGCAGATGAGGAAACCAAAGCCCAAAAAGGTTAAGTAACTTCCCCAGCCAGTAACTGACTGAATGAGTCTCAAATTCAAAGCTACCTGACACCTAAGTATTTAATACATCCTTGTTGCCAAGCCTCCATGGAGGCTGCCTGGCACCTGCCCAAGCTATGGGCTGGCTAGGGAAGGGTGAGAGGAACAGGCTGTGCAAATATTTGACCAGCCATCATCATTACTACCTAAATCAACCAGCAGTGATTGCCTCCAGCAGTGCGCAGAGAATGGGCGCTGGCTGCAGCTTTTCCCTCTGGGCAGGGAACATGGACCCTCTCATCACTTACTCAGCATATTTGCTCCCATCCAATTTCATCCTTCAAATATTTAACCTGTCCCAAAGCTGTGTGAGCTGCTGACCTCAGCTCTTTTCAGGTTCACATGGTGTTTGTTTACACACAAGCAGGAGGCCCATCAAAGCAATTGCTCCCCCTGGGCACAGCTACCCAGAGACTAATGACCCTCTGCAAATGCTCCAGCCCAGTCTGACCAGGCTGATCAGTGCTTCTCCTACCCCCACCCACCCCAGGTACAAGATGGTCATCGAAGCCTGCTCCCTGCAGCCAGACATCGACATCCTGCCTCATGGAGACCAGACCCAGATTGGGGAACGGGTTAGTAGCAGCCTCCAAGGGGTGTTCTCAAAGTCAGGACCCCCAACCTCCCCTGCTCCACACCCATAACCCCCCGCCCCCACCCCCGTGCCCTGAGACCCTGCTCAGAGAGAGTGGGTAACTGGGAAGTAGGAGGGTGAAGACTAAAGAGTTGCTGCAGCGGGTCAAACATGATGATGATTCTTTGACAGGTTTTCAGTACTGCTTGGTGGGCGAGGTCAGCTTAGCACCTTCACAGGGGGGAATGACTAGACATCTCCTTCCATGCCATAAGGTTATCCTGAGAGCCCACATAGTATTGAAGTAGGCCTAGGACTGTATTGTTCCCATTCATTCTCCAATTGAGGGCCCCCTCCACAAACTTAGACAAATAGGAGTCTCCCAGGACAGTCCTCCTCGTATGTGATTTAATCCCCTACTTCCTCTGTGTGGTTTGCACTGGTCACATGGTCCCTAGCACCTACATGATGAATCTTCAAAGTCTTGTGGGTCATGCTTGTAAACGTGTACAAGTTCCTTCTCTCTGCAGGGTGAGGAGGGGCAAAGAGATGGATAGAACCAGGCCCCTGCCCCAAAGAGCTCATAGTCCAGCAGAGGCCAGGACCGTGTTCCCTGAATGGTTGAGGGCAAGATCTGTTCCTCCCCTTTGGTAACAGGGCATCAACCTGTCTGGTGGTCAGCGCCAGCGAATCAGTGTGGCACGAGCCCTCTACCAGCATGCTGGTGTTGTCTTCTTGGTGAGTATTCCAGCTGGCACTTCCTTGGGGCCCTCGTCACTGGCTGGCTTGCTCCCCACACACACACCATCACCTAACAAGCTCCAGGAGCAAACCTCTCTTGCCAGAGATACGTGTATAATAGCCTACTCATCTTATTGATAGGAAACTGAGGCAGGCAAAGATAACACAAATGACCCATCACAGACTTCAGACTGAGCTCTATAAAGTAGCCACAAGGGTAGGCAAGTTGTAGTTCCATGCTGCCTGTCCATAGGGCAGCCCCAACCTGTCAACATTTATGCGTCCTATGAGTGGCAGATATATGGAATATGTGTTATAGAAAGTAAAATGGATTTTCATTTCAACAAATTTGTTAAGCTGTACCAGGCATAAGCACAAAAAAGTCTCAGTTCTTGGGGCCTCACACTCAGGTGTGGACAAATAACTGTCAGAACTGGCTTTGTGCAAGATGTCACTGGAACAGAGAGAAAGGAAGTGTAGGTTGGGCATCAGAACAGGACACAGCAAAGTGTTTGGGCAAGTGAAGGATAAACAGGATTCACCAGGCAGACAAAAGGCAGAATTTCACTCCAGGCAGAGGGAACAGCTTGGGCCTGAAAAGGCAGGCTCTTTGGGAACCTAGAAATGTGGGGGCTTGGAAAGCACACCTGAAAGATGAGTCTAGAAAGGAAGACTGAGTCGATTGTAAAGGGCCTAGAACACCATGCTGGGGAGTTTGGGATTTATTGAAAATGGGAAGCCACTGAAGGTCCAGAAGGTCTAATGAAGTCATTAGATCTGTCTGAGAGTGACAATGGACAACAGTCCCACTTTAAGATGAGATGACTGAGGCCCAGAGAGAGTAGTTGAGTTGTCCAAGGCCACATCACTAACTAGCACCATTCCCCAGACCAGACTTGATACAACTCTGGTGGGTTTCGTACTCACTGTACCCCTCCCCCACCCTTCTCCCTTCTATCCAGGATGACCCCTTCTCAGCTCTGGATATCCATCTGAGTGACCACTTGATGCAGGCTGGGATCCTTGAGCTACTCAGGGACGACAAGAGGACAGTGGTCCTAGTGACCCACAAGCTACAGTACCTGCCCCATGCAGACTGGGTGAGGGCCACAGGGGGTCAGGCTATGGAGGGATAGGGTGGGGAGGCAGTTAGGCACCTTTGAAGGACTCAATCAGGTATCTCAGTAGCAGTTGCTAAGGGCCACAAAGCATAAGAGACCACACAGGGTAGCCTCATACAGGCTGAGCAGCTGAGGCAGATCCTGTACAGGCCAGAGATTTGGTATCATCTAGACCTACAGGCACTCCCCATCCCAGCCTGGGGCCTCATGGTGCACTCAGGCCTGAAACCTTGGAAAGTCTTGGGAAGAACTTTCTGATTGCTGCTTAGTTTGATGACCCATCCCCTGGCCTTGCATAATACATATTTGAATGGAAGAACCATCTTCCAACCCTCTGAACTTTGGGGATGTATGGATTCAAGTTGGTATCATATAGGAAGAATGGAAACAATAACAGTAGTCATAGAAACTTCAGTATTATCAATAGAATGCAATGCTGTGAAACCCCACATTCACTAAATCCCCATCCTTTTCAGTAGATAAAAAGATACTTACCTTTCAATTAATTGGAAAGCACTTAATTTTTAAGATCACATGACTTTTGAAATCTAGGCCCTGCCTATTCCTACATAAATTATCTCCTGAACAGTGGCCAATATTTGAGGCCCTCTCTGAGCTTGAAGCCTGTGCCAAACAGCTCTGCTTACTTTTCCTTAAATAAGTCTTCTTTCCATGTGTAATGAGATCCTCTTCTGCTACAAAAATGACCCAAAACAATCCAGAGTTGTTAGAAAGCTGTTAAAACAGGTCTAGAAGGTTTGTTTCTGAGTTTCTGTGGTGGCCCAGGCTGGCAAGGTAGTTCAGGACAGTCCTGAGCCCAAAGATGACCCATACACAATTGCTGGGTTTCTTGAGGTGTCAGTGAACAGGATTCCTAGGAATCCTCCCCAAACCCCAGGTGGGGTGGGTGGAGGTGAGGGCAGTAGGGTTGGGTATCTGAATTATAGCAGGTCTATGGATGGTGCCATTGAGTGTTTTAAATAAAAAGTGTTATTGATTTCAAAGAGGTGTGGCCATACACTTAGTCCAACAAGAGCTTTGCTAGGTACTGATAGAACTTACCAGACCTGCCCTAAGGAAGAGCTATGGGTAGTGTGCAATTAGCCCATTAAGTGCATGAAAACACTTTCCACTGATGGAGTCCTAGTGGATAACCAGCCGGCTTGACCAGGATTTGACCAGAATTTGCTCTGCAATTGCACTGCCCTCCCTGATGTACCAAACTCTAATCCTGGGAGAACATTGGTGGGAGAGGGGTAACATTACTAGCCTACTTCAGTGGGTGGGCCAGAGGTCATTAGTAGTGGGGAAAGGGATGTGTGCACCCCCATCGCAGACTCCACAGTCAGGAGGATATAACCACCACTTGTCCTCCTCGGCCAGCACCCAACTGGGTCTGTTTCTACCTTTCCAGATCATCGCTATGAAGGATGGCACCATCCAGAGGGAGGGTACCCTAAAGGACTTCCAGAGGTCTGAGTGCCAGCTCTTTGAGCACTGGAAGACCCTCATGAACCGACAGGACCAAGAGCTGGAGAAGGTAGGTATATTCTGGGGGCCAGGCCACCACCCTGGATGGGAAGGTCTGACCTCACAGAGGCCTTCCCATCCTCACCACCCCAGGAAGGCCCCCAAAGGATAGATATGGGAGCCCATATTAACTTGCTGCTACTAGGGGAGAGTGGTGCCTGTGCCAAGTACCCTAGGCAGAATCCAGTGAGCGCTCTCTCCTTAACCGGAGGTAGTCAGGCACTACTTAGTTGTAAAGTTTCAGAAAATCTTCTCAAATGGGCTAAGCAAAGAAATGAGGGGGAGTTAAAGAAACCAAAAAGTCAAGGTGTGTCATGGCTTTATGTGTAGCTGGGTCCAGGTGGTCAAACAATGTCCTCAGGAATCTGTTTCTCCCCGTCTCATGGTTCTGCTCCCTCAAATTGGCTTCATTCTTACGGCAGCCGGTGAGGGTCATCAGCAGCGTCAGCTTCCATGGCCCAGCCCGACAGCTGTGCTAGAAACAGAGTGCCCCTTCCACAGAAGTTCAGCCAGAATCCCAGGGCAACTCTCATTGGTCCAGTTTGGTCATATGCTGCTCCTCCGCACCCAAACAAATTGTGGTCAGGGCTGCAGAAGTGAGGATGGGCCAGTTCTGGGTCACATTCCCACCCCTGGAGCCAGCTCCACCTGAATCCCAGAGACTAAGAATGGGGAAAGGTGGTTACCCATAGGAATATTGGAGTGCTGTTAGTTTATGAAGGGGAAAAAGTAAATCCTGGTAAGACAAACATGGTTATCTCCTTTAGGCAGGGATAACCTGGAAACCTGACACTGGTCATCACTTCCCCCCCCCCAATACACCTTGAGGACATTGGTCAGGCCTCATCTATCTTTCAGGAGACTGTCACGGAGAGAAAGGCCACAGAACCACCCCAGGGCCTGCCCCGTGCCATGTCCTCGAGAGATGGCCTTCTTCTGCAGGATGAGGAAGAAGAGGAAGGTACAAGCAGTGTGACTGGAAATGAAATTACCATGTGAGGTGTGATCAGGCACAGGGCAACTAAGGTTTAGAGCCCAGGTGTGGTGACATAGTGTGCCTGTGATTAAATCTCTTCCCCTCTGTCGCCTCAGTTTCCTCATCTGTAAGTGGGGATAAAGTGCCCCTGGTTTGCTCTCGGTTGTGAAATGTGAAACCACAGGGTGGGTTCTTGCGGCCTGCAGAGGAGGCAGCTGAGAGTGAGGAGGATGACAACCTGTCGTCGGTGCTGCACCAGCGGGCCAAGATCCCATGGCAAGCCTGTGCCGAGTACCTGTCCTCTGCCGGCATCCTGCTCCTGTCACTGCTTGTCCTCTCCCAGCTGCTCAAGCACATGGTCTTGGTGGCCATCGACTACTGGCTGGCCAAGTGGACCGACAGTGCCCTGACCCTGAACCCCACAGCAGCCAGCAACTGCTCCCTCAGCCAGGTGTGGCTGGCAGCCCACCCGTAGGAGTTGGGGATGGGGAGAGGTGGGGGGCATGGGCACCCCAGGATCCCAGCTTGTTCTCCACCCACCTAGGAGTGTGCGCTCGACCAGACTGTCTATGCCATGGTGTTCACAGTGCTCTGCAGCCTCGGCATCGTGCTGTGCCTTGTCACGTCTGTCACTGTGGAGTGGACAGGGCTGAAGGTGGCTAAGCGGCTGCACCGAAGCCTGCTGAACCGGATCATCTTGGCCCCTATGAGGTGAGCCAGGGGGTCTCCCCCAGCCACACCAGGGCTGTGGGCCAGTCATTATTCCCTGAGCCTCAGTTCTTCCATCTATAAAAAGGAGATACACAACCTCTGTCACAGGCTTGTGGGTATGAGTCAAGGAGACAGTGTGTACATGTATAAAAGTGTCTTTCTCATGTAAGAAGCAGGAAGAAACTGGCATTTACTCAGTCAGACACCAGGCTACACATTCACATGAGTAGCTTATCTAATTGTCACAATAGCCCTTTAACACGAGCGAGCGTCTGCAGGTCTGGGTAAAGGTTAGTTTCCCTTCTCTGCCCATCCCCACCCACAAGGGCAGCTCCCTGCCCTCTTCTCTCCCTGGCCTCTGTCTTGCCTGCCTGCAGGTTCTGATGCTGGAGGCAGGGGGGCTGTTCTAATCTCCTCTAACAGGATGGATAAAAACCTCAAAGGCCTTTTACTGTGAAAAAAGTTTAAAATCATCACCGCACAATTGTTGGCCAACTTGGTTTAAAAACACAATAGGCTTCTGTGACATGGGCTATGAAAAAAATATTTTTTTAGGGTGGTGCCTGTGGCTCAAGGAGTAGGGCGTTGGTCCCATATGCCAGAGGTGGCAGGTTCAAACCTAGCCCCAGCCAAAAAAAAAAAAAAAAAAAATTTTTTTTTTAATTTTCTTTTTAAGATACAATAGGCAAATGAGTTATCTGGCCCCTTACCCATGCCAGGCCTCACCATCTGACCACACTTTTTATTTTACAGTCTTATGAACTCTCTGTGGCCCACAGATATGGCCTTCAAGTTTACTTACCCTCTATTTGCCCCAAATCTGTGGTTCTGAGATTCTCTGGTTGGGATTAAGCTGACTTCAGGTCACAGCCAGAATGCTGAGAGCCAGAATGGCCTCGCAGGGCCAACCAGCTGACAGACTGCCCCAGGGTCCCGTTCCCCTGGGCAGATTGTCACTCTAGAGAGGACTCTGTGTTCCAGAAGGACAGCTGCTGAGTCAGTCTCAACCAGCAGCTGAGAAAGGCAGCAGTGGTCCCAAAGGGGCTTGTGAGTCAGAGAGGCTAGTGAGGGGCCAGCACCCCTTTAGGCAGCAGGGATTCTCAGGGACGCAGGCCAGATGTCTGAGATACACAAAGGCAACCGCTCCCAGGAAGCCAGATAGAGGAATGACTCCAGAGACACTTCAATAAATAACTACCCCATTCAATAAATAGGGTGTAAATCAATGGACTAATGAGTGATTGTTCTGGTTGCCTCAGGTTCTTTGAGACCACGCCACTGGGGAGCATCCTAAACAGATTTTCATCTGACTGTAACACCATCGACCAGGTACATAGGATGGTGCCACAGATTCCCTGGTCCTGAGAGAGGGCAGGCCCCTGGGAGCTTTCCCTATCCAATGCCTGGTTCCGCAGCTCAGGCCATCCAAGCCCTGGGGGAGGAATCAGCACCCCATCTGATTTTAATGCTGCCCAATGGGGCCTCCCTGGTGAACCTTCATGATAAGGCCAAGAGGAACCAGACCCCTTTGGCTCCTGCCCCACCTCCATTAGCTCACTCTAGTAAGGTTCCAGTGTATGCTGAGCTAAGGTGGCTGACTGTGTAGAGAATATTCATTTTGATTCAACCTGTGCTCTTTTTTTTTTTTTTTTTTGAGACAGATTCTCACTCTGTCACCCTGGGTAGAGAGCTATAGCATCATCATAGCTCACAGCAACCTCAAAGTAGCTAGAACTGTAGGCGCCTGCCTCCACACGCAGGCTAGCTTTTCTATTTTTAGTAGAGACAGAGTATCACTCTTGCTCAGGCTGGTCTTGAACTCATGAGCTCAAGGAATCCACCTGCCTCAGACCCCCAGAGTACTGGGATCACAGGTGTGAGCCACTGGGCCCGGCCTCAAAGGCCTTTTTCTGTGAAAAAAGTTTAAAATCATCACTGCCCAATGATTGGCCAACTTGGTTTAAAAACACGATAGGCTTCTGTGACATGGGCTATGACAAATTTTTTTCATAAATAAAGAACCCGTGTTCTTTATTTACCATCGTACTGGATGATAAGGAAGCAAAGTCCTGATTGCAGCCCTCGGGGAGGCTACTGGATACCTGAGAGATTAGATGTGTGCCTGTAAGTAAGTGAGGGTACAGGTAACACTGAACACAGAGCAACCTCTCTCCCTTCCCTCTGCAGCACATCCCGTCTACGCTGGAGTGCCTGAGCCGTTCCACCCTGCTCTGTGTCTCAGCCCTGGCTGTCATCTCATATGTCACACCTGTGTTCCTCGTGGCCCTCCTGCCCCTGGCTGTCGTGTGCTACTTCATCCAGAAGTACTTCCGGGTGGCATCCAGGTAATGGCAGGGGGTTGAAGGGTGGGAGGTGCTTTGCTCTGGGAAGTTTTGTGCTCTCAATAGAATCATCATAAAAGTAGTAGAGTCATGTCCCCCCCAGAAAAAAAAAATAAAAAATAGAAATATCTATATCCTATTCCTCTACCCTAATATAACCATCTGTCAGCACACACTGCAGTTAATTTCTCAATTATTTCCTTGGGAGATACAGCCCAGAATGGATAATGCATGAACACATTTATGCCCTTCATTCATTTTGCCAAAATGTTTCCCGGGAGGGTTGCATGATTCCAGCAGCCAGGCTGATGGCTGATGTGTGAAATCAGAGGCCACCTGATGTGAGGGGTGTTAATGGCAATCACGCCTCCCAGCCCCCTCAACTGCAGAGCTGGTCAGAAGCCTTACTTGAGAGAGCCTCTCTGATCACATTTGCCCTGGTGAGCCTTGGAGTCACACACAACTCTTTCCTTCTCAGAATTTTCTAAGAGCATTCTCTAGGAAGTCTTTCTGAGAGTGAGCCTGTTATATTCATAGATTCAAGAATTGTAAGGAAACTGGCAGTAATGTTTCTCAGACTACCAGTTAGAGCCTATCAGCTGGTCATGAAATCAATATTATGGACCCAAACCAGCATTTAGAATAAAATGAAAAAGAACAGAAAATGCCAGACTGCATTCACGTACTAACAGCGTCTTTGCTTCATGAAACCTTCATTTTGGTCATGTAGTTGTGTGTGTGTGATGATTTGCAATGTAAAATGTATTTCTGAGTAGAGGTTGTGATCACAAAAGTTAAGGACCTTCCTAAGTGCACCTAAGGACCTTCCTAAGTTTGTTAAAAACGCAAGTCAAAATACTAATTAGCAATAATAATAATTATATTTAGATGCATTTTGGCCACAATTACCTGCCCAAAAGCATCAACATTTATATAAATGGTTTTTGCTTGAATGATCCAGAATCGTTCAGCACCCACACAAGGAACAGAGTGCGCTGATATTCACAAAATTACAGTGGCTTTTTAAACACTGTACAAGCTGTTCTAAAAAGTTTGTTTCTTCTGCCAGAGAAGCCACCCTGCTCCTCTGGCACCCCATCTTGCCCTAGAGATGGTTTGTCCAGGAAAGTTACTTCCTGCATCCCAGACTGGCCTCTGGCACTATGTGCTTGTCAAGGTGCAGCTGTGCGGAGCAAGAGGCAATTCTGTTGCTATAGAAACCTCTGGCCTTGTCTTTAGATCCTGGCCTTTGATGTGTGGTTATCAGGAAAGGGGGGCACAGGTTGGAAGCATTGCGTTTGGTCTTTCTGTTCCTTTGGCCAGCTGTCCCAAAGTTTAGGCTGTTCACCTGCAAAAAGGGAACTAGGCTGCCTGCCCATCCTCACCTCACCTCAACATGAGGCTATGTAGCCAGGGCGGGGCAGGGGTTTCACAGACTTGAAGTGGACAATGCTCAGGATAGCAGTAACTGTGCCTGGTGGGCAGTGTCTAAGCTGCTTACACAAATGATCTCTTATTCAATGCTCACTACACCATTGCCTTCCCTCTTCACAAGTGAGAAGCTGAGGCCTGGAGAGGTGAAGCCCTTTGCCCACATGGTAGTCGGGGTGGAGATAGGATTCAGGCCGGACTGAACCCCAAGCCCACCTTCTTAACCACTCCACTCTCTTCCCTGGCACAGGGACCTGCAGCAGCTGGACGACACCACCCAGCTCCCCCTGCTCTCACACTTTGCTGAAACTGTGGAAGGCCTCACCACCATCCGGGCCTTCAGGTACACGTATAGATTATTCCCCAAAGTAGGAGTGGAACAGGGTGGGGCCAGGGGGCCAGGTCATGAGATTCAATTCTTAGGGCTCCATTTAGCAAAGCTCAAGACACATCTCTCTCAACTCTTCCTCAAGCCCCAAGACCCAGGGGATGTTCATCAGCAGGGACAGGCGAGATGGGCTCCAGCTGTGTGTTGCAGAGAGGAAAATTCTAGCCCTGCAGACAAGCCCAGGGCCTCTGTGAAAAGACAGAGAATGAAAAACAACAAGGCTGGACAAGTCTTTCTGTATCAGTACCAGAAAGGGCCTTAGATCGTGCAGACCAGCCCTGAGGCCTTCCTTTATGGAGGATGTCCTGTGTGCCCAATGCTGTGCTGAGTATTGCTTGTGCCAACCCCATTCATTCTGCTCTGCAGCTCTAGGTGCTAAGCATTATTGTTCCCATTGCACAGATAAGGAAAACTGAGGCATAGAGAGATTATATAAGGTCCTACAAGTGGTTAAGGTCCCCGAGCAGGCCTGGATAAACTCAACCCAAACTCTGAGCAGGCCTGGATAAATCCATGTGCCAGGTGCACTGGAAGAGGCAGGCATAAGGGCTTGGGAATATGGAAGAGAAGTAGTCATGGAGGGTTTCATGGAGCAGCTGTCATTGGAGCTAAGACTCAAAGGATAGGTAAAAGTTAACCAGACTGGAGGAATTGCCTGAAAACTTCAGCACCCCTGCCATCCTCTCTGACCCAAGTTGTGATGTTGATCCAAATGGGAGCATCGGAGGCTGCTGTCACTCTCTATTCCCCAAATCTCCAGTTGATCTGCACAACATCTCTCCTATAGACAGACAGGCCTGCAGAGATCCCTGGCCCAGGTACCTGGGCTCTTGTCTCTAAGCTTCACCCAGAGAGTGATAATAGGCTAGTTTTAGGATGGCACAGCTGCACAGGGTATGACAGTAACCATGAGACACCAAGCCCTATGTCCAGGAGTAACACTAGGCCTCAAAGACCAGCGGAAGGTCCAGAGAGCCTTGCGTTTCCCCATCCCTGAAGTCCAGCCTCAGCACTGGGAGAGGTGCCAGGCCTCTGGTACAGCACTGCAACCTCTGTTAACTCACTGGGGCCCCTGAGGCCAGTGGGAGGCCACCTCTCAAGGGTTTTGTCTGAGTAGATCAAAGCAGAGCAGAGCTCTTCCCTGCCCCTGTCCAAGCCTACACTGGCTAAGCTGCTCACGGAAGCTGCTTGGAGACTGGCAGAAGACTCCAGAGTCTCCTCTCAGCTTCCCCTTCTTCTCAAGCCTGAACTTCCCCTGTTCCTTCAACTTCCAAGTCCCTCAATACCCTTGGGCCTAGCCTTTGCTCTAAGTTTTGGTGATGTCCCTCTTTAAATTGTTGTCCCAGAGGACTATTAGGCTGGGCCTGCGTGGTGAGATTTTGACTTTCCTAGAGTGGGCCAGACCTCTTGTGGCTGGATTCCAGCTTCCTGTAACTGGTTTAGAGCAAGCCTGTGGCTCAGGGCAAGCCTGCAGTCAGCCAGAGGAACTGTTGCCCCGTGAGGCCTTCCACACCCTTCACTGACACAGTGAATGATGTTTAAATTTGAACAAAAGATTTTTTTAATCATCCTGTATGTGTTAATTCATTGGCTTTAGCCCAGCAGCCTGCCCTGTTGAGAGCTAATTAGCATTCATTTGATTGCGCACTTACCGCATGCCAGGCACCGTGCTAAGTGTGGTATGTGCGTTGTGTTCAGTCCTCACAGTGCCTCATGACATCAGTCCGAGTAGCCACTTTTACAGAGGCAGCAATGAAACCCAGAGAGGCTGGGTAACCAATCCGAGGTGACACAAACTGAGCAAACTGCTGCTGGCCTTGGAACCCAGACTGGCTAACCTTTTGGACTTTCTCAAAGGGCCTGTATTTTTCCAAAAGAGTTTCAAAAGTGCCCAGTACTAGGCTCAGGGTTGGGCTCAGAGGTTGTTTCAGTTCACGTAGGAACTTACTGTTACTATCCTCCTATACAGCCCTGAAGTCATGACCTTGGGACTCCAACCTGGGTTTGGGTGGCTGCACAGACGGAACAATTTTCCAGTCCTCAGCCACGGTGTCACACACCCATGGAGAAGTTCCCATCTCACATGTGCTCTCCTGTCACTCACACACACCCTGAGACACACACACAGTGAGTGCCTCACACTCCTGTCACCACAGGCATGCCCCCTCCCCACATACACCTTCAACATGTACTTAAGACCCTGCAGACGTACACCTTCACACTGGTCTCACACTCGTCACCCACTCATACACCTCCATCCCTTGGCTAGGCCATCACACACGCTCTCCCATCTCAGAGACTCACTTCACTCTCCCCAGACACAAGCCCTTCACCCAAAAATAGTCAAAACTGAATAAACACTTTCTGGGAGTGAAAAGCAAATAAATGTCCAACAAAGCACATCTTGGGTCCTTCTGAGTCCTCAGAATTTGGACTTTATCAAACCAGTGGTGATGAGATAGCTTTTCATTCATTTCTCATTTATCAACACACAAGTGCTCCTGTAGTCCTCTGAGCTGGACTCATCAAGTCTGGGGGGACAGCCAAAGAGAAAGCTGCCAGGAGCCCAGGCTAGTCAGAAGGGTGAGGCAGTCCACGCATCATGATGCAGAGAGAACACGATGAGGACCCGAGATCCCATCTGTGTTAGAGGGTCAGGAAAGCTCCATTCATTCGTTCAACAAACGTCTATCGGTAGTGGCAGGTGTCAGGGTACACTGGTGAACAAAACAGACGTGGTCTCCATCCACATGGGATCTAGGGAAGGAGCAGGAACATAAACAGCAAAAGGAATGGATGAAGCATATAGACTGCAGAGATGGAGGATAAAAGGGGAAATCTACTTTAGGTGAGATAGTGGCCAGGAAGGGCCTCTCTGAGGAGGTACCCTGTTTCCTCGAAAATAAGACATCCTCTGAAAATAAGACCTACTTACAGGAAAGATAAGACGTCCCCTGAAAATAAGACCTAGTGCATCTTTGGGAGCACACCTGAAAATAAGACACTGTCTTATTTTCGGGGAAGCAGGGTAGCATTTAAGCAAAGGCCTGAAGGTTGAGAAGGAGCCAGTGTTGGTAAGAGCAAGGGAGAAATTATTCCAGGCAGAGGAAACAGCATGTACAGAGGTCTTGGGGTGAAGAAGACCTTAGCATTGTCACAAAACTTTTAAAAGGCTGGAGCGGCTGCAGCATAGTATGCAAGAGAGTTTGTGGCAGGGGGTGAGGTTGGCAAAGGAACCAACTTGCTTTTATCTTAAAAGTAAGGGGAGGTCATTGGTATTCTAAACAGGGGAGAGTTGGTTTGTGACTTAGAAAGATTCTGTTGGCTGCTGTGTAGAGAGTGGACTGCAGGGGGACCTATCAGGAACCTGACACAGAAGCCCAAGTGAGAGTAGTGGTGGGCAGGAAGCAGGAGACAGTGGATGGAAGCAAGGATTATCTCGGAGGCAGCTCAAGAAGACATGCCCTGGGACTAGATGTGAAGCCACATGATCCCTGGGTTTCTGGCCTGAGAAACTGGGCAGAGGGAGGTGCCCTTTATTGTATAATAAGGAAGACCTAGAGAGAATGGGTCTTGGGTAGAAAACAAGAGTTAGAAGGAGGTGACATTCTGGACAGGTTTGAATGAGTAGAAGGGGGAGGCGTTCCAGAGAGGACCAGCATGAGTATGGTGGCCGAGTAGCATGTCTGGGGGCTGAGGAGGCCCAGGAGGCCCCTCCTCTAGGTAGGGTGGGCCACAGGAGCTACATGGGGCAACTCTGTTCCCTTAGAACCGCCTTTTCCTCCCTCCAGGTACGAGGCCCGCTTCCAGCAGAAGCTCCTCAAATACACAGACTCCAACAACATCGCCTCCCTCTTCCTCACAGCTGCCAACAGATGGCTGGAAGTCCGAATGGCAAGTGCCATCACCCCAACCTGGGGCCCCTGAAAGGGGGGTTCTGATAGGAGTGTGGGTCCAGAGCAGGTGGGGGAAGATGGGATGCCAGAGTGTGTGGACCCTGAACCTCCTGTTTCCCCAGCCCTGGGGCCCTCCCCACATCTCGCCTACACCCCTTCCCCTCATCTGCCTTGTGTATCTGGGGTGTGTACCAGCAGCTCATATAGTTGTATCTGTAGTTGTGGTAAGTGTGTCTGCAGTGAGTCACATGACACACATGTGTTGGATATGTGTGGGGGCCAGCTGGTGCAGCATGGATGTGCAGGTGTGTGCAGGTGGCTGGGGCATGGGGGACTGTAAGGGTCTGGTGCATGGTCGCTCCTGGAGCCCCCACTGTGCAATGTGTGCGTGAGTTGTGGGGCTGGGATGAAGGCTTGGCTGAGCTGCTCCCTGCCATGAAAGAGAGTGAGATGGGCCAGGGGGTGGGATGAGGCTCAACCTCAGGCACCCAGGCCAGCTCCTCTCCCCCCAGGAGTACATCGGTGCATGCGTGGTGCTCATCGCAGCCGTGACCTCCATCTCCAACTCCCTGCACAGGGAGCTCTCTGCAGGACTAGTGGGCCTGGGCCTCACCTATGCCCTAATGGTGAGTGACAGTAGGATAGGTCAGGTGAAGGGTCAGGCACCAGCATTCAGGGAATCTTGAAGCACCTTCCCTAACTGAGACATGGGACACCCCCAGGCCTTACCCCAAGTTCATCTGAGTTTGATGCCAGAAGGACCTTGTAAGCAGGAAGGCTGACTAGTAGGGCCCAAGGCCCAGGCTTCGGACAGGCAGTGGGTGAGGAACCATATTCCTTGTTACCCTCCCCATGGCTCCTAGGACAGCTACTCTGAGCAGGCCACTGATGGACATAAAAAGCATCAGGGGACTGGAAGCAGTGGGTCATGCCTGGAATCTCAGCACCTTGGGAGCTGAGGTGGGAGGACAGCTTGAGCCCAGGAGTTCAAGACTTGCCTGAGAAACATAGCAAGATCCCATCTCTAAAAGAAAAAAAATGATCCACTCATGGTGGTGCATGCCTGTCATCCAAGCTAGGCTGACGCAAGAGGATCACTTGATTCCCCAAATTTGATGTTACAGTGAGCTATAATGTTGCCATTATATTCCAGCCTGGGTGACAAAGCAAGACCTTGTCTCTAAAAAACAAACAAAAAAAAAGAGGAATCTGGGGCCCACCCCCTCCCTACCTGTAGGAAGAGCCACGGTGGTGGCAGAAGACAGGACTTGCTCCCCACAGGTCTCCAACTACCTCAACTGGATGGTGAGAAACCTGGCGGACATGGAGCTCCAGCTGGGGGCTGTGAAACGTATCCATGGGCTCCTGAAGACTGAGGCAGAGAACTACGAGGGGCTCATGGGTGAGGGGTGCAGGAGGAGGGCTCCAGGGCAAGGGCTCAGAGGAGGAGCTGGTTGGGGTGGGGACCATGAGGGAGCCTGGGGTGGTGACATCCCTGGTGTGGCCCATGCCTGCTGGCTGAGCCCAGCCCTGCCCCCAGCACCATCACTGATCCCGAAGAACTGGCCTGACCGAGGGAAGATCCAGATCCAGAACCTGAGTGTGCGCTATGACAGCTCCCTGAAGCCCGTGCTGAAGCATGTCAACGCGCTCATCTCTCCTGGGCAGAAGGTCAGACTGCGGGCAGGACCAGGGAACATGTGGGCCCGACAGCTGTGCAGAGTCACCCTGTGGTCTACCAAGGCCCCTCCAGGCCTCACCTATTCAGACTCCCATCTTCAGCCCTGGGCACATCAAGGGTCTCAACCCACCCTTCTTCTCCCCTTCTGCTGCTGCCTCCGGCCCTGTCTCCTCGTTCATCCTCCAAGGAGATGGATGCCCCGGACTTCCCAGCTCACAGTGCCCCACCCCACAGATGGCTGGGACCTCTCCCCAGGACACAGCCCTGGGGTAGAGGGCAAGCCCATCCTTGTTGGATAGGGAGACGCTCCAGACTGGCACTCGGGCCCAGCTCTCGTGTCCCACTCACTCCCCTTCTATCTCTTGGTCTGCCTCTCTCGCTTTATCATTGTCTGTCATCTCACTACCTCTGATCCTGAGATGTTCCTTTTTGGCCCTGCTTCAGTCTCCTCCCATCTGTCTCTGCCTCTCTTGTCCTTCTGTGTCACCATCTCTGTCTCTGTAGTGGTCCTTTATTGTAATTTCTCTTGTTATCTAAGAGCACTGGGTCAGAGATGGCTCCAGTTTAAGCGGGAGCACACAGATCCCTGCATGCCACACTTAGCTGCCCCCTTGTCCTTCTGCTACACCCATGCACATAGAGACATACCAGAGCCCCCAACTCCCCTGCAGCCAAGTACTCAACACACTCATGCCACACCAAGGACCCAGCAAACGGACATCTCTGCCCTGCACTTGCCTTCCAGTCCCCATGTGAGCCCTCTCTGTACCCACCTCAGGAAATAAGCCCAAACCTGCCATGGCCAAAAAGAAGCTGGTCAGAAAACCAGGCCAACAAGAGACACTCTGACCCACCTATCTGTGCACACCCCCAGAGCCAACACTAGAGGCTCCTCCCAGCAGCCTGGAGCCCCAGCACGTGCCTGCGTTTCTCTTTCCAGATCGGGATCTGTGGCCGCACAGGCAGTGGGAAGTCCTCCTTCTCTCTCGCCTTCTTCCGTATGGTGGACATGTTCGAAGGTGAGTTGTATGGAGGGCACTCCATGTGTCCCCACAGCCACCAGATGGGACCACAGTCCTGCTGCGTGGTCAGACGTCATTCACAAGAGCCCCAGCAGTCCCTGCCTTGCCCTGCATCCTCAGTGGACCCATGTCCCACAATGAGCCTATCCCCAGCACCACACTATGCCCCAGGACCGCCCCACCTGTATATCATCTCCATACAGGGCGCATCATCATCGATGGCATTGACATTGCCAAACTGCCTCTGTACACCCTGCGCTCACGCCTGTCCATCATCCTGCAGGACCCTGTCCTCTTCAGCGGCACCATCCGGTGAGCCCCAACACCTGCCAGGCCCACCCCAGCCCCAGGGCAGGGGCCAGGGCACAGGGGAGTGCCTCCTCATGCCCTTCTCCTTCCCACCAGGCTTAGGTGGGCTCTGGCAGGGGGTTCCTACCCACAGGTCTGAGATACTGTCCTCCACCCAATGCCACCACCTCAGCACTCTCCCCTCAGCCAAGTGCCCAAGTCAATGCATGCTCACTCACTGTCCCCTTTGCAGCCCCAGGGATGGAGGCATCACTGTGCTCCCCTCCCTACTGGGGCTTTCTGTGCCACCTCCAGATTTAACCTGGACCCAGAGAAGAAGTGCTGTGACAGCACGCTGTGGGAGGCCCTGGAGATAGCCCAGCTAAAGCTGGTGGTGAAGGCGCTGCCGGGCGGCCTCGGTAACTACCCCTGGCCAAGCAGAGGCTGGGGACTCCAGGGCAGGGGAGGGATGCCTCACACCCATGCTTCAGGTTAGCCCCTGATTTTGGAGTCTAGGGGTCTGGCAGGATGGGGGATGGGAAGACAGATATCAAAAATACAGGTCAGTCGCTAAGACTACTAGGAAGACACTGCCCCCACGCCAGCAATCTGCAGAGCCTTGGGGTATTCCCTGCAGCTCCTGGGGCAGTGAGGGGTGGCCAAGCCTTGGCTTCAGTGAATCACCCCACCAAGGCCCACTCAGGTGCAGCACATCATGCTGCTCACGGCTCCTTCCAGACCTGGCCAGAGACAAAGCAGCACTCACCTCAAAGGGGTGAGCTCACCACAGTCCACACAGATGGCCTCTGTGTAGTTGTGCTGGGCCCATCAGTCCTGCACACACTGTGCTAATGGACACACACTTGCATATTTGCCCCCATACACACATTTCCCAATATCCCCTCAAGCCATCCCATCTGTTCCACTCACAGCACAGGATTAACTCAGCCCTGCTCCCCATCTCGGGGCCGTTTTCAGATGCCATCATCACAGAAGGTGGGGAGAATTTCAGCCAGGGCCAGAGGCAGCTGTTCTGCCTGGCTCGGGCCTTCGTGAGAAAGACCAGCATCTTCATCATGGATGAGGCTACAGCTTCTATTGACATGGCCACGGTTGGTGCTGGGCATATCTGTGGGATGCCAGTCTCAAGGAGGATTGCAGTGAGGTCTTAGGGAGAAGTTTGCACAATGTAACCCTAACACACAGACACAGAGCTGAGCTCCCACCATGCTGGGAACCCAGTGGGTCCCATGGGAGTAGGACCTGTGAGAGGTTGCGGTTGGGGCTAGGACTGGGCCTCACATCCAACGCCAGGCCAGACCCACCCACTGAGTAGGTGAGTCAATAGCCTCTGCCTTAACCTGGCAGGAGAACATCCTCCAGAAGGTGGTGATGACAGCCTTTGCGGACCGCACAGTGGTCACCATTGCGGTAAGGGGATCATTGATGGGCTGCAGGGGACACCTAGAGACAGTGTTTCCTCCTGGTGCTGTCATTAGTGGGCAGCCCCTGGGCTTACCTGGTTCTAGTAATCAAGAAAGGCCCCTAGAAGCAGCGCAGGCCAAGGAGTCTGGAGGGCTTCCGGGGAGCCTGATTTGCAGGATTGGGGTGTGGGGGACTTGCACCTGGACTTCCCTCACACCTCCCCTCTCTTTCTCCAGGTTCCAAGGTCTGCCCCACGCCAAGGCCCTGTGAGCCAGGCTGGGGTTCCTTCTCCATAGGTAGTGGGGAGGGGGATCCCTGAGACTTAAAGCCTGGAGGTGGGACACAGGTGGGACTTGGAGAGGGAAGAAGGGTGGTATTAGTGGATGGAGGGCTTGGAGTCACAGCCACCCCAGGAAGGACAGTCAGCACAGAGATAGGACATTGTGGCCCCAAGCTGCAGGAGGGGCCATCAGCTGCTGGCCCCTTATCCCCCCACCCTGACCAGCCCCTCCTGTCCCACTCAGCATCGCGTCCACACCATCCTGAGTGCAGACCTGGTAATTGTCCTGAAGCGTGGTGCCATCCTTGAGTTCGATAAGCCAGAGAAACTGCTCAGCCAGAAGGACAGTGTCTTCGCCTCCTTTGTCCATGCAGACAAGTAACCTGTCAGAGCCCAAGTGCCATCCCATATGCCTGCCCTGCCTCACCCCCTGCCTGGGTTTTCTAACTGTAAATCACTTGTAAATAAAGAGATTGATTATTTCTTACTGGAGGCCCTGAGTCTGGGAGGAAGGGCTGGCAGTGGAAGGTGAGTGCTATAGAGCCAGCTCATCTTTGCCATCAGGAAGACCTGAAGAAATTATGTGAGCATGGGCAAAAGTATGTTTCCTCAGATGTGAAAGAGGGCTATATTAGTCAGTTTGGGGTGCCACAACAAATTACCACAGTCTTGATGACTTTATCAATAGAAATTTATTTCTCGTGGTTCTGGAGGCTTATGTCCAAGATCAAGGTGTTCACAGGTTTGGTTTCCCCTAAAGCCCCTCACCTTGGCTTGCAGACAGCCACTCTCTCACTGTATCCCCACATGGCCTTTCCTCTGTGTACATGCACACCTGGTGTCTGTCTGTCTGTCTATTTCTCTTTCTCTTCTTATAAGGACACCTGTCATATTGGTTTAAGGCCCCACCCCATGACTCATTGAACCTTAATTATCTCCTCACAAGATCAATCTCCAAATACAGTTACATATTAGGGGTTAGGGCTTCAACCTGTGAATTTAGGGGGACACAATTCAGACCATAGCAAGAGTAATAGCATTTCTGTGATAACCTCATCAGATAAGGTTAACAGATAGCCATACAGCTTGGTCCCCTTTCTTCTCACTTTCATTCTTGGATTAAAACTGCAGGGACTGGGTACCCTAGATTATCACTGTTTTCATTGCAAATGACAAGAGCCCAACTCAAAGTAGCTTAAACAAAAACTTGAATTTATTGCCATATGTGACTGAAAATTCTACGAGGCATGCTACTTCAGACTTGGTTGCATCCAGGTGTTTGACATCAGGGATGTGTCTCCATTTCTAGAATCCATTTTCCTCTCCTTTCTGGATGACAGATGGCTACTAGCAGCTCCAGCAAATATCCTACTACAGGCTAACCCAAGGGAGAAAAAAAGATGGCCTTTCCCAATAGTTCCAGCAAAAATCTTAGGAGCAAATCTCAATGGACCAACTTGGGTCACATCTTTACCCCCACCTAATCACTGTGGTCAGAAAACTGGGATACACTGACTGGCTTGACCTGGATCACATTTCCCTCTCCATCCCCCAAACAGGGACATTCAGAAGTAAGAGAAGGGGGGTCCTTCAGAGGGAAAACACAGTACATGTGCCACAAGCCATTCAGATGTGGCTGGAAGATGCTGGGGCTCAGACACCAGTGAGACCAAAACAACAACTGTCCTGTCTCCACTGCATCATGAAACAAGAGTCCACACCTCCCCACAGCCGAAGTAGAAGGTGCTCATATACATCTTTTTTTTTTTTTTTTTAATAGAAATTGGATGTCACTGTGTTGCCCAGGCTGGTCTCAAATGCCTAGACTCAAGCAATCTTCCAGCCTCAGCCTCCCAAAGTCCTGGGATTATGGGCATGAGCTACAGTGCCCAGCC
The DNA here is from genome assembly GCF_027406575.1 of Nycticebus coucang. Taxonomy (NCBI): domain Eukaryota; kingdom Metazoa; phylum Chordata; class Mammalia; order Primates; family Lorisidae; genus Nycticebus; species Nycticebus coucang. The sequence goes on from NC_069793.1 coordinate 47,023,547, forward strand.
TACATGTCTTTGTATTATCATTTATACAGCACCCACAACATTGGCTGTATCAGGCCTTGGGTGGCAGACCTAAGAGCTGCGCCTGCATCCCCTCTTAGCTACAAGGGGGTGAGAGATACACAGCATAAGGAAAACCCACCAGTCATTAGACAGGCCCAGGCCCAGATCCCTCTGGATGTTCCAGGAGCCAAAGGAGCTCAGAAAGTAAGAGCTCTGTGGGGTCTGGCAGGCTGCCTGGGATAGTAGGGATTGGATAGACAGAGGGTTAGAGAAATGGGCTAGGTGGGGTGAGAGCAGCAGGAGCTAGGGAGTGATAGCTTGTCAGGGAGGTGAGAGGGAGATAAGGGCAGCAGATCAAAGAGCTTTGAATGTCAGGACAAGGAATGTGAGATAAGCCTGTGGACCAAAGAGGAGTGCAGAAGGGTTTTGAGTAAGAAGGCACCTGCCAAGTGCAGTGTTTGGGGAGACAGGTATGAGCAAGTGCAGAATGGAGCTGAGCAGAAGGCTGAGTCCTTTGGGTGTAGGATTCACCCTCCTGGAAGGGTAGAGCAGGTAAGAGCTTGCCAAGGCTTCAGGGCCACATTGAGAGGCAGGGCCCCTTCCCACCTCCGAAATGGTCCAAGGGTCCCAGCAGGCCTCTACTGGGGGTCTCCCAGGAGCAGAGGGAGGACTCCACATGGCTAATACTACTCCAAAGCCACCCCCTCCCAAGGGACAGAAAGAAAGTATCAGGGGCAGGGTGGAACCCCAGTGAAGTATTGCAGAGATGCCCAAGGCCACCCTGGCCCAAATCCCTCTATAATTTCCCTGCTAGGCCACCAGCCTTGACTTGGACACCCCATAGTTGTGGGCTACTTCTTGTTGTTGTTATAAGAACTGACTCTTACATATGTGAAATCAAAGCCTGCCTCTGTTCCACTTAGGTTCTTTCTTTTGGGCCACACAAAACTACTAGTCCATCCTCCTTCAACCTTGGGTGTTTCTGTAATAGTGTGCAACCCCCCTGGGGGACTCTCCAAGGCTCCTTTTCTGATGGCTGAATATCAGAGGTTTCCCATGCAACCCTGTCTCCTTGAGACCCCCACTCTGCTCATCCTGTTTCACCCTCCCCACTCTAGGCACTATACATCTGCTAGCATAGCCCAAGATCAAACTCACCTTTTATAATGATACTCACTCGGCCTGCAGGTGGGTATGGAAAAGAAAAGAAAATCCTATCTGAAAGTCATGTCCACAGTCCCATTCTCCCTCTCTTTCCAGCCTCAGGCCCCACTCCAAATAATGGCCACACTTAGGTCAGGGGCTCCTGTATAAGGACCAGAGCCCCAGAAGGGGTGAAGTCATAGCTGTTACAACAAAAGAGACCTAGCTTCCCCCATCAAAGAACTGGGGGTTGGGGGTACAAGCCACAGGAAAGGGCAACCTTAGGTTAATGCCTACATGGAAACACTACCATGTCTAGGCCAAGCAAGAGCTTGGGTCCCCCCAATACCCAAGCCAGTCCTAATATACCTACTCAGACCTAGATACCTCCCATCACCTAGGTGTAAGAAATTAGGCTATGTGTGTAAGGAAGTGTAAAGCAAGTGCCAGCAGCCCAAACCCTCTTTAAAGAAGAGATAGGCTGGGCACTGTGGCTCATGCCTGTAATCCCAGCGCATGGGGGAGGCTGAGGCCTGAGGATCATATGACCACCAGAGTTCAAGACCAGCCTGGGCAATATAGCAAGACCCCCATCTCTAAAAACAAATTTGTTTTAATTAGCCAGACATGGTGGTGTACCTATAGTCCCAGCTACCAAGGAAACAGAAGTGGAAGGATCATTGGAGTCCAGAAGTTCGAAGCTAAAGTGAGCTATGATGGTGCCACTGCACTCCAACTAGCAACAAAGCCAGACCTTTGTCTCTTAAATAAATAAATAAATTGGTAAATAAATAAAGGAGGGATGGTCATAATCGAACAGATGGAACCTCCCAGGGTTCTGGGATACAGCATCCAGCATCCCCTGTAGTGTTAAACTGTGGCCCCACACCTACCGAGATACTTTTCTTTTTCTTTTTTAATGGGAGGAATTCCGAGATTTCATCAGACTTTCAAAGGATTCAAGACTGAGAAAAGATTAAGAGCATCCTCCAAAGGGAAGAAGCTGTCAGTTGAGAAGCCCTGGGGCCACCTAATTTTCCCCAGCCCCGGGATTGATGGCGCTGCCCCTCGCTTCCTCCTTTCCCTGTGAGAATCAGCAAAACCCAGCGCTCACCTACAGGCAGATACTGACCCAAATATGGATGGGAATTTGGAGGAGGGGAGACAGGGCGACGGGGGCTGCGGTCCCCAGACCGGGGGGGGGGGGTCACTGCTCCCTCCACACACCTCAATATCAAAGAGCACGGACAGAAGGAATCCCCTTTGATTCATCAGAAATGACAACACAGCCACCCAACCCCAGGCCAGACTAGCGAGTGTAGAGATGGAGGGCGGTGGGGGTGCGGGAGCTGGGTGAGGCGAGGGGCGGGGCTTGCTCCTGTCCCCGCCCCCTCTCCCGCTCGGGAATAGGTCGGGCTCCCCCTGGCGGCCCCCGGCCCGCGGCCCCCGCTCCGCTCCTCGGGCGACCCCCGCCCGCGGTCCTCTCCCCCTACCTGGCACAAGTCGGTCTCCGCGGACCCGCAAAAGGACAGACGACATGGCAGAACAGCCCGCCGCGAGCGCCTGGTTGGCGGGAGGGGGCAGGGAGGCGACCGCTGCAGCTTGAGGAACAGGAGCAGGTGCAGCGGCGACGAGCGGGCGGGGCGGGGACGAAGCGCGGGGCGGGGGCCGCGGGCGGGCGGCGGCGGCTGGGAGCTCAGAGGCCGCGACCGCGAGCTAGCCCGGCAGGGTCGTGTGGGAGCTGAGGGGATCCGGAGTTGAGCCGGGTGGGGTGGTGACTCCGGAGAGCGCCGGAGCCCAAGGAGACAGAGAGGACGAGCGCTGGAGAGGAATCAGAAGAGCGGCGGGGGCGCTCCCGGAGGGGTGGGCTAGGAAATAGGAGGTATACCTGCAGAAGGGACTGGGGGCGCTCAGGACATGAAGCTACAGCGTGGAGGGGAGCCGGGGACCGAAATGGGTGAGGCGGAAGACGCGTGGGGGTTGAGTGAGGTCCGAGTAGTTGGAAAGATCCGGAGGTGCTAAGTTCTGAGGTGTTAAGGCTGAGTGGGGAGGGGCCCAAGGGGTGCTCAGCAGGTGAAGGAGAGCTGGGAGGAGGTCAGGTGAGAGCAGACGGGGTGGGGGGCTCCCTAGGCAATGGGCAAGTGGGCTGAAGTGTGAAGCTGATAGAAGTGAAACATGATCCAGGTGGGAGTGTAAGAGGCTCGTGGGAGAGGCATCTCAGAAGTGAGGCCAGCACAGTCTGAGTGGTGGTCCCAGGGTGGGAGGGTGCCCAAGGAGGGGACACCACAGTGAGCCCTAGGCCAGGTTAGGGGGTGTACCCCCCATGGGGGAAGCTGCTCCCTGGGGATCACTGGAGCCATGCTGTCCCGAAAGGGCATCATCCCTGAGGAGTATGTGCTGACACGTCTGGCAGAGGACCCTGCGGAGCCCAGGTACCGAGCCCGAGAGCGGAGGGCCCGCTTTGTGTCCAAGAAAGGCAACTGCAATGTAGCCCACAAGAACATCCGGGAGCAGGGCCGTTTCCTGCAGGACGTGTTCACCACACTGGTGGACCTCAAGTGGCCACACACTCTGCTTATCTTCACCATGTCCTTCCTATGCAGTTGGCTGCTCTTCGCCATGGTCTGGTGGCTCATCGCCTTCGCCCATGGTGACCTGGCGCCTGTTGAGGGTGCTGGGGAGCCCTGTGTCACCAGCATCCACTCATTTTCATCTGCCTTCCTTTTCTCCATCGAAGTCCAGGTGACCATTGGTTTTGGCGGACGCATGGTGACTGAGGAGTGTCCCCTGGCCATCCTGGTCCTTATTGTGCAGAACATCGTGGGGCTCATGATCAATGCCATCATGTTGGGCTGCATCTTCATGAAGACGGCCCAGGCCCACCGGAGGGCGGAGACCCTTATCTTCAGCAAGCACGCTGTCATCGCCCTGCGCCATGGCCGCCTCTGCTTCATGCTGCGCGTGGGTGATCTCCGCAAGAGCATGATCATCAGTGCCACCATCCACATGCAGGTGGTGCGCAAAACCACCAGCCCTGAGGGTGAGGTGGTGCCCCTCCACCAGGTGGACATCCCGATGGAGAACGGCGTGGGAGGCAATAGCATCTTCCTGGTGGCACCCCTCATCATCTCCCATGTCATCGATGCCAATAGCCCACTCTACGACCTGGCACCCAGTGACCTGCACCATCACCAGGACCTTGAGATCATTGTCATCCTAGAAGGCGTGGTGGAAACCACAGGCATCACCACCCAAGCCCGCACCTCCTACCTGGCCGATGAGATACTGTGGGGCCAGCGCTTCGTCCCCATCGTGGCTGAAGAGGACGGACGCTATTCCGTAGACTATTCCAAGTTTGGCAACACCATTAAAGTGCCCACGCCACTCTGCACAGCCCGCCAGCTTGATGAGGACCGCAGCCTGCTGGATGCCCTGACCCTTGCCTCAGCCAGAGGGCCTCTGCGCAAGCGCAGTGTGGCCCTCGCCAGGGCCAAGCCCAAGTTTAGCATTTCTCCAGATTCCCTGTCCTGAGCCGTGGTCCCAGGCGCCACCCATATGCGTGTGTGCACACGCAGTGTGGTATATGGTATGTAGTGTGGACGTAATGTAGGCCCCTCAGCCAGGCAGGGGCCTGGTTTGAGGCTGGCTTTCCCTGGCTCAGCTTCCCCCTGCTGCTCACCCTGGGTGTTACAAGGCACTTGTCACTACAGCTATTTCTGGCCTCAGCAGGAGCCTGTACTGGGCTATTTTTGTCCCTGCTCCTCCCAGCCCAGCTCAGGACTGGCTTGCCCCTCCCCTCCACCCCCACCCCATGGTTTGGGGGACTGTGGGAAGTGCAGGGCTCTAAAGCTGGGTCCCCAGACAGTCCTGGGTCCCCATGATCAACTGGCCACAAGCTGGGCAGGTGGCTAGGAAAGAACAGTCTCCAGGCTAAGGGCCTGATGCCCTGTTTCTGTGACTATAAGAAATTGCCTGTGGTCAGGTCCCAGACCCCTTCATCCTTTAAACAGTGCCAGGCTAAGGGCTGGGCCTGAGTCTCAGGGAGGGCAGTTATGAGAGAGCATGTTCCAGCTGGAGGGTTGGTGCTACAGAGTCTACACAAATGGACACCAGCCAAGGATGAGGGGCCCTCCCCTGGGGCAGGCTCGGGCCAGGGAGGGAAGGCAGTAGGGGAGACTGGAGATGTCCCTGACCTCTGCCCCCAACACCACCGTCCTGCAGTGAGGTGCTTCATGGGCTGGGACTGCTGTACCTGCCTGCTCCCTTTCTGTCACCAAAGGCAGAAGACAAGGTGTGTCCAATACAATGATGGACCTCAGACCCAAGTCTGGTCCTGGTTCTCCACTGGTGGCCACCACTTAGTTGGTCCAGAGGGTGGCCATGTGTTGAGTGTTTTGGGGTTGCTGGAAAAGGAGGTATTGGAAAGTTTAGGATGGTGAAGTTGAGTGAGGTCCCTGAGGCAAAGAGGCACTTGGTCCTGACAGGCTTGGCCCCAGCCTGGACCCCTGGAGCAGGGCTGCATGTCCTTGGCCAGAATTCTGCCTTTCCCATTGTCAATAAAGCCTCCCCCTTCACGACCTAAACTCTGAACTGTTCTTGCTGGGGAGGCAGTGAGCGTGCTGGGGGAAGGGAGGGGGAGGGCTGGCAGCTGCCACCCTTCAAGAGGTGTCATGGACCCTAGCAGGGAGGCCAGGGAAGGGACCTGCTGCTGGCTCCTGTTCCCCCAGCTCTGGAGGACATTCCCCTCCTGCCTCAGGTGGCCAAGCATCTCAGCCTTTGGACACCTACCAGTGCTTATAGCCCTGGGTCTGCCTCCTCTCCCAGGGATCTGCTAGAAGGTCGGGGTTTGGGGGAGGGGGCGGGGACACTTGTAGGCATTAGTGTAGTGATGGGAGCATGAGCTCTCAAGCCAACTGCCTGGGTTTGAATCCTGGCTCTAGCTAGATGACTTTGGCCAAGGAACTTAACCTTTCTGTGTTTCATCTATAAAATGAAGATACTGGGCGGCGCCTGTGGCTCAGCAGGTAGGGCGCCGGTCCCATATGCTGGAGGTGGCGGGTTCAAACCCAGCCCCGGCCAAATTAAAAAAAATAAATAAATAAAAATAAAATGAAGATACTAATAGTACCTACCTCATAGAATTGTTGTGGGAGTAAGTGAAAACATATGTACAATGCCTAAGTGCCTGGTCTACAAGTGCTTAATAAATGTTAACTATTGTGATTGCTGCTGAATCACCTACATGATAAGAAAATTGACCAAGCAAACTATCAGAGAGAAGGAGCTTTTATGTTTTCCCTCAGTGATGCGTTTCTCTGCCAGGTCCTACCTTCTACACAGTGTCCCTTCCCAGCTTAGAAAAACCGTGACTACAGGGGCTGAGGCAGCACCTGGTACCTGGTCTCCCTGTCTCCACTCACCCCCGCCTCTGCAGTTCATTTGCCACACAGCCTCCAGGCTGGACTCAGAAAGGCTGATCTTTCCTTCCCATGTGGAACAACTTCCATAGTTCCCCACCTCCTTCCTGGGAAGGCTGGCCACTGTAGCCAGCTGTTTCGGGCTTCAACTGCCTTTCCCACCTCACAGCCTGCTGTTCTCTTGCCAGGACTCTGTGTGCTCACCCACCTGCTTCCCCCACTGCCTCCCCATCCTGTCCCCACCTTATCGTAACATGGAGCTTCCTACCTCCGGACCTTTGCTTTGCCTAGACCAGGCGTCCTCAAACTTTTTAAACAGGGGGCCAGTTCACTGTCCCTCAGACGGTTGGAGGGCCGGAATATAGTTTAAAAAAAAAAAAAAACAACTATGAACAATTTCCTATGCACACTGCCCATATCTTATTTTGAAGTAAAAAAAAAAAAATAAATGGAAACAAATACAATTCACACCACTGCATGTGGCCCGTGGGCCGTAGTTTGAGGACCACTGGCCTAGACTGTCCAGGCCTCACCTCTGTTGAAATCCACAAAAGTCCAGGCTAAATGATGCCTCTGTGCAGCCCTCCCTGATTTCTCTGGGAAACAAATGGTCCCTTCCCTCCCCTACGCTATAGGTGGTTCTCCTTTTGCCTGTCTTTATGGGTCTGACTTCCTATCCCCAAGTCCATGGCTTCTTGAGGTCAGAGACTGTATCTGACTCAGCACTGTGCTTGACACTGAGTAGGTGCTGAATTAATGAACAAGTGAATGAATGATGGGTGGATGGACAGATGTGTGGTGTACAGGACAAGCCGTGGGTGTGACAGTATGAGGCCTACAGACAGGACTTTGGTCAGATGAGTAAAAGTGTGTCCCAGGCTGCTCCAGAGGCAAGGCCAAGGGGCCCAGGAAGTGGCGCTGCTGATCTGAGCTCTAGGAGCCCTCTCCCTGCACCCACACAGTTCCCCAGTGTCAGTTCCCTTTCTTGCAGAGCTGATTTATTTTCTGTTGAGGCAAAGGGGTGAGAAGCTTCTCAGCATTCTAGGGACCTGGTTCTTGGGACTCAGCTTGGCTGCCCTTGAGGCCAAGGGGAGAAACCAGACTGGCTAATGAGGAGCTCCTGGCAGCACCACCTTTGGGCTCCATCCACAGTAACCTTTTTCCATGCCTTCATGGACCTCAAGCTGCTAGCGATGGTCAACCTGAGGCCGGCAAAACTGAGGGATCAGCGCCACCTGCTGGCCACAAGAATACCTAATTGATCCCAGAAAATCAGGGCCACTGGTCCTAGACATTCCACCAACTCTAAGGGAGCACCCCCTGCCTTAAGACTTAGCTCAGGGAAGAGCTAGAAAGCTCTAGACACAGAATACAGCTGAACCAAGCCTTCCTGTCCCCACCCCAGGTGTTCTTACCCTCTGATGTGTTATCTCAATCTGGGGCACCCTTTCTTTAAAGCATTGGCCTAAGCAGGACAAATCTAGACCAACAGAAACTTCTATGAGAATTTTATTTTTGCTGTTCTGTCTCCATGACTGCATTCAGTTGTTATCACGTAAGAGCAGGGGAAGCAGTCTGAGCCTGTACACACCTGTGTGCAAAGCTGGCTCTACTCCAGACCCCCTGAAAAGGGGAAGGAAAGTACTGTGTCACTGTGGCCCAGTAGTACTCTGAGAGGTGTTGCTGTCCTCTGAGTTAGCAGACAAGGAAACAGGATCAGAAGTGGAGGTGTGTTAGCCCTTTCAGGCTTCTACAACAAAATACCATAGACTAGGTGGCTTATAAACAATGTCTTTCTCACCGTTCTAGAGACCGGGAAGTCCAAGATCAAGCTACCAAGTCTATCAAGACACACAGATTTGGTGTGTCAAGTGAAGGTCTACTTCTTAGATAACAGTCTTCTCACTGTAGCCTCACATGGTAGAAGATAAAAGGGTCTCTATGAGTCCTCTTGTATAAGGGCTCTACCATCACGACCTAATAACCTCCCAAAGTCCCCACCTTCAAATACCATCACCTTGGGCATTAGAATTTAACATGTGGATTTTAGGGGGACACAAATATTTAGTCTACAGCAGCAGGTAATTTGCTAAGATCTCACAGCTAGTAGGTGGCAGGTCCAAACTTTGGACCTAAATCTATGAAATGTCAAAGCCCTACCCTTTCCTCCTTCCACACAGTCCCAAGGGCCTGAGCTCCAGCTTTCAGGAGGGCTGCACATTGTTCTGAATGTCAAATCCACCATGGAGAGAAAGTTGTCTCCAGACCAAGAACAAGAGGGGAAATGTAGCTTGGGAAGCCCCTGGGCCTCCCAGAAGTCCCAGATTGGGGACTGACAGGCTCAGCTGTGTTAAGTGACAGCCTAGCCCTAGATTGTGTTCAGAACAGCCACGGTGTCAGAGGGACCTCACTGGCACTTTTTCTGGTCTATGTGCATGCTGAGCCCTTCACTTTCCCCCTTGTTAGAGGAGGACAGGTGTCGTTGCCTTCCAGGCTATCCTTCCAGCCATTTAGGTAGCAATGCGGCCTGATGGGGCACATCTGCCACCCACCTGTCCCCAACTCAGATCAATGGTGTCACATGTGTCCTGGGCCTCAGTCCTGAGTTCCACAGGGGAAGGAAGCCAGGCCACCCTCTTCCTGTAGTGAAACTGTGCTAGTCTAGAGAAAACAGTCCACTAGCCATACCGTAGCCTGCCCAGGCCTACCGCCTGTGGATCTGGGATCTCTAGCCAGTCGCCAGACTCACCATGCTGCCCAGCTGAGACCCACTATCATACACCTCTTTGCCCTTCTGCCCAACTCCTACAGGACCCATTTCTTTCCAAGGGAGGCACAGGAGTGTCTTGCATTTGAGCTCCTCCTTGGCACCTTTCCCTGGAGGGAACTTTCCCAGGGGGTTTGCTGTCACAAAAGGAGACTAGCAGGCTCCCCATGTGTTTCTGGACTCTCTAGGACCTCTGAGGTCTCCCCAGGCCCAGGTGTCAGATACTCTGTGTTATACCAGGATGTGCAGAAGACTTTGGGAAGGAAGACATGAATTCTGCACATCAAAGTCATGCAGAACCAAGACTGGGGCAGGCCCGAGGAACGTCACTTCCAGCTTGAAATGAGCTTCAGAAAGGAAGAATGGTGGGATTGGTCAGAGCTGGGCCAGAAGTGGGTCTTGTTGCACTGGAATCTAGGTGACTGGTAGTATCTCTGCCAGGACTGCCCACCGAGAGTGTAGCCTATCTTCACAGAGAGGGAAGCAAGTGCTACCTATGATCTAGTTTTACTTGGGGCAGGCCCAACTCTGGAGTGACATGAAGGGCAGGATGCCTGGACCGGCCAACCTGTACAGAGGTGTGAACTTCTGCCTTTCCCCAACCTGGTGGGCACTGATGCCAGTGAGTGGAATGGATGATACAAAGTGCATACACACCAGGTATATAGCACAGGTAGGCACTACCTAGCAGCTTTCTTCAGCTCACAGACTCATTAACCCTTTCCTGTTGTTCATGTACCTCCCCTTCATGGAACGATATCCTTAGTGATAGCACAAACATGTTCCAAACTCCTCATCCCCAGATCATCAGTACCCAAGCTGAACCAAACCAACTTTGAGGTAGCTCTGTCTCCGTCTGCTCTTTATTTGATCAATTCTAGTTTTTCCCAGTAATGCCATTATTATCAGGGAAAGGGGGTAACTTCCTAGTAACCGAAACAGAAGTAGGCTCAGTTCCTGTAGCTCAGCGGCTAGGCTGCCAGTCACATACACTGGAACTGACCGGTTTGAATCCAGCCCAGGCCTGCCAAACAACAATGACAACTACAATGAAAAAGTAGCTGGGTGTTGTGTTGGACACCTGTAGTCCCAGCTACTTGGGAGGCTGAGGCAAGAGAATCGCTTAAGCCCAAGAGTTTTAGGTTGCTGTGAGCTGTGATGCCACAGCACTCTACCTAGGGCGACACAGTGAGACTCTGTCTCAAAGAAAAGTAATAAATAAAAAATAAATAAAGAGAAGTAAATGTAATACAGTACTGACTGAGACTCTAGTCCCTTTTAATTAAATCCCCGCTATGTCCTTGATTATCCATCTACCTTGAAAATAAAAGGATCAAAATCATTCTGGGCTGGGTACAATGGCTCACAACTATAATCCTAGCCTTCTGGAAGGCCAAGGTGGGTGGATTGCTTGAGGTCAGGAGTTCAACACCAGCCTGAGCAAGAGAGAGACCCTGTCTCTACTAAAAACAGAAAAACTAGGCTGGGCGCCCAGGTGGCGAGTTCAAACCTGGCCTGGGCCAGCTAAACAACAATGACAACTGCAACAAAAAATAGCCAGGCGTTGTGGCGGGCGCCTGTAGTCCCAGCTACTTGGGAGGCTGAGGCAAGAGAATAGCCTAAGCCCAAGAGTTAGAGGTTGCTGTGAGCTGTGACGCCACGACACTCTACCCAGGGCAACAAAGTGAGACACTGTCTCAAAAAAAAAAAAAAAAAGAAAAGAAAAACTAGCCAGGGGGCGGCGCCTGTGGCTCAGTGAGTAGGGCGCCGGCCCCATATGCCGAGGGTGGCAGGTTCAAGCCCAGCCCCGACCAAACTGCAACCAAAAAATAGCCGGGCGTTGTGGCGGGCGCCTGTAGTCTCAGCTGCTCGGGAGGCTGAGGCAAGAGAATCGCATAAGCCCAAGAGTTAGAGGTTGCTGTGAGCCGTGTGACGCCACGACACTCTACCGAGGGCAGTACAGTGAGACTCTGTCTCTACAAAAAAAAAAAAAAAAAAAAACTAGCCAGGTATCATGGCGGGTGCCTGTAATCCCAGATACTCAGGAGGCTGAGGCAAGAGGATCACTTGAGGTTACTATGAGCTATGACACCATGGCACTCTAGCCAGGGTGATATTGTAAGACTCTGCCTCCAAAAATAATAATAATAATAATGATAATGATAAAGAAAAGAAAATTAATCATTCTATAGTTCTACCTCAAGGAGGGCAGCTGGAACAGTTTGCTCTTGACCAATCCATCTGCATCATCGGGAAAAGCTACTCCAGTTACACAGGCACTCTGAGCAGCCTTGCAGCCTCTTGCCTCAGTGTAGGAACTGCTGAAGTCTTCTGGGTGGTTTCTCTGTCCCCAGTAAGCCTCAATGAGTACACCACTTCCCTCATTCTAAATCTTCAGGCCCTCCATCAGTTTGGGTCTTCTGGGAAGCAGCTAGCAAGACGGAGTCAGAAGTACAAACAAGGTCATAGGGGCGACTCCTGTGAAAGCTAAAGGAGGGAGTAGGAGGGGAAGGCTTCAGACCACAATGAAGGCTGACTGTGAGGCAAGAGGGGCCTGACAGTAGGCTCAACTTTGTTAAGTGGCAGCCTAGCCCTTCAGGGGTCCTCAAACTATGGCCCATGGGCCACTAGAGGCGGTGTGATTGTATTTGTTCCCGTTTTGTTTTTTTATTTCAAAATAAGATATGTGCAGTGTGCATAGGAATTTGTTCATGGTTTGTTTTTTTTTTAAAACTATAGTCCGGCCCTCCAACCATCTGAGGGACAGTGAACTGGCCCCCTGTTTAAAAAGTTTGAGGACCCACACTTTATGGGGGCAAGACATGATTGCAAGAGGGACTTTACCTAACAATTGCAATCAGTGTAACCTGGCTTATTGTACCCTCAATGAATCCCCAACAATAAAAAAAAAAAAAAAGTTTGAGGACCCATGCATTGTGTTCAGAACACCTATGGAGTCAGAGGGACCTGAACAAGGGAGGACAAAATAGGAGGAGTCTCAGATGATAATACAGTCAGTCCTCAGTCAACATCATCAGTAGCTTCATGGAAAGTCCAACTTCAAGGGACACGACACAGAACAGAACCATCTTCACCATGGGCTAACTGATAAACAAGAGTTAAGTTCTGACATCACATTTCTGGTCACAAAAACATCACCGAACTTCAATAATAAATAAAAACACTTTTAATATTACACATTAAAATATATATTTATATTATACTTAAAAAAGATTAATAGAAACAGGTAATTATTTACCCAATTATTCCAGTTCAGGGGGGCAGGTAGCCAGAGCGTATCCTGGCAACTCAGGGCACAAGAAAGGCAGGCATCAGCCCGGGACAGGAAAGCATCCCATCACAGGGCACATTTGCACCCCACGCCACACTCACACTGGGGGACACACAAGTTCACTGAAAGTGCACATCTTAGGGATGTATGAGAAAACGTAAGTATCCAGAGAGAATCCACACAGACAAGGAAAAAACATGTAAACTTTGCACAGACAATGGACCCAGTTAAGAGTTGTTTGGTTTTTCTCATCAATATTGTAACAAAATGACAATGAATGAAATGTCATTTGAGGACCCACTGTACAACTCTGATGAAGTCCCGGCCATCCCCTCAGGGAGCTGCTGCTGTGCTCAATGGCAGGAAATGTCTGGGGAAAGCACAGCTTCAGCTGGAATACTGAACAGACCCCTGAGGGGCTGCAGCGAAGCGTGTCGGCTGAGTATACCCCTCACACAGGCTCTCTCTCGAAGGGGGTCTCCGCAGCAGCCTCCATGGCTATCACACTCCTTTTGGTCAAGGCTCAGCTTCCTGAGAAGCTGTATAAGTTACCTTTTGCTGTGTAACAAACCAGTCTAACACAGTGACTCTTAAAATACACTTTAAACATTTTAAATATTTTAAAACATTTTATATATTAAAAAAACTTTTATAAATTAAAAATATGTCTCTCACATTTGAACATTGGCTGTTCACACTGCTGAACTGTTAGATTTGCTCACAGGTAGTTGGGTGGCCATCTTCTAACCCAGCCTGGCCTCTGCCAGAGCAAAGAGGATGACGCGGCCTTCCTCCAGCAGACTAGCCTGGACATGTCCCTCTCTTAGTAACGTCAGAAGCATATGAGAAAGCAAATGAAAACACACAAGGCTTCTGGAGGCCTAGGCTTGAGATTGGCACACCTCACTTCTGTCTCAGTACGTTGGCTGAAACAATTCACATGACTGAAGGGCACGGTAAAGTGACATGGCAAGGGTCATGGCACATACGGACGAGTGAAGGATTGCAGCCGTCTTTGCAAACTACCACAGGATCCAGGCTCATCTGAAGGCTTTGTTTTCTTTTCCAGGAAGCATCAATGGACCAGGTGTGGTGGCTCAGGCCTGTAATCTCAGTGCTTTGGGAGGCTGAGGCAGGAGGATTGCTTGAGGCCAGGAGCTCAAGACCAGCCTGAGCAGCATAGGGAGATTGTGTCTCTATAAGAGCTCAAGACCAGCCTGAGCAGCATAGGGAGACTGTGTCTCTACAAAAAAACCTAAAAAAAAAAAAAAAAATTAGCTGGGCATGCCAGTGTCTACTTGTAGTCCAAGCTACTCAGGAGGCTGAAGTGGAAAGATCACTTGAGCCCAGAAAGGTGAGGCTATTTGAGCTATGATCATCTGTCACTGGATTCCAGCTTGTGCAGTAGAACAAGATCTTGTCTCCACAAATAAAAAGGCATTAATGCTGGATGTTATCACAATAGCACCTGGATATCAGAGCCACAGAAAAATATGAAATGTAACAGCAATCACAAATATTACAATAAACATTTGAAAACCCACTTTATATCGGTTTCCTCATTGACCTAGATGGAACTGGGAGAAGAATTGCAGGGGCCCAGTCAGCCAACTTTAGATAAACAGACGTTTTTGTTGATGAAGTGATTATTCCACTTTTCCTAAAGCATTTACAATGAGATGTAGAAGTAGTGCATAGATTTGGCCTTGGCAGGCCCATAAATCATTAAGGGCCATTTTATTATCTAGAACCATTGTAACCAACACTTCTACATTGGTCTCTTGGGCTAAAGCTTGAGCTGTTTTATTTGCTACTTGGGTCACAGCCAGGAGTAAACATGTTTGGAAACATGTTTTAGTTTGGGTATTTAGAAATATTTAGCAATGAAGGGTTAGAAATTCTCGGTCAAACCAGTGAAATCTGTTGGTAAGTTATTCTACCAAGGTGTAAACAAAATAGGAGCAATTAGTAATGGGAACTCTACTCTTGAGCCAGAGTTTCTGAATATTTGAGAACAGCAACACAGCCCACACAGAGTTTAAAGGCCTGAACTAGTAAGGTCAGGTTCAATTCACAATGAAACTGGTTAAGAATGGAGAAACACACTTTACAAGGCATCTCCCCAAAGTCACAAACCACTGTATGGAGATCAGATGGCAAAGTTTTTCCCCAACACAACATCAGAAAAAGCCACATACCACACTTACAGAACCTTAGCATCATTCCTGACAGCTTCCCAACACCATCCAAGGGCTATGAATCCCAAACTCCTAGAGCCAACTCCAAGACTCAGGGTTGAACTTTGCTTTGGAGCCCCTTACCTTTTTTTTTTTTGGAGACAGAGTCTCACTATGTCACCCTCAGTATGAGTGCCAAGGCATCACAGCTCACAGCAACCTCAAACTCTTGGGCTTTAAGCAATTGTCTTGCCTCAGCCTCCCAGTAGCTGAGACTACAGGCACCCACCACAACGCCTGGCTATTTTTTGTTGCAGTTGTCATTATTGTTTAGCAGACCCTGGCTGGGTTCGAACCCTCAGCCCCAGTGCATGTGGCCAGCGCCCTAACCACTCAGGGCACTGAGCCAGCCCTTTGCCTTTTTATAAAAATGCCAAATAATTACAATTAATACCATCAGTCCAAAAGTGGGGAGTAAAATGTAGAGTAAATTCCATGAGACATCTGTCTTCTCAGAGCCTGCAAAAAGAAAAAGAGAACAGTTTTTGGCACACTGGTGCAGGGACCTTGTCTAGACTGTTGACTCAAGCTGGAGCTTGACCAGACACCAGCTTAGTCCCTCCACCCCAAGCTTTCTCTCTTTCCCCATCAGCCTCCAGCAAAGACTCTAGACCAGTGGTTCTCAACCTTCCTAATGACGCGGCCCTTTAATACAGTTCCTGGGGGTCACAACCCACAGGTTGAGAACCACTGCTCTAGACCGTGGGAGCCAAAGTCTTAGATTATACCCCTTCAAGGTGAAGAGCAGAGAAAATGCTCAGAAAGACTCTTACCTGCCACAATCTGTGTGGTGTTGATCCTCAAGGGGGTGGACAAGGATGTATGCCATATCACACACTGGTAGACAGTTCCACTGTCTTCTGGGGAGGACTGCAGGTTCAAGTAGCTAGTGACATTAAATGTACCATCCTCATTCTTGATGGCAGGACTGGTGACAATGCCTTCAGAATTCTCTATGCGATGAAGAACCTTCAGGGTCCACTTTGCCCATGTTATGTTAATAGCTTCAGGGTAGAACCCACTTGACCTACACACAATATGTTTGCCTCCATTCTCTTTTGCTGTGGGTTGCTCCAGAAATAGTCTGCCGGCTGGGTGAGCTGCCAGAGAAGAAAGGTCATACAGAACTGGGCCCAGAACCCAACTACCATTTTATCCCCACGTCTTCCACTAACTGCCTTCTACCACGCCTACACACCTATGCATTGCTGCTCCTGCAACCAGATGAGACAAAAAATATAGTATGCCTTTTATGATAGAGACTCTAGGTAATGCTACAACCATACCCAGCAATGAGCTGGAGACTGGCTCACTTACAGTATCAGACTGGGAATAACTCATTATCAGCCCCATGTCTGACCCATGACACACCTTCAGGACATTAGAGTGAACAGAATGGGAGTCTGTTTAGCTAAATACATGTGTATTCTGGTGTGTTAGTAGCAACACCAGCAGGATGTTGACACGCTGTAATTTAGTAAAATAAAATTTCTTAAGCTATTTTGTGTCACAGATCCTAGGACGCTGTTGTGTAGGGATTGCTAATTGCTGCAAGAGCAAGCTATAACACCAAACCTCCACTGCAAGTTGGGGTAGCCATGTAAACTTAGGATAGTAAGTCTGAGCAACTTCCAGGACATGTCCTTAAGTAAAAAAAGTATGTTAATGAAAAGAATTGTGCTCTTACTTCCCTGCCCCCTTCACTCTTCCTGCAGAAAGGCTGGAATACCATATGATGACTAAAGAAGAAGAAGCCATTTCTAAATGCAAGTGGAAAGCCACATGTTGAAGATAGCAGAATGACCATAAAAGCATCTTGGGTCACAGATGATCACAGAATTGACATATCTGCCTTGGATTAGCTACATTAGTGTTAAAGAAAAATATACTGCCTTTTAAAAAGCCACTATTGACTTCCAGTTTCCCTTCTGACATATAAAAACCTTAGAAGTCATCATTCCCATCCTCAAAACAAGAATAAAAGGGGCCAGGTACAGTGGCTCATGCCTATAATCCTAGCGCTCTGGGGGAGGCCTAGGCAAGAGGATCGCTTGACCTCAGGAGTTGGAGACCAGCCTGAGCAACAGTGAGATCCTATCTCTAATAAAAATAGGAAAAATAGCCAGGCATGATGGTGGGTGCCTATAGTCTCAGCTACCCAGAAGACTGAGGCTGAGGCAAGAGGAGTTCTTGAGCCCAGGAGTTTGAGGTTGCTGTGAGCTATGACACCATGGCACTCTACCAGGGCTACAGAGTGAGATTGTGTCTAAAAAAATAAAAAATGAAAATGAAAAAGCAAGAATAAAAGCAGAACAACCTAAAAATTAACTTTTCTTAGATCCATGAGAAAACTGAAGTGACAGGGCAAATTGCTACCCTGAAAACTGAAGAGAAAGGCACATTCGAAGAATTGTGCCCAAGACCAAATTATTTCCTGCAGAAGCTGCTGGAGTCATAAACAGGTAGAAGTACTTAAGCAGTAACTTTGACAAATTACTGAAGGATAAGTGTGCACTAGCTTGAAAGGAAAAACCTCCTGGGGCCCAGTTTTAGGGAGGCTATGATACTTTCATGGGTTTTACCTCCAGGAACTCCACCCAGCTCTCACAGTGCACATCCAGAAAAAAAATCTGCTCCTCTTTCAGGTGGGGGTGAGGAGGGGTGTGATCATTTAAAAAGTATCCAGAGAATTCTTCATAATGAAGGATGATCCCAAGGGAAAAGACTTTGTCCAAGCTTTATCTGACTTGGGAAAAGGAAAATTAGCCAACTCCAGCCTCCACAAACTTCTAGTCTCATCTAGGAAGAAGGGGAAAAAAAGCTAAAAAACACTTCTGGAGTGGGCCTGGTGGCTCATACCTGTAATCCCAACATGGGAGGCCAAGGTAAGAGGATCACTTGAGGCCAGGAGTTCAAGGACAGCCTGGGCAACAGATGAGACCCCACCTCTAAATTAAAAAAAAAAAAAAAAAATTAGTCAGGCACGGTGGCTCATGCCTATAATTCTAGCACTCTGGGAAGCCAAGGAGGGAAGCTCACTTGAAGTTAGGAATTCAGATCAGCATGAGCAAGAAGAGCAAGAGCCTGTCTCTACTAAAAAATAGAAAAACTTAGCCAGGCATGGTGGCATGCTCCTGTAGTCCTACCTATGCAGGAGGCTGAGGCAAGAGGATTACTTGAGCCTAGGAGTTAGAGGTTGCAGTGAGCTATGATGATACCACTGAACTCTAGCCTGGGTGACAGAGCAAGACCCTGTCTTAAATAATAAAAATGAAAATAAAAATAAAATGTAGCTAGGCATGGCAGCATGTGTCTGTAGTCCTAGCTACTCAGGAGGCTGGGGTGGAAGGACTACTTCAGCCCAGGAGTCGGAAACCATCCTGGGTGATATAGAAAGACCTTGTCTGAAGGAAAAGAAAGAAAAGAGAGAGAGAGAGAGAGAGAAAGGAAGAGGAAGAGAGAGAGAAAGAGGAAGAAAGAAAGGAGGGAAGGAAGGAAGGAATTAATTCTGAAGCTCACAGCCAAAAGGCTCAGGACACTAAAAGAATGAGATACATAATCACAAGATTATAGACTGCTTTTTCTCCCCAACACTTTTCTGCCATATAAACAGAGCTCTAGTATAATAACAGGAGATTAAAAGTGCTCTGCAAGACACAGACCGTATTAAAGAAGAAGCTCATAGGGAAACTCAGAGACAAAAGGGAATTGAGGGGTGGGGGAAGGCAATAGAGGAAACTTTGAAGCCTCTGGCGCCTATAGCTAAGTAAACATTAAACACTGCCCAGCTCCTTGCCAAATTAACAAAAAACCTCACAATAAAAGTCTATTTGCCTTAATTCCTATCACCTGATATATATTTGGCTTTCAACCAAAAAATTACAAGGTATACTAAAAAGTACACAAAGACAAAGCAAGCATGAGAACCAGATTTAGCTATGACACAGATTTTGGGAATTATCAGATAGGGAATTTAAAATAACTAGGATAAAAATGTTAAGTCAAGTGTGGTGGCTTGTGCCTGTAATCCCAGATACTTGGAGGATGAGGTGGGAGGACTGCTTGAGGACAGGAGTTTGAGACCAGCCTGGGCAACTTATCAAGACCCCCATCTCTAAAAAACAAAATGAAAAAAATTAGCCAGCTGTGGTGACAAACACTTATAGTCCCACCTACTTAGGAGACTGAGGCAGGAGGACTGCTTGAATCCAGAAATTCAAGGCTACAGTGAGCTATGATCTTGCCAGGGCACTCTAGCCTGGGTAACAGAGTGAGAGTTTGTCTCTTAAAAAATAATAATAATAAATAGGGGCAAGTGCCGCGGACCACCCAGTCGGTGGGCTTCAGTCCGAGGGAGAGCAGGGAGAAGGAACGAGGAAGGTTGAGAGGTCGGCGCAGGAATGACAGTCTGACACACTACGGGTCGGAGTATGCAGCTGTAACTTTACTGTGAAAGCATGCAAGTACTTATACACTTTTTCTTACAGGCAGGGGGCGTTATACACAAGAGTTATTTTGAGTTAGTGGGAGAGTTACAATTATTTACTTAGATGTACAGATTTTTCCTTTATGTTTGCAGTTTTTCATGCTTAGGTAAGCTCTGATTGTTCGAGACATTTTCAACAACAATTCAATTGCTCTGCCTTTTGTTGATAACAGTCAAAAGCATGTCCAGACTAAACAGTATAAAGTTTAACTTACTATAAAAGAGCTGGTCTCAGCATGGTTGTGAAGTTGTTTGCTTCTTCCTCTTTCTAGAGATAACAAGGTTTGCATTTTCTTGCTAACTGCTCAAGATAAAGGGAAGGCTGGCATAATTTCTTACTTCTCTGTTTATCCTGCTTTCCCTGCCTTTGTGTGATTGTACTATTTTGATTTGTATAGGATCATTGTCTATTCTAGTTATAAATGATTCTTTTTTTAATAAAACATTTATACATTGTTTGAAATCATTGGTATTTACTGTGAAGGTATTTATTACTTAAACGTCTTAGTGCCTGACTTATAGGCGGTATTGAGTCTAGCAAGCTCGTGCCTTATCTTATCCTGCAGTGCAATGGGTCTAGCCCTGAGAAAGCACATTGTGATTAGTATCAGAACACACAGACCTATGCTAAAGAAAAACAAAGTGATAAATTTTAAAGATTGCCACGGTCGTTCAAGCTCCTGCGGGTGACTTGGCACGTAGAGCACCGTTTCTGATGCCGTTTGTGCAGGGGTCGCTGGGGGCGAAGCTCCGTGGAGCACAAGCCTCCTTACCGGCGTTCTAAACGCGGTCAGCGCCGCCTCGCTTCGGCGGTAATGCCGTGGGCGCGGCAGGCAAGTATGATGGCTCACACCTGTAATCCTAGTACTCTGAGAGGCCAAGGAGGGTGGATTTCTTGAGCTCAGGAGTTCAAGACCAGCCTGAGTAACAGAGACCCCATCTCTAAAAGACAGCCAAGTGTTGTGACAGATGCCTGTAGTCCCAGCTACTTGGGAGGCTGAGGCAAGAGGATCACTTGAGCCCAAGAATTTGAAGTTGCTATGAGATATGACATCATGCACTCTACTGGGGGTGACAAAGAGAGAATCTGTCCTAAAAATAATAGTTAATTAATAAAAAAATAAAATGTTAAGAGCACCAATGGAAAAAAACACATAACATGCAGAAACATATAGATAATATAAACAGAGAGATGGAAACTGTAAGAAAGAATCAAAAAGCAATTCTATAAATCAAAATACTGTAAAAGAAGTAAATTCCTTTGATGCGTTCATCAGTATACTTAACACTGACAAGGAAAGAACAAGTGAGTTTGAAACTCTCAACAGAAGCTTTCCAAACTGAAATGCAAATAGAAAAAAAGAATAATAACAATAAAAAAGAACAGAATATCCAAAAACTGTGAGATAATTGAAAAGTGCATAATATACATGAAATGGGAACACCAGAAGAAGAAAAAAGAGCAGAAGAAATATTTTGAAGAAATAATGACTAAAATTTTTCCAAAATTAATGACAGAAACCAAACTACAGATTCAAGAAGCTTAGAGAATACCAAGCAGGATAAATACCAAAACATCTGCACCTAGGAATACTGTATTCAAACTTTAGAAAGACACAGACCAAAGGAAAATTTTGAAAGAAGCTATAAGAAGAAAGCACATTATCTATAGAGTAAAAAGAACAAGAATGACATTGGACTTCTTGTCAGAAACAATGCAAGCAAGAGAGAGTGGAAGGAAATATTTAAAGTATTAAAACTAAAAAATAAAGAAAACACTAAACTAGAATCTTATATCCAGAAAAACTTTCCTTCAAAGGTGAAGTATAAATAATTGCTCAGATAAATAAAACTAAGAGAATCTGTTGCTAATATATTGCTTTATAGGATACATTAAAAGAAGTTCTTCAGAGAAAAAAAAATTGATCAGAAACTAATATCTACAGAAAAAAAAGGTGTCAGAAAAGAAATAAATGAAGGTAAAATACAACTTTTATTTTTCTTATTTTTAATTGAGCTAACATTGTTGTTATCTTTATTTTGTTTTTTGTTTGTTTGTTTTGGTTTTCTTCAGACATAGTGTCACTCTGCTACACTGGGTAGAGTGCCATGCCATCATCATAGCTCACAGCAACCCTCAAACTCTTGGGCTCAAGTGATCAATCATCTTGCCTCAGCCTCCCAAGTAGCTGGGACTACAGGTGTGCACCACCACACCTGGCTAGTTTTTCTACTTTTAGTAGAGATGGGGTCTCACTCTTGCTCAGTTTGGTCTCAAACTTCTGAGCTTAAGCAATCCTCCTGCTGTGGCCTCACAGAGTGCTAGGATTACCAATGTAAGCCACCACACCTGGCCACTATCCTTATTTTGAATCATCAATCACCAGGTGATTATATCATATGCATAAGTGAAATAAATGACAATGATGTTTCAGGGGATGGGAGGCAGGAATTAGGAATACTCTTGTTATAAGGTATCTGCACTACCAATGAAGTAGTAGTATGTTCTTTGAAAATGGACTTAGATTAGTTGTAAATGTACATTACAAACTTTAGGACAACCACTAAAATATTTTTAAAGTATAATTGATATGCAAAGGTAGGACAGAAAGTAAGTCATATAAAATGCTTAATTAACACCAAAGAATGCATAAAAAGAGAGGATAAAAAAAGAAACAAAGTACAAGTGTGTCAACTAGAGAACAAATACAAACATGGTGCATATTAATCCAACCACATACACAATTACTTTAAATGTGAATGGTCTAAATTTACCAATTAAAAGACAAGAGACTAGGAGTAGATTTTAAAAACAAAGACCCAAATATATGTTTTCTACAAGAAATCTACTTTATTTATTTTTGTCTCAAAATAAATGAAGGTCTTGCTCTCTTGACCAGGTGACCTGATCATACCTCCTTGTAACCTCAAACTCCTGCAAGTAATCTTCCCAGTCCCCAAATAGCTGGGACTACAGGCATATACCACCACAGCAGCTGATTTTCCTTTTTTTTTTTTTTTTTTTTACTGATAGGGTCTTGCTATATTGCCCAGGTTGGACTCAAAATTCTGGGTTCAAGGGATTCTCTTTTGTCAGCCTCCCATTGTTCTGGGATTACAGGCAGGAGCCACTACCCCTGGTGTGAAACTGACTTTAGTTATAAAGACTCTGACAGATTAAAATTAAAGATATTGAGAATAAATACCATGCTAACACTAATACAAAGAAAAATGGAGTACTTATATTAATTTCAGACAAAGTATCCCTTAGAACAAGGAAAATTATCAGGAATAAGGAAGGACATTACTTAGTAACAAAGAGTTTAATTCTCCAAGAAGACATAATAGGCTTTAATGTGTACATATCTAAAAATAGACTGTCACAATACATGATGCAAAACTAACAGAACTACTTAGACAAATTCATTATTTTAGTTGGAGACTTCGACCCCTCTTTCATTAATTGATAGATCCAGTAGGCAGAGAAGCAGTGAGAAGATTGCTGAATTGAATAGCATTACCAGTTAACCAGATCTCATTGACAGAATACACATTCTTTTCGAGCTCACATGGAACATTCACCAAGACAGATCACATTCTGGGTCATAACATACATCTTAGCATATTTAAAAGAACAGAAATCATGGCAAAGTATATTCTCACACCACAAAGAAATAAAGCTAGATTTCAATAAGCAGAAAGATAGCTGGAAAATTCCAAATTACCTGGAAAATAAACTATACACATCAAATACATGGATTAAAAAAGAAGTCTCGAGTGAAATTTTTAGATACTTTGAATGAAATGTAATTAAAATTAAAATACAACTTATCAATCTTTATGGAATGCAGCAAAAGCAATGCTTAGGGGGTAGTTTACAGCATTGAAAACATTATCATACTTTGCCATGTATAATGTGCACTTTTTGCCCAAATTCTTGAGGGAAAAACACAGATGTGTATATATAGGTAGTACTAATTCTGTATCTATATACATGCTTTGGCCCAAACTTTCAGGAAAAAAAATTTCCTTTGCTTTTATTTATGTATTAAAAGTGTAACTCTAGAAAGCAATAATGATATCTGTATGAAAAATAATACCCTGGAATATAGTAATAGGTTTTTGAACTTATGATGCACTTGCAATGAAAGCATTTTTCATCAGTGAAGAACACATTTCTCTGTGTACACTTTAGGCAGGAGCTAGCAATGTAGCTAATATTTTTATAAGAATTATTGGGTGGCACCTGTGGCTTGAAGGAGTAAGGTGCTGGCCCCATATGCTGGAGGTGGTGGGTTCAAACCCAGCCCTGGCCAAAAAAAAAAGAATTATTAGAAAATCCCTTAGAAAATATCAAAACAGTTTTTGTACACTAGGAGCTTTAAGATTTGAATTGGAATTTAAAAATTAAAATGAAAGATTTTTTTCCTGAAAGTTTGGGCAAAAAATGTGAATACACAATATACATGAGAATACTTTATACACAGAAAAATATGGTATATTAGAAAAGAGAAAACATGTAAGAAGAAGAAATATCAGCTGAAGTGAATAATCTCAATCAGCTTCTACCTTAGGAAGCTAGAGAAAGAAAAATTTAAGCCTAAAGCAAATAGAAAAAAATAAGTAACAAAAGTTAGACCTGAAATTGAATAGGAAATCAGTAGAGAAAATCAAGGAAACCAAAAGCTGGTTCCTTGAAATAACAATATGATTTACAAACTTCTAGGTAGGCTAACCAAGGAAAAAAGAAAGAAAACTTATTATTAATATCAGAAATAAAAGCGAGATCATTAGTGATCCTGCGGACGTTAAAAGGATAAGAAAAGAATACTACCAACAATTCCACGGCCACAAATTTAATAACTCAAATGAAATTGACTAATTCCTTGAAAGACATAAACTACCAAAACTCACAGAAGAAGAAATGGATAATTTGGATAGGCCTGTATCTACTAAAGAAATTCAATCAATAACTAATTTAAAAAAATGAAATCACCTTCAAAAATAGTAAGCACCAGCTCTGATTCTTGGTAGTGAATTCTACCAAATATGTAAAGAAAAAATAATACTAATTTTTTACAGTATCTTCCACAAAGTAGAAGCAGAGTGAACACATTCTGCCTCATTCTATGAACCCAGTATTATCCTAACACCAAAGCTACATAAAGACATTACAAGACGCCAGACAGGGTAACTCATGCCTGTAACCCCAGCACTCTGGGAGACCAAGGCCAGTGGATTGTTTGAGCTCAAGAATTTGAGACCAACCTGAGCAAGAGCGAGACCCCATCCCTAATAAAAATAGAAAAATTAGCCAGGTGTTATGGTGAGTATCTGTAGTCTCAGTTACTTGGGAGGCTGAGGCAAGAGGATCTCTTCAGCCCAAGAGTTTGAGGTTGCTGTGAGCTATGATATCACGGCACTCTACCCAGATGACAAAGAGAGACTCTGACTCAAAAAAAAAAAAAGAAGGGTGGCACCTGTGCCTCCGTGGGTAGGGTGCCAGCCCCATATACCAAGGGTGGTAGGTTCGAACCCGGCCCCAGCCAAACTGTAACAAACTGCCGGGCATTGTGGCAGGCACCTGTAGTCCCAGGTGAGGCTGAGGCCAGAGAATTGCCTAAGCCCAGGAGTTGGAGGCTGCTATGAGCTGTGACACCACGGCACTCTACCGAAGGCGATAAAGTGAAACACTGTCTCTAAAAATAAAAATAATAAAATAAAAGACATCACAAGAAAATATAACTACAGAGAGGAGAGCAAGATGGTGGCCGAGTAACAGCCTCCTTGCATCTGGGCACCGTGAGTCCAGGGAGACAGGACTCCAGGCATCTCTGGCTGGTGGGATCTGCCTATCATCACCCCTGTGAGGATACAGAGAGTCAGCGAGAGACTTCTGGACCCCAAGAGGAGGACTAAAACAGTGGAAAAACAGCAAGTGGTCGCGTGTGTTCAATCGGTCTAAACCCGCCCACAACTGTAAGTTCAGTAGCAGCGAGACTGCAAACCGGAAAGGCCTTACCTGTGAACAGTTTTGGTGTCTTTGGACTTGGCACTCAGTTGAACTGCCTTGGGGAGAGCCTGAGCGGGAATGGCCGTTGTCCAGGGCCCCAGTCTGAGCCGCTGAGCCGGAAGGAGCTAATAGTGTTTGGCTGTGGGCCACAGGAGCCATTGTGAGCGATCTGCCCCAGCAAGCTCCGCCCTCAGGGTAGCAGAGCTAGAATTGGGTGGGAGCTGGTAACCCAGCACAGAGTAGCCTAAGGGTGGGGTCTGAGCTGCCTTGCAGCCCTAACCCTCAGGGGCAGAGTGAGACCAGTTTTGGCACACTGGGTCAGTGGATAGCCACTTCAGCAGTGATTCCAGCGACAAGCTCTTTCCTGTGAAGGCTTCTGCTCAGCAAGTTTACAAGTTCAAAGTGCCTTTTAAGTGGGCTGAAGAGAGATTTAGGGTGTCTACCTGCTGGGGTTTGAGAAATCAGCAGCCTCCAGTCGTATCAGAACTGTGATTAACATCTCATACCCCAGAAGACCACATGTTGCCCAGACAATATTCAACAACATATACATACTGCTTTGTTTTTGGTTGTGTTTTGGTTTTTTTTTGTTTTTGTTTTTTTTGTTTTGGTTTGGTTGTTTTTTTGTTTATTTTGATGTTGTTTTGTTTTGTTACTTGGTGGAGGTGGGGTACTGTGTCTGATCAGGTTAGCAAAGAGCTGCTGACCTCAAGGGAACCATCCAATTGGGCACCCCCAGAAGGTGGGGTTTTTTTAACATTGTGTTAAAGTACCCTACTCTACACCTATATTGCTCTGTCTCCCTATTTCTGTGCCTCTCTTCTTTTTGTCAATATTCCTTTTACACATCCCCTCTCCTTTCTCTATTTTTTTTTTCTTTTCCCTCGGTCCTCCTTTCTTTCATCCCTTTCTTGCTCTTCACCCTTCTCACCCTTCTGGTCCTGTACCAAAAGGACTCATCTAACCCTTAGTCCACAGGCACGAGAACTTACAGAGCAAGAGAAACTGAAAGGAAAATTAGGGCAAGGAAACAGATAAAAGAAATCACTCATGAGGAAGAATCAGCAGAAAACTCCAGGCAACATGAAGAAACAGTCCAGAACAACCCCGCCAAGGGACCATGAGGTAGCTACTGCAGAAGATTCCACCTGTAAAGAAATGTTAGGAATGAAAGAAAGGGAATTTAGAATACACATGATGAAAACAATGAAAGAAATGATGGAAATAATGAAGGAAACTGCTAATAAAGTGGAAAATGACCAAAAGGAAATCCAAAAACAGAATCAAATAAGAGATGAACGATATGAAGAATATAAAAAGGATATAGCAGAGCTGAAGGAACTGAAACAGTCAATTAGGGAACTTAAAGATGCAATGGAAAATATCAGCAACAGGTTAGACCATGCAGAAGAAAGAATTTCAGAGGTAGAAGACAAAGTTCTTGAGATAACTCAGATAGTAAAAGAGGCAGAAAAGAAGAGAGAGAAAGCAGAACGTTCACTGTCAGAATTATGGGACTTTATGAAGCGTTCCAACATACGAGTTATAGGAATTCCAGAAGGGGAAGAAGAATGCCCCAGAGGAATGGAAGCCATACTAGAGAATATTATAAAAGAAAATTTCCCAAGTATCACCAAAGATTCTGACACACTGCTTTCAGAGGGCTATCGGACCCCAGGTCGCCTCAACTCTAACCGAGCTTCTCCAAGAGACATTGTGATGAACCTGTCCAAAAGACAAAAGAAAAGATTCTGCAAGCTGCCAGGAGTAAGCGCCAGTTGACCTACAGGGGCAAATCCATCAGAGTGAAGGCAGACTTCTCTAATGAAACTTTCCAAGCAAGAAGACAATGGACATCTATCTTTAATCTACTTAAACAGAACAATTTCCAGCCCAGAATTCTGTACCCTGCTAAGCTAAGCTTCAAAATTGACGGAGAAATCAAATCATTTACGGATATACAAACATTGAGGAAATTCGCCACAACAAGACCAGCTCTACAGGAAATACTTCAACCTGTTCTGCACACTGACCACCACAATGGATCAGCAGCAAAGTAAGAACTCAGAAATTAAAGGACAGAACCAAACCTCCACACTGATGCAAAAGATAAAACTAAGCAATGGACTCTCACCAAATAAGATGAATAGAATACTACCACACTTATCAATTATCTCAATAAATGTTAATGGCTTGAATTCCCCACTGAAGAGACATAGATTGGTTGACTGGATTAAAAAACACAAGCCATCCATTTGCTGTCTGCAAGAAACACACCTGGCTTCAAAAGACAAATTAAAGCTCCGAGTCAAGGGTTGAAAGACAATTTTTAAGGCAAATGGAATTCAGAAGAAAAGAGGAGTTGCAATCTTATTTTCAGATACATGTGGATTTAAAGCAACTAAAGTTAAAAAAGACAAAGATGGTCACTTTATATTGGTCAAGGGAAAAATACAACAAGAAGACATTTGAATTCTAAATATCTATGCACCCAATTTAAATGCTCCCAGATTCTTGAAACAGACCTTACTCAGTCTGAGCAATATGATATCTGATAATACCATAATAACAGGGGACCTTAACACGCCTCTTACAGAGCTGGACAGATCCTCTAAACAGAAATTAAACAAGGATATAAGAGACTTAAATGAGACCCTAGAACAACTGTGCTTGATAGACGCATATAGAACACTCCATCCCAAAGATAAAGAATATACATTCTTCTCATCACCCCATGGAACATTCTCCAAAATTGATCATATGCTGGGACACAAAACAAATATCAACAGAATCAAAAGAATTGAAATTTTACCTTGTATCTTCTCAGACAATAAGGCACTAAAGGTGGAACTCAACTCTAACAAAAACGCTCGACCCCACACAAAGGCATGGAAAGTAAACAATATTCTGTTGAATAACAGATGGGTGCAGGAAGAAATAAAACAGGAAATCATTAACTTCCTTGAACATAACAACAATGAAGACACAAGCTACCAAAACCGGTGGGATACTGCAAAAGCAGTTTTGAGAGGAAAATTCATCACTTTAGATGCCTACACTCGAAAAACAGAAAGAGAGCGCATCACCAATCTCACAAGCCATCTTATGGAATTGGAAAAAGGAGAACAATCGAAGCCTAAACTCAGTAGAAGAAAAGAAATATCCCAAATCAAATCAGGGGTCAATGAAATTGAAAACAAAAGAATCATTCAGAAAATTAATGAAACAAGGAGTTGGTTTTTTGAAAAAATAAATAAAATAGATAAACCATTGGCCAGACTAACGAGGAATAGAAAAGTAAAATCTCTAGTAACCTCAATCAGAAATGATAAAGGGGAAATAACAACTGATCCCACAGAGATACAAGAGATCATCTCTGAATACTACCAGAAACTCTATGCCCAGAAATTTGACAATGTGAAAGAAATGGATAAATATTTGGAATCACACCCTCTCCCTAGACTCACCCAGGAAGAAATA
The DNA here is from genome assembly GCF_027406575.1 of Nycticebus coucang. Lineage (NCBI taxonomy): Eukaryota > Metazoa > Chordata > Mammalia > Primates > Lorisidae > Nycticebus > Nycticebus coucang. The sequence continues at coordinate 47,052,382 of NC_069793.1, forward strand.
GAGCTCCTGAACAGACCAATTTCAAGCACTGACATCAAAGAAACAATAAAAAATCTTCCAACCAAAAAATGCCCTGGTCCAGATGGCTTCACTCCAGATTTCTATCAAACCTTCAAGGAAGAGCTTATTCCTGTACTGCAGAAATTATTCCAAAAAATTGAGGAAGAAGGAATCTTCCCAACACATTCTATGAAGCAAACATCACCCTGATACCAAAACCAGGAAAAGACCCAAGCAAAAAGAATTTCAGACCAATCTCACTCATGAATATAGATGCAAAAATTCTCAACAAAATCCTAGCCAATAGATTACAGCTTATCATCAAAAAAGTCATTCATCATGATCAAGTAGGCTTCATCCCAGGGATGCAAGGCTGGCTTAACATAAGGAAGTCCATAAATGTTATCCACCATATTAACAGAGGCAAAAATAAAGATCACATGATCCTCTCAATAGATGCAGAAAAAGCATTTGATAAAATCCAACATCCTTTTCTAATTAGAACACTGAAGAGTATAGGCATAGGTGGCACATTTCTAAAACTGATTGAAGCTATCTATGACAAACCCACAGCTAGTATTTTACTGAATGGAGTAAAACTGAAAGCTTTTCCTCTTAAAACTGGAACCAGACAAGGTTATCCTCTGTCACCTTTACTATTCAACATAGTGCTGGAAGTTCTAGCCAATACAATCAGGCAAAACAAGGAAATAAAGGGAATCCAAATAGGAGCAGAGGAGGTCAAACTCTCCCTCTTTGCTGACGACAGGATCTTTTATTTAGAGAACCCCAAAGACTCAACCACAAGACTCCTAGAAGTCATCAAAAAATACAGTAATGTTTCAGGATATAAAATCAATGTCCACAAGTCAGTAGCCTTTGTATACACCAATAACAGTCAAGATGAGAAGCTAATTAAGGACACAACTCCCTTCACCATAGTCTCAAAGAAAATGAAATACCTAGGAATATACCTGACGAAGGAGGTGAAGGACCTCTGTAAAGAAAATTATGAAATCCTCAGAAAGGAAATAGCAGAGGATATTAACAAATGGAAGAATATACCATGCTCATGGATGGGAAGAATCAATATTGTTAAAATGTCTATACTTCCCAAAGCAATCTACCATTGCTAGCAATGCCATTCCTATCAAAATACCAACATTGTACTTTCAAGATTTGGAGAAAATGATTCTGCGTTTTGTATGGAACTGGAAAAAACCCCGTATAGCTAAGGCAGTTCTTAGTAACAAAAATAAAGCTGGGGGCATCAACATACCAGATTTTAGTCTGTACTACAAAGCCATAGTGCTCAAGACAGCATGGTACTGGCACAAAAACAGAGACATAGACACTTGGAATCGAATTGAAAACCAAGAAATGAAACTAACATCTTACAACCACCTAATCTTCGATAAACCAAACAAGAACATACCTTGGGGGAAAGACTCCCTATTCAATAAATGGTGTTGGGAGAACTGGATGTCTACATGTAAAAGACTGAAACTGGACCCACACCTTTCCCCACTCACAAAAATTGATTCAAAATGGATAAAGGACTTTAATTTAAGGCATGAAACAATAAAAATCCTCAAAGAAAGCATAGGAAAAACACTGGAAAATATTGGCCTGGGGAAAGACTTCATGAAGAAGACTGCCATGGCAATTGCAACAACAACAAAAATAAACAAATGGGACTTCATTAAACTGAAAAGCTTCTGTACAGCTAAGGAGACAATAACCAAAGCAAAGAGACAACCTACACAATGGGAAAGGATATTTGCATATTTTCAATCAGACAAAAGCTTGATAACTAGGATCTATAGAGAACTCAAATTAATCCACATGAAAAAAGCCAACAATCCCATCAATGGGCAAGAGACATGAATAGAACCTTCTCTAAAGATGACAGACGAATGGCTAACAAATATATGAAAAAATGTTTATCATCTCTATATATTAGAGAAATGCAAAGCAAAACAACCCTGAGATATCATCTAACCCCAGTGAGAATGGCCCACATCACAAAATCTCAAAACTGCAGATGCTGGCGTGGATGTGGAGAGAAGGGAACACTTTTACACTGCTGGTGGGACTGCAAACTAGTACAACCTTTCTGGAAGGAAGTATGGAGAAACCTCAAAGCACTCAAGCTAGACCTCCCATTTGATCCTGCAATCCCATTACTGGGCATCTACCCAGAAGGAAAAAAATCCTTTTATCATAAGGACACTTGTACTAGACTGTTTATTGCAGCTCAATTTACAATCGCCAAAATGTGGAAACAGCCTAAATGCCCACCAACCCAGGAATGGATTAACAAACTGTGGTATATGTATACCATGGAATACTATTCAGCTATTAAAAAAAATGGAGACTTTACATCCTTCGTATTAACCTGGATGGAAGTGGAAGACATTATTCTTAGTAAAGCATCACAAGAATGGAGAAGCGTGAATCCTATGTACTCAATTTTGATATGAGGACAATTAATGACAATTAAGGTTATGTGGGGGGGAGGAAAAGCAGAAAGAGGGACGGAGGGAGGGGGGTGGGGCCTTGGTGTGTGTCACACTTTATGGGGGCAAGACATGATTGCAAGAGGGACTTTGCCTAACAATTGCAATCAATGTAACCTGGCTTATTGTACCCTCAATGAATCCCCAACAATAAAAATAAATAAATAAATAAATAAAAAGAATAAAGTACCTACAAGCATAAAAAAAAAAAGAAAGTTAAGAGTTTGGGGTACAAAACTCTAGGAATGTGTTTTCCTTATTATTTGCCTCAGACATATGGGCCTAAATTCCACTAATGATCATAACGCTGCCTTGAGTTCTGTTCTCATAGGAAACAAGGCACAGATTCATAAATTCAACCAATGAATTCCCCAGCCAGGTATTATTGATGGTTTTTTAAATCCTTTTTCTTTTTTTAAATTTATTTTTAATTATTATGGGTACATGATAGTTGTATGTATTTATAGGGTACATGTGATTAATTGATAGAGGTGATGACAAAATCCCCATTGTGATTATTGATTTGCCCAAGCCAAATGTGGTGGCTATTCCTAAGGGAAAGAGGGTGATTGGTTTAATATGAATCATGGTGATATGTGATACAATACTGGCCAATTAAATATAAAATGCTTTCTGGATTAAAAAAAAGAAAATACAACTACAGACCAATATCTCTTATTAAAATACATACAAAAGTCCTCAACAAAATATTTGCAAATCTAATCCAACAATGTGTAAAAAGAATTATACACCACAACCAAGAGGGACTTATTACAGGTATACAAGCCTAGTTTATCCTTTAAAAATCAGCTAATCCCTCTCATTAACAAGCTAATATGATCATATCAACTCATGCATTTGACAAAATGTAATACCCATTCATAATAAAAAACTCTGAACAAACTAGGAAGGGTGGCACCTGTAGGAATAAAGGGGAACTTCTTCAACTTGATAAAGAACAGCTACAAAAACCCCTATAGTTAACATCAGATTTAATGGTGAGAAAGTAAGATCAGAAATAGGCAAGATATCCCCTACCACTTCTATATTCAGCATTGTAATGGAATTTCTAGCTAGTATAACTGGACAAGAAAAGGAACAGTATGCAAATTAGGAAGGAAGAAATAAAAACACTTTTCAAAGACAACATGATTTATGCAGAAAAATCGCAAAGATTTTACCAAAAATAAATAAAAAGCATCCTAAGGCCAGGCATGGTGGCTCACACCTGTAATCCTAGCACTCTGGAAGGCGGAGGCGGGTGGATTGCCTGAGCTCACAGGTTCGAGAACAGCCTGATCCAGAGCATGACCTCATCTCTAAAAATAGCCTGGTGTTGTGGTGGGCACCTATAGCCCCAGCTACTCAAAAGGCTGAGGCAAGAAAATCGCTTGAGCCCAAGAGTTTGAGGTTGCTGTGAGCTATGACAACATGGCATTCTGCTGAGGGCAACAAAGTGAGACTCTGGCTCAAAAAAAAAAAAGCATCCTAGAACTCCTTCCAAAACCTATTTATGAAAAATAAAAAAAAACAGGTAAATTCCAATAGATGGGCATCCTACAATAAATCTGACTGGTATTCCTCAAAATTGTCAAGGACATCAAAAACAAGGAAAATCTGAAAAATTATAACAGCCAAAAAGAGCATGAGGACACATGATAATTAAATGTAATGTGATATTCTAGATAAGTTCCCAGAACAGAAAAAGAACATTTGAATAAAAACTAAAGAAATAGAACAGACCATGGACTTCAATTAAAAGTAATATGTAAACATTGTTTCATTCATTATTCCAAATGTACCATGCTGATGCAAGATGTTAAAAAGAGTTATACACAATAGGGGAAATGAAATGATATGTAGGAGTCGGAGTGATACAGGAATTCTCTGAATTACCTTTCCAATTTTTTCATAAATCTAAAATTGCCCTAAAAAATAGGCATGGTGGCTCACACCTGTAATCTTAGAACTCTGGTAAGCCAAGGCTGGTGGATTGCTTGAGCTCAGGAGTTTAAGACCAGCCTAAGAATGAACAAGACCCTATCTCTACTAAAATAGAAAAATTATCTGGGTGTTGTGGCAGGTGCCTATAGTCTCAGCTACTCAGGAAGCTAAGGCATGAGGATTATTTGAGCCCAAAAGTTTGAGGTTGCTGTGAGCTATGATGACATGTGAGCTATGACAGAGTAAGATGAAAGAAAGAAGGAGGGAGGGAGGGAGGGAGGGAGGAAAGAAGGAAGGAAGGAAGGAAGGAAGGAAGGAAGGAAGTAGGTAAGAAAGAAAGAGAGAGAGAGAGAGAGTAGGAGGGAGGGAGGGGAAAGAAAAAAGGAAAGAAAGGAAGAAAGGAAGGAAGGGAGGGAGGGACGAAGGGGAGGAAAAGGGAGGGGAGGGGAAGGAGAAAGAAAGCAAGCCTAAGGAAATGAATCCTATCTAATATACTTCCCCACTCCCAAAATTAATGCATACATTCAAAGTCTTATGTATAATTATGGAAGGTTCATAGATACTGCTCTTCTGCCATGGTCTGAATTTTGTTCCTGTAAAATTCATACATCCTTCTCAAATTCCCAGTGTCTGTGAATGTGACTGTATTCGGAAATATGTCTTTAAAGATGTGATTAAATTAAAAGAAGGTCATCAGGATGGGCTCTAATACTAACTGCTGTGATAGGTGTCCTAATAAGAAAAGGAAATTAAGACACAAACACATGGACAAAGGAAAGACCATGTGACTACAGGAAGATGGACAAAAGAGGCCTCAGAAAAAATCAACCCTGCTGACACCTTGCTCTCAGACTTCTAGCCTCCCAAGTTGTAAGAAAATAAACGTTGTTTAACTTTGTGGTATTTTGTGGCACAAAACTAATACATCCACCAAGCTCAGACATGTATCATCAGACCATTTTATAATAGAAGAAAGCTCAAAGAGGTGCGGGGTTGGGGGATGGTGTTATTGTTCTAAGTCTTGACTGAGAACTGAACTACCTCACGACAGGTACATAGATGGACATTTTCACACATTATCTTAATTTGAGGCAGGTATGAGTTAACACCCCATTTTGTATATGGGAAAATTCAAGCAGAGATACTAAATGGTTGTTAGCCCAATCACTGCGTACACGCCGCAAGGCTGGATTAAGATTCAGATTTGTGGAGCCTGAGCCCAGCCATCTCTTTCCTTTCCCAGATACTTTTTATAGGTACCTCTTCAGTAAAGTCTGACTATGCACACAATAGGTGAATTATATAATAATTAGTATAGCTATCTTTTACTGAGCAGTTACCATGGACCAAGCACTATGCTAAGCATTTTATACATTTTTCATAGATTGTTCCCTAAAATCCTCTTAAGTAAGTACGGTTACCTTTGTATAGAGGGAAGAGCGTTGAGGTTCAGGGTGATTGATAACTTGCCCCAAATTGTCCAAATGTCTATGGAAGCCCAGGACTCAAATCTTATCTGTCTGCCTCCCAGGTCCATGCTTCCATCAGCCCACCTAACATCTCCATCCCAAGTCCCAGCACCATGGGAACCACAGAGTACTTCCCTCAGACACTCACCCACAACTTTGATCCAGACCCTTCCCTGTGCCTTCTCAGGAGTGACCACCACCTGACATGGGTAGTCCCCTGCATCCTCCAGCTGGACTCTAGGCAGCTGCAGTGAGGCATCCCCCTTCTCCAGCCTCCATGGAAACACGATGGCACCAGGTCGGAATGCCTTTTGGTGATCTCCATAAAGTTCAAACGCTTGACCTCTTTTCCAGATATCTGACTCTTCCGAAACCAGGTAATACCCATAATATTGATGTCCAAGTGTGGAGAACCAAGAATCTTGCAGGAGATGGTCACATTTTCATTCAGAAGCACAATCTGGGGACTCCTTGCCACCTCCACTTTCAGAAAATCTGTGGCAGTAAGGAAACACAGTTAGGGGAGACCCTTACAAAAAACATAGGCCTGGCACTCTCAAACACTACCATGTAATTGGAAACAAATACCTTTTAGGGGTGGGAAGAAGGACTCAGTACATAGATTCTTAGTTCATGTACCCTTATCAATCCACGAGATCCCTCCAACTTTGGCTATTCTGAATCTCTGTCAATTCCATACGAATTTTAGAATTGACTTACTAATGCAGATGTAGACTTGCAGATGTCCTTCTGCAAACCAAATAGAGCCCTCACCAGAAACCCAATCAGCCACACCATCATCTTGGACTTCCCAGCTTCCAAAACTGTTAGAAATAGTTTCTGTTTAAGTCACCCAGTCTATGATATTGCTATGGCAGTCCAAATAGACTGAGACAGGATTTTTTTCCATTTCATTTATCATCTCAAATATCTTTCAGTAATATTTTGCATTTCCAGGTATATACTTTGTTCCTTTTGTTAAATTTATTCTTAAATATTTTATTCTTTTTGATGGTGTGGTAAACGATATATTTTTAATTTTATTTTCATATTGCTCATTGAAATATACAGAAATACTGTTAATTCCTTTTTATTTCCATTTACCTCACTGCTCAGGCAACCATTGGAAGTTGTCTAACATCTGCATTTTCATTCTTTTAAAGACTGTGTCTTGCTTTGATTCTCAAAAGTACAGCAACGGTATTGACTTACACGTCTCACTGTTTCTCTTCTTGGTACTACGCTTTCAAGACCCTTCCACATCGCAATATGCTTGGCTAGTTTGCTCCATGTGGCTGCCTGATTCTCCACGGTGAGCGCCCAGCTTTGGGTCACCTAGATCTCCTATATTTCCACGCACTTATAGCACTCCTTGACATCCCAGAGCTACTTTGGCCAATCTAAGAAGTGTCAAGTGATAGCTCATTGTTGTTTAATTTCTATTCTTCTAGTTGGGAATGAGTTTAAATATCTCTTCAGAGGTTTCAGCCTTTTAGTTTTCTGTTCGATAGATCAGACAAAATATGTCTATCAGCATTCTCAAAAATGTAAAAGAGAGCGTTTGATTGCCCCGTGGGGTTCAAACACAACCCCCCTCCCACTCTCAATAAAGATATCTCTGCATCTCTGAGATGCAGCTTGAGTTTTTGTGGCTGTTTGTTGAGATACCGTCTCTCTCTGTCGCCCTGACTAGATAGCTCATAGCTCACAGCATCCTCAAACTCCTGGGCTCAAGCGATTCTCCTACCTCAGCCCCACGAGTAGCTGGAACTACAAGTGCCCGCCACCAAGCCCAGCTAATTGTTTCTATTTTTAGTAGAGAGGGGTCTCGCCTTACTCAGGCTGGTCTCAAACTCCTGTGCTAAAGCAATCCTTCCGCCTGGGCCTCCCAGAGCGCCGGGATTGCAGGCGGGAGCCACTGCGCCAGGCACGCAGTACGCGCCAGGAAGGGAGGGCGTGCGGGTTTTCTCGGCGCCTGCGCGGAGTGGCAGTGCCGGAGAGGCTGCGGTAACCGCAGGAGTGCCCGGCGCTGCACCTAACAGCCCTTCAATATAAATCTGTTGAATCAACAGATGAACCGGCATTTTACAAAGGAACGCTCATGGCAGGGGAGCTTTAGAAATGCAGCCCCAGGATGTTGTGGGCACCCAGGGAGCCGACCGGCGACTACTATCTAGGGACCAGCAGCCCTGCCTCCTCCCCCACCTACCTGCGGTCATCGGCGAGTGCCACAGGACCCGGAGCAGCACCCAGGACACGAAGGCTGCGAACCTCCCGGCCATCGCCACAGTAGTTATGAGAACGCCACCCTGTAAAGTTTTCTCCCCCATTAACGGGGACTACAGACCAATAAATGAATGTCACAGCTCTCGTGCAATAGCCAGACGTGACTGGAGATTTGCATTCCTATTGGTTTCCTTCTTGCCGGCCCGATGTCCTTTCCGTCCTCGCCGGGGTCTCTCCCCGCCTCCCTCTGCAAGCGCAACTTCTTGGCCAGGGAGTTTCCTCGTCCTCTCCACTGACATCAGACTCGCCCGGGGCGCCTCAGTGACCAGGATGGGGTCCGTACTTAGCGAATGCCAGAGTATTCTGGCTCTTAACCATGGGTATGACAAACTTTATTAAAGCCAAAATCCAAATAAAATCTCCAGGACGCTTCTTTTAAACGCCTTCAGGTGGCCCTTAATTTCCCATTTAGTAAACCCTAAAATGCTCGTTCAGCAATTTTTACCACATCTAGGCCAATTTTAAAATCAGTTTAACCGCAAAGTTCAGAACCGAAGTGGCACTGTAAATGTGTGTATTGCAAATGCAAACCCCTCTATCTCCAGCACGCTGCATTCTACTTGTCTCATTTATCCTGCTTCATTTCCTCCCACCCACACACAGTACTTAAAAGGATAGGCAGGCGGGGCGCCTGCGTTGACGGCCGTGGCGGGGCCGATCCGCTGAGGGACCGTAGGACCTCGCGTGGCGTCCGCGGGCTCCGGGGCGGGGGCTCCAGCGCCGAAGCCCCTCCCCGGGGAAGCGGGGCCTGGGAGAGCTCCCAAGCCGGGAGCGGCGGCGGCGGCCAAGACAATGCATCAGAAGCTGCTGAAGAGCGCGCATTACATTGAGCTGGGCAGCTACCAGTACTGGCTGGTCCTGGTGCCCCGTGGCATCCGCCTCTACACCTACGAGCAGATCCCCGTGTCCCTCAAGGACAACCCGTACATCACCGACGGCTACCGGGCCTACCTGCCCTCCAGGCTGTGTATCAAAAGTACTGGCGTCAAGTGTACTTGGTCACAGTGCTTGCTCTGATCCTGGCAGTGTTCTTTGCACAGATTCATCCCAATTACCTCACTCAGCAATGGCCGAGGCTGCGTTCTATCATATTTTGCTGTTTCTGGATATGGAGTGATTCCTACCCTCCACTGGGTTTGGCTTTATGGAGGAATTGGTGCTCCTATTGTACAGGACTTTGCACCCCGTGTAATTGTGATGTATGTGATTGCTCTTCTTGCTTTCCTATTCTACTTTCCAAAGTCCCAGAACGATACTTTCCAGGACAACTAAACTACCTCGAATCCAGCCACCAGATCTGGCATGTCCTTGCAGTGGTGATGTTGTATTGGTGGCTTCAGTCAACAGTGTACGTCTTGAAGTACAGACACAGCAAGCCTTGTCCTGACCACGTTTCACACTTGCGAATTCAGGTACAGCCGCTGGACTCAGTTGTTAAGCAATAAATAGGGGGGAGTTTTGTACCCCACTATTTGTAAGGCCCCCATCAGTTTTTCTTGTTTCCTCTTGTCATGAGTAATGCTTTATAAAAACGGAAAATGTGTATTTGGGGCTCTATAGTATTAACTGCTTTACAGGCCCTTAAAACTACTAATTTGCTGCTTGTACAAAAAATTAGTTGATGATCATAAGAAACATCTAAATAACAATGAGTGTGAAACTAGTGTAGAAATAAGATTAATTTTACTTAACACCAGCTTAATTTCCTTAGGAAGGGCTCATCTCCATTAGAAAATGGAGTCATCCTGTGTGATTACTAGGAGATATTTTCAGTAAATATCAAGTTTAAGTGCCTAATCAAGGCAAGAGTAGTTACCGCCAATGCTTAATACAAGCTAGGATGGTGATTTTGAGTGATCACTGTACTTTAAATACATGGTTTATGAGACACTGGCATTTAAGATATTATTTTCTTTAGCTATGGGTTCTCTTTTCCCTAGAAACACTGGGTATTTTAGTTTGCCAGAATAAAAACATTAAATTTCTATTGAGCGGTATTGAGAAGAGGAGAAGGACTTGCATTGCCATTTTCTATCAGAGGGGAGGCAGTTTATAAACTACACCATTAGTTGACAGATTTTGTGGTCTAATTACTGAATCAGTGGCCATCTAAACATTTTAATATCAGAGATTAATTTCATATAAACACTGAATTCTTGTGAACGGATTGCAGAAAGTTTTTGATTCTAAAATTCTGAAGGACCTTTTGCCTCTCTGAATTTTGCAGTCCTGAATTTCCTGATGGGGGTTCCCACCTGTATGGGTGCTACTTTCAAGGCCATAAAATCTAGAAAGCCGCCTAGACCCTGAAATGAACCTTGAGCCTTAGAACACAGTCATGCAGAGGCCCCATTCGATGATGTGCTTACGCATCTGCACTCTAGCCCTCATTTATGCATGTGCCAGCATTCCATTGATGACTCAGTATTGATAAACACCTAATCTAATATTTGGACCTGAAGCATTAAACTTGCTCTTTATTGTATATACTTAAAAAAATAGATCTCACTGCCCTAACATACAGTGTAACTCTTATCCTCTAGTCTTTTCATATGCATAAATTAAATCCCTTAAAGGAGACATTTATAAAAATGTACATGGTTTAATGGAAAATAAAATATTACCCAAGTTTCTTAATGAGTTGATGTGAGCCATTTTAAATACTGGTATATTTTCAGAATAGTAGAATTACTAAGTATCAGAAAAATGTTGATTGATGATGAAACTCATTCCCAAAATGCCTTTGTACATATATTAGGAAAAGTTAATTGTGCCTCAGTTTATACAACTGTAAAATATTGTTTTTCTTTCCAGTGTAGTGGTTTTGGAACATAAATTCCCCATGCTAGTAGGCTCAGCCATACCCATTGTTATGATGGAATGCTATTTTGAAGTGCCTATTTTATAAGGCCATAAACTTGATCCATATGCTAAGTGATAGAATATTTTGGTCCTACAATATAGTAGGATGTATTTCCCCTAAAACATCCCTTCTAGGGCTACATGATATGTAGCTTTAGTCTACGGCCATACCACCCTGAACGCGCCCGATCTCGTCTGATATGTAGCTTTAAAATAGGTAATCTGTCATTTTGGCCAAACAAAATAACACTGAGTAGTTGTAATTAAGTTAAAAAGAGGGGAGAGTCTGGTTATGATGATTTCTTTGAATTTAAAAGGCATTCGGAATCTGACTAGAGGGAGAATTGTTCTATGTAAACATTTCGGCTTCTTATAAAAATGTTAAATATTATAAGAAAGCTATCCTCTCTTTTATTTACTATGATACATTTACTGTAAAGTAGGGAATGAATGAATGTGAATTGCTGTCAACTATAAACACTTCCGTATGTCAGCATTTAATGACCACCTACTGTGCGCACAGCACTACTGGTAAAATTTTTAAGACATTGTTAACATTAAAATATTTTAAAATTGCCTATTAAAAAAAAAAAGAAAAGGATAGGCAGAAGCTGGATTCCATTTCTGGCCATGCCATCTGCCGTGGGGCAAAGGTCAAGTACCTCACATCCCAGCCTGTTTCTACTCCTCTAAAACTGAGATAGTAAAATCTTCCTTGCAGTGCTGTTGTAAAAATTAAATTACAGAACTAGGCAGAGCATGGAGCAAATCCCCAGTAATGAGTAGTCTTATTGGTATAGTGAATTTTTACTTAAAATTATTTTTTAGTTTTCATTATTAGAGGTACAAAATAACTATTAAATTAGCAGATGAGTTTACAGTTAGTGTCACTAACTTAGCAAGTATTTTTATTCTAACTTATCTGCAGGAGAACTAATAGCACATATAATGAAAAGAGTACAGACTGAGAGATGAGCAGAGATCCCACACTGACACCAACTAGCTCAGGGGGCCTTCAGAAAGGCACCATTCTCTGGACCAGTTTTAATGGGTAGAGATGTGCAAAGTTAGGTCCAGCTATAGAATTCTAAAAGCCTTCTCAACTTCTACCTCCTCCATGGAGCCTTTCTTGAGGGGAAGTCCCCATCTGGTATAAAGTTCTGCCGAAAATGAGAATACCTCAAATAAGCTTATTACGAGCTTATTTCAGCAGAACTTTATTCTAATCACTACAAATGAATAAAGGAACTGTGCCATATTTGCTTGGAGCAGACCGGGCATTTAAGACATGGTACCAGTCTTTAAATCTCTAAAAGCTAACACCTAAGTACCTGAGTAGACCTGTTGTGATGTTCTGGAAAGCAAAAGTAAGTTGGAGTGGGGTTTTGGCTCAGCTAGAAAAAGCTTCTGTAGCAAAGGAAGGGATTATTTCAAGTCACTCCACAGCAACCATTTATTGAACTCTGCCGGCATGATTTAGGTGAAACTGTTCAGAGGTGAATAAATAAAACTCAGTCCTTAGTCTCAAAAACCTCAATTTAAATCAATGTTGTTCAAAGCAGTAATAAAGGACCCTTTTTAAAAAGTAGTCCCACCCATGGAGAACTGACACTTTGTAAAAGGCACTAAGAATGAATTATTAGAGAAATGAAATCAAGACATAAAAACAGAGTCCCCAATTTTTATTCTTAGATTCAAAAGACATATCAAAAATTTTAAGCTACAGGATAGAGTTTATTAATAGGGAGAAATTAGCATGATAAGCAAGAGGGCAACAGAAGAGGGAGAACTGAACCTCCTGCAGTGGAGGAAGGAAATCTGAATGGGAAGCCCCCCCATAAAATTATTTTTTAAATGCTATAAAAATGTTCAATGGCATAAGTAATCTTGATTTCTACATTGGCCCCATCACTGTTGGAGAATAGCCATGCTAGGCTAATGCCAGCAGAGACCAAACTTTGAGAAAAGACTGGCCTAAACATACAGTAAATTGACGGCCATTCCACAAAACAAACAATCTGGACTCTTAAAAAAAAAAAAAAGTCAATGTCATGAAAAACAAAGAGACTAAGGAACTATTCCAGATTAAAGGAATTTAAACAGACATAACAATTAAATGAAAAACATGATCCTAAATTAAATCCAGGGATCATGAAAAACATTATTATAAAGGAAAGAATAGAGACAACTGGTAAAATGTGAATATGAATCATATGTTAGATTAACAGCATTGTAACAATGTTAAATTTCCTCAATTTTATAGTTATATGACAGTTATAAAAGAATGTCCTTGTTCTTAAAAGATTTTCATATACTTAGAGTAAAGGATCACAATATCTACAACTTAATTCTGAAATGCTTCAGTAAAAAATTGTGTATCACTCTGGGAGGCTGGGGCAGGTGGATCGCCTGAGCTCACGAGTTCGAGACCAGCCTGAGCAAGAGTAAGACCCGTCTCCACTAAAAATAAGAAAAATAGCCAGGCTTTGTGGTGGGCACCTGTAGTCCCAGCTACTTGGGAGGCTAAGGCAAGAGGATTGCTCAAGTCCAAGAGTTTGAGGTTGTTATGAGCTGTGATGCCATGACACTCTTCCCAGGGCAAGACAGTGAGACTCTGTCTTTAAAAAAAAAAAAGAATTGATAAATTGTACAGAGAGAAAGAACAGGGCATACTAAAATTCACTGTAGTATTGTTCCAACTTTTTTGGATAGGTTTATTTTTTCCAAATGTGTATGTGTTACTACACATACACAACCAAATACAATGTGTGATTTCATATTGGATCTTAGACCAGAGAAAGTATAGTAGTGGGATAACTGGAAAAATTTGCAGATAATAGAATTGTATTAGTGTTAATTACCTGATTTTAATAATTATAGTGTAGAACAATATGCCATGTCAATATTTGGTGAAGCAAAGGGACGGGCATATGGGAATTCTTTATGCCTGTATTATTTTTACAAGTTTTTTGTAAGTCTGAAATTATTTAAAATTGAGAAATTAAGGGCAGCACTTATGGCTCAAAGGAGTAGGGCACTGGCCTCCTTTACTGGAGGTGGTGGGTTCAAACCTGGCCCTGGCAAAAAAAAAAAATTGAGAAATTAAAAAAAAATTTAAACCCTGACAGTCTAGAACTTCTAGACTTTTTTCTCTAGACTCTAGAGCAGTGGTTCTGAACCTATGGGTCACAACCCACAGGAACTGTATTAAAGGGCTGTGGCATTAGGAAGGTGGAGAACCACTGCTGTAGAGGGAAAAAAAAAAAAAAAATCAGAAAGTGACAGACCAGTCCAGTACTTCACATTATACCACCATCATGGCTCTGTGTATCAGATCTCTTATTAAATGGTTCTTGGAAATATTTCCTATGTATTACACAGTGTAAACCTAGTGACCTTTATAGAGCCTCCCTATCATCAGCAGAATTTCCTCCTCAGAGTGGTTTCTCTAACCTTGAAAAGGTTGTTGTGCTTCCCCAACTCTTCTGCACATTAGGATCACCTGGAGCTCTTTTAGAAATTCCAAAGCCCAGACCACACACCACAAGACTTAAATCACAATCTCTAGAGATGGGACCCAAGCTTCTATTTTTTTAATCCCTTAGGAGATTTCAGTACACAGACAAGCCTAGAAACCACTGTGATTTCCACTTCAATGCTATCACTGGAAGACTCCAGGCAGAGGCTAGATAACCATTTACGAGGAATGCTGGGAGAAGTTCCCTCACTGGTAGATAATCTTGAAGGCCCTTAAGGGTCTATAAATGTTAGAGTTTTGCCAATAATCCATTCTACCAACATTTGTCAAATTTGTCTTTTTCTCTAGAAAATTCCAATAAATATTATGTATTTTTCTGATTTTATATTTAATGTCATTAAAAATGAACCTATACAAATGATGCCTAGAACAACATTTTCCAACAAATATTACATTGGGAGAATTTTATAACATATTCATGAAATGAATCAAATATAACAAAAAGTTAATAAAGTCTTTATTTTCTCATTCTCCATAAAATTAACATCCAATTATTTATTTGTAGTTTTGAAAATAGTCCAAATATCTAAATAAGCCAAGAAGAATTAAATATAAGTAATCATCAAGTTAGTAGAAATTTTTCCAAAATTTAAAATTAATAGAACATTTTCAGCCACATTTATAAAAGGTTACATTTTTTATTCAACATTTAAACTGAAAAATTTTCAAAATTCCCTGCAAAATTAGTAATAGCAAATAAAAGTTCTTTCAAATCCTGACTTTGAATTAGTATGTATAAATTATCCTTACTAAATGAGATTTTTGGTTGTTGTTGTGGATTTATTGTTTGTTTTAGAAACAGTCTAGCTCTGTCACCAAGGCTGGAGTCCAGTGGTAGGATCATAGCTCACCACAGCCTCAAACTTCTGGGCTTCTGCCCTAAGTGCTGGGATTACAGGCATGACTCACTACACCTGGCCCAAATGGCTTTAAAACATAGTAAATTTTGATAAAATATGGATTATCAGCACTGGTTTTCTTTGTTAAAAGGAAAAGCAATAATGGGGAGAAATTTTCATGTTTTAATTCCAGAAGATAATTTTTTAGAAGACACTGAATTATCTTCCATCCATACCTATTTTAGACATAAACTTACCCATAAAGACACATATGTCATCCAAAAATATGATCTTTCAATCGGAAGCTATATAAGTTGGTGCATAGCATGTCCCACACAGATAGTATACTTATAAAGTTGCACAGGCTTACAACTTTCATGTGTGCAAACAGATCCTGGAATAAGAACTTCAGAAGGCCACACTTTCACTGAAAAGGAGCTCCTTCCATTTTCAGCTTCCAGAACTCTCTCTCACATTCTCAGGCCCTAGAACGGGGCAGAGTGGCTCAGATAGAATTACCAGAAAGTCACTAAAGCTATTACATAAAAATGAAACAGTCACTCTGGGCACTAACTTCAAATTGTCCTTGAAATAAAATATTTAGCCTCTCTTTTATCTTTTCTATGAATATTTTAGAAAATATCCCATTTCAATGAAGTCACTGAGGCTTAATTAGTAATACAGCAGACTCTCTTAAAAAGATGAATAGCTTGAGGTTGTGGGGCAAGGCAAGAATTTATCTGAAAAGGCCTGACAATAAAGTCCCATGAAGCTGATGGGTATGATACTTTAAGACTGAAAATGGCTCTACAACAATCTTACATCACTCAAAACTTTTATCTGATGATTAAGGAAGTAAATTAGAAATATAACAGTGGAAAAGTCAATACAAAAGTGGAAAAATGGGAGAGTGCATAGAAAGGAAAGACCTCGATTAAAACTCAGATTATCCATGCAAAAGTAACAAAAACAATGTTACTTTTTCTTCTAATCAAAGATTGCTTTATTCATGTCCTGATCTTCCTGTATCAAAGTATGTTTTCCTATACTAACTATAACAGGATAATGCTTGCTGGGATGTATATGTGGGTCACTACAAAAACTTTGAGACAGACTGTCTATGGTCTATTATTTCACTTACAAGAAACACAGTCAATAGCATCCTTTCTGATTCACCCGTGCAAATTTCACCTTGTTCAGCTTATCAGTATTTCTGAGAGAGCTTCATTTGTTTCCATCCATGTGGATTTTACATTTCTAGATTTTCTTTCATAATGGGTCAGGTGCAGTAGCTTACATCTGTAATCTTAGCACTCTGGGAGGCTGAGGCAGGTGGATTGCTTGAGCTCAGGAGTTCAAAACCAGCCTGAGCAAGAGTGAGACCCCCATCTCTACTAAAAATAGAAAAACTACCTGGGTATTGTGATGGGCACCTGCAGTCCCAGCTACTCGGGAGGCTGAGGCAAGAGGATCACTTGAGCCCAGGAGTTTGAGGTTGCTGTGAGCTAGGCTAAGACCATGGCACTCTATCAAGTCTAAAACAACAAAGACTTCTCAGAGAAGTCCAAGGACACACCTGCAAGGTCCTCCCCATGGCAACCCAGCTCTTAATTTGTAATATTTAGCTTCCTGGGTCCTGGAAACTAACGCTTACTGCTTGCTTCCACTTTTGTAAACCCTG